>NC_065918.1:6250000-6875000 GCF_905147045.1 Nymphalis io | reverse complement strand
TGATACAGTCGATAGAAAGCGCTCAGTGCTGCTATCTCACGACGCAATTGTAAAGGTTCAAGGGTGTTTGTGACCTTTACGTCGCCAATAATGCGTACGGCACGTCGCTGCAACCGGTCCAAGGCCTCAAGTAGGTACTTAGCAGAGCCATCCCAAAAGTGCGAGCAATATTCCACGCAAGACCGTACCTGTGTTTTGTACAGCAGGTACAGTTGTTGTGGCGTGAAAAAGCGCCGCACCTTGTTCAGAACTCCGAGTTTCCGTGAAGCTGTTTTTATAACAGCCTCGATGTAATCCCTTGGACTAAGGTCGCAGCGAACGTCAATCCCCAGCATGGCGATTTTGCTTTGCATCAACAGCGGAGTACCACAGAGGGAGGGAAGAGGGGAAAATGTTGACTTTTTCGCCGTGAGAGCGCATACCTGTGTTTTCCTGGCATTAAACTCAACAAGATTATTAGAGCCCCATTTGGCGATGAGCTCTAACGTCCTATCGAGTTCAATGACAAGATGCTTCCGCCTCTCCTCAATTTTCGCTCGCCCAGCCATTGCGCGTCCGTGGTATCCACCATGCACTGTACTATCGTCTGCATAGCAATGTATGTTCCCAAGAGAGAGCATATCATTGATATGCAAAAGAAAGAGTGTGGGAGATAGCACAGATGCCTGGGGGACCCCAGCATTCACTACATAGAATTGTGAAGCGCAACCATCAACTAAAACACGAAGGCTATGCTTGTGTAGGAAGCTGGCAATCCAGGTGCATAGCTGAGCAGGCAGACCATATGCTGGCAGCTTGGAGAGAAGACTTCTGTGCCAGACCCTGTCGAAAGCCTTGGAGATATCGAGGCTGACAGCCAACGATTCTCCATGCTTGTCGATAGCTTCACCCCAGAGGTGTGTTACGTACGCTAGAAGATCACCTGTGGACCGTTTTGGTCAAATGAATGAAATTACTATGAACTCAATGAAAACAACTTACATTTACGGTAAAGTACATATTATGTCAATACTTCGCCCCAGGGTGCATTGGTCTCGGGGCGACAATAACTTGATGCTATTTTTGTATGTGGTCCTTATTATTTCAATTAAATATTTACAATACTGTTATATATATAATAGAATGAATATAATATTACATATATAATAGAATGAATAGTGCAACTGCAGTATTAATTACGAAAATAACGAAATTACGAAAATAATTAACATGCGCCATCTTGAAACATCTTAGGGCCCAGGGTTGTGAGTATTCTGATCGGCTATTAATTGTAAAATAAAAATAATTTTAATGTATCTATATAATACATTTTTGGATAGCGGTTACCCAAAATATAGTAGTGAATGTCCCACTGCTGGGCCTCCTCTCTTTTTTTTGATGAGAAGATTTAGAGCTTATTCCACGACGCTGCTCCAATACGGATTGGTGGAATACACATGTGGCGGTATTTCAGTGAAATTAGACCATTTTAGATTTCCTTCACCATCAAACACGAGATAAATTATAATCACAAATTAAGCACATGAAAATTAAGTAGTGCTTGCCCGGGTTTGAACCCACGATCATCGGTTAAGATTCACGCTCTCTTACCACTGTGCCATCTCGGTCATTAATAATTAATTACTAACTACTACCCGTAATTACTAATCAAAGGATATATCATATAGAAACCTGCGGAATTTGAACCTCTCTTATACACAAACTTTCATCCCCAATTTCACTCACGTGATGAAATTTCATGAAACGTTGTCTTTTAGTCATAAACAATTATGTTTATAAAACACCTATTACCGTAATTAAAACTTTCATAAATGACGAACTTTATATTTTACTGGTGGTAGAGCTTTGTGCAAGCTCGTCTGGGTAGGTACCACCCACTTGTCAGATATTCTACCGCAAAACAGCAGTACTTGGTATTGTTATGTTCCGGTTTGAAGGGTGAGTGAGCCAGTGTAATTACAGGCACAAGAGACATAACATCTTAGTTTCCAAGGGTGGTGGCGCATTGGTGATGTAAGCGATGGTTAACATTTCTTACAATGCCAATGTCTATGGGCGTTGGTGACCACTTACCATCAGGTGGCCCATATGCTCGTCCGCCTTCCTATTCTATATATTTAAAAAAAAATCATCTTAGATGATAAATTTCCTTACAAGCTTTTATCTCTAATTTAACTTCTTCAGGGAATTAATTTTATTAATTTGAAATTAAGATCCTATCAGTCAGTCATTTTAAAATGTTAATAAGTAGATATCCTCTAATATAGTCGTTTATTAGATATCAAGTCAAAGGTAAAGAAAGTCAACTAATGGGACTACGAATAGAAGTTATGGTCTAGGATACTACCTATATAGATATCACGTGTTTGTAATATATGGAAAGATATTGAAAATTATGGGGCTCTAAAATAATCTATTCGGTTATAATAATTATAGGTCGGAGGGGATAGCATTGATAATAAAACATATTCATCATTCGCCATTGCTGCCTTTTAATAAATCAATACAACATCTATAATAATATTTTTGTGCTACTCACTACTCAATATTACTCGTACCAATAAAACAGACTAGATACATCAGTCTCCGACATTCTTCATCCTGCATCGCTAATTCCTTTATTCATTCTTATATTTTTTGAATACACTAACATCGAAACCCTTAATAACTATATTAATGATTTTAAATTTATTTTAAATACAATATCAAACAAAAAATATTATATTTACAATAGTAGTTTTACATATTAATACCCTTATTAGTGTTATAATAGTTGAATAAAGTTTTCATAAAATTTTATTAAGATTATTAAAATTTCAGTCAGACTTTAAAAGTTGCATCTCTATAATGAATTTTATTTTTTTATAAACACTAATTTTTTCTCTTGACTATATATAAAACACCAAATTTTCCGACAATTTACAAATATAATAAAAAAGTATATTTAAATAACTTTTATTATTATTAATATTTACTATTTTAAGAACTTTAAATAAAAAAGTTTGTTTAAAGTTCTTAAAATGAGCGCAATTTGATACCAATTATTACATAATTATACAGCTGATAATAATTAGCTGACAAAAAACTTGTGAAAGTTTTGAATACTATTTTTTATATTATAATTCTTCAATCAAAAAACAGGAACTACGAACTATACGATCAAGTCAAATTGATAAATTTTTATTTATCTAGTACATTTTTATGAAATGTATATTTATATTATTTAAGTACTTATTGTTGAAATTTGGAGCGCATCCTCGTGTGGTTCTTCCGACACAACTAGTGGCTAAGTGAATTCTGGATTAATAATTTCGGGCAATCCATCGCCTTCAATATCTAAAAAAAAATACATATGTGTTTACTCAAATGATTATATATATATATATATATGTATATTACGAGCTGAATTGAAATGTAAATAATAATATTAATAAAAAACCACGTATACTTTGGCCATGACATTGTCTGCAATTTTGGAGATCGGTGTAGAATTTTCTTTCTTTGTTCATCAGCGTTCTCTGGGATAACAGCTTTTACCTATAACATGGCATATACAACTTGTAAAAAAACTCTGTCCTACCCGAAAGGCATATAGGTGTGTTATAGACATTACAAAAAAAATCATTAAAAATCAAATATTCATTAATATAAACATGTTATTTTATTTAAAACACACATTTTAATGCCCTAATTCCCCAACATCGAGCAAATTTTATAAAATCTGACAACAACAGAGTCAGGCGCCTCCTATGAGTGTCTTTGAAACGCTGCTGGCACGTAAGGGCATGTCAATACTGCTCAGCGTCGACCGGTGCGCGGTATTGTGCATCTGCCGACTAAAATAAAAAAAAAAAAACCACCTAGCTCACAGTCTCAGTAAGCGGTCTGAGCGACTTGGACTCTAGCGCGTAATTTATTTATTTCCTTTATTTATTAACTTTCAGGGAAACATACAGTAATTTTATGCTTATGAGTAATACATATTATTTTTCATAACACAATTAAGTTTCCACGACGAGAAAGAAAAAATAAAATAAAAATAAATTAATAAGCGTGATGGAAGACTACCCTAAAGTATCACACACACACACACAAACTTCTCTTTGTTGATCGGACACACCGTTTCATGCCGAATGGTGGTGTCGGCTACTTCAAAGACGTGACGGGGCGTGCTTCGGCACGTGACATGTGACTCAGTTTTGCGCGTAAACTACTTCCGAGTAGTCGTTTTGCAGTTGTGCTTGTGTTCGTATATCGTTTTTTAATCAAGAGTATTTTAATTTGTTAATGGTAAGGTAAGGTGGTTAATGGTAGGAGTGACTTTTGACCTTTTAAATCGGGAACAAATGTGCTACAACGCGTCCGTGGCAACTAGGTAACAGGTAGTAACACAAGGAACGACCTTTTTGCCTCAGCCATCGCATTGGTGTCCTTATAGAATGATTTTGACACACGATCACTCGGACACATCAAAAACATGCTCTTTTCAGAGCTGCATAAAATTCAGTTTCTAGTTACTACCGTAACTTAACGATTAACAACAGCTGATCAACTGAGGTCATGATCTTATGTCCTCGATTCCCGATGTGTTGCCATGTGATTTTCGTCATTTAATTAAATTAAATATTAATTTTATTCAGGGATTTTTTAAATTAATATTTTAAAAATGATTACGTAAATAGAACCGACTGACGATACCTAATAACTACTTCACGGTTCGGACAAAGTTTTTCTTACATACTGTATAAAAAAACATGAGCTTCACACATGGAATAGAAATAAATACTTGAAACATACTTGCAGGTAGTTTGACTTCTTGAGCCGATAAGTGCTGTATTATTATTTTTGTCCTATGTTCATGTCATTTTTGCACGTTGCGCTATTTCTGATTGTGGGACTGGTGCTGCACTTTAGGCTTGTTCTGTAATTTGGGATATTTCTGCACGTTGAAATGGTTCTGCACTTTTGGCATTTTTTGCACTTTGAGGTATTTCTCAGCGTGGGCAAAGTTCTGCACTTTGAGCTCTTTGTTGCACGTTTGACTATTTGTGCACGTTTGACTTTTTGTGCAGGTTAGGCTTTTTGTGCACGTTGGGCTAGTTATTCACGATGGGCTATTTCTGCAAGTTGGGCTAATTCTTAATTTTAGCCATTTTCTATACGATAAGCTATTTCTGCACGATGACACCCTCTCCACCGCGACTGGATGGGTCTTTCGGGCGCCTGGCCAAACTCGCAACAACTCTCACTGTGAACTGGATGGAAATACTGGGCCTGAAGGTCTTCATATCTAAAACGGAGCCCTCCATCTTCCAAGGTCCATGGAGAGGCACGTTGTTAGGAGCGAGTATTACCGACACGGTGATCAAGGTGCAGGCTCAGATGAAGGACCTGGGCCTCATCCTGGACGGGCGATGGAACTTCGGGCAGCACTTTGTGCAACATGGCCCGAGGCTCGTCAATGCCGCCGCCACTGTGGGCCGCCTGCTACCCAACGCAGGAGGACCAGTATCACTCTGGTGGTGCCTCTATATCAGTACATTGAGATCGATGGCACTGTATGATATGGGTGGACACGCTCACCGCTTACAACAGAGCTCTATTGGGGAAGCGGGTCATACCGGTGAGGGCGATAGAAGGATGTCTTGGACAGTGGATCCACTCTGGAAACCACCTTTACACCGAGCACCTCCGTGCTCTTGGAGGTGTACCGCTTCCGGGCAGAGGTGAAAGAATGAGGCGTCCAGGGTCGACGGAGATCGTATGGGTCAAGGCTCTAGCCTAGCAAGCCCTGATGAACGGAGGACCTGTGGTCTCTAACTAACAACTAGCTCTCTCTCTCTTTAACAAACAAAATAACAAGTCCGCTATCTTGAGTCTACCATGTTGGATTTAGAATTACATCAAACAACTAACCGTGCATTATCATCCAAACTAAACGTGCTTACAAAGTTTCAGCTCAATCGGTTGAAGATATCTGCTTCAAAATTGATTTGCAAGATTCCACCCGAACAAAAATATAACAATATATAACAAGTTAAATAAAAATTAACAATTATAAATTTGACATGTTCTTACCTTGTACTTATTTTGAAAATAAATAAATATTTAAGTGTTTAGTGTTGATTTTGAGGAGGCGGCTGGGGTGGTTCCTTCGGCTCAACTATTGGCTTAGTAGATTCTGGATCAAGTGTGTCAGGCATTTGCATCGCCTTCAATATCTAGAAAAAAATACATAGGCATTTACACAAATGATCACATTTTTGTGTATTACGAACTATATTGCTACAAAATAGTAATATAAATAAAAATTTATAATATACCTTGGCCATGACATTTTCTTTGCAATTTTGGAGATCAGCGTAGAGTTTTGTTTTCGTTTGTTCATTAGCGTTCTGTGGGATAATGGCTGCCTTTACCTGCAATATGTCATAAATTTAAAAAAAGCAAAAGCTTCAATACATGGAATATAAATAAATACTTGAAACATACTTCCTTGTCGATCGACTCAAACATCTTGGACATATTAGAGCTGTATTCATTTATTTTCCTTCGTTTCTGTAATAATGCACGTTGGGCTCTTTCTGTACATTGGGGTTGTTCTGCACTTTGAGCTATTTCTGCATGCTGGGCCAGTTCTTCACTTTGACCACATTGAGCTTTATCTTGCTGTGCGTCTAGTTGTGCATATTGGGCTATTTCTGCCCTTTCGGCTACTTGTGCTCGTTGGGCTATTTGTGCACGTTGGGCTAGTTCTGCACGTTGGGCTAGTTCTGCACGTTGGGCTAGTGCTTCACGTTGGGCTAGTGCTTCACGTTGGGCTAGTTCTGCACGTTGGGCTAGTTTTGCACGACGCGCTAGTTCTGCACGTTTGGCTTGTTCTGCACGTTGGGCAAATTCTTCATTTTGTGCCGTTAATGCACGTTGGGCTATTTCTAAACGGTGGGCTATTTGTGCACGTAGGCTTAATTCTGAATTTTGACCTATTTCTGCATATTGGGCTAATCCTGCACGGTGGACTATTTCTGCCCGTTGGGCTAGTTCAGCACGTTGGGCTTGTTCCGCACGTTGGGCTAGTTCTGCCCGTTGGGCTAGTTCTGCACGTTGAGCTCGTTCCGCACGCAGAGCTAGTTCCGAACGATGGGCTAATTCCGCACGTTGGGCTAGCTCCGCACGTTGTGCTAGTTCCGCATGTTGGGCTAGTTCCGCACGTTGGGCTAGTTCCGCACGTTGGGCTAATTCCACACGTTGGGCTAATTCCGCTCGTTGGGCTAATTCCGCACGTTGGGCTAGTACCTCACGTTGAGCTAGTATCTCACGTTGGGCTAATTCCGAACGTTTGGCTAATTCCGCACGTTGGGCTAGTTCCGCACGTTGGGCTAGTTCCGCACGTTGGGCTAGTTCCGCACGTTGGGCTAGTTCCGCACGTTGGGCTAGTTCCGCACGTTGGGCTTGTTCCATACGTTGGGCTAGTTCCACACGTTGAGCTAATTCCGCTCGTTTGGCTAATTCCGCACGCTGGGTTAGTTCCACGCGTTGGGCTATTTCCGCACGTTGGGCTAGCTCCGCACGTTGAGCTAGTTCCACACGTTGAACTAGTTCTGCACGTTGGGCTATTTTCGCACGTTGGACTAGTTCCGCACGTTGAGCTAATTCCACACGTTGGGCTAGTTCTGCACGTTGAGCTAGTTCAGCACGTTGGGCTTGTTCCGCACGTTGGGCTTGTTCCGCACGTTGGGCTTGTTCTGCACGTTGGGCTAGCTCCACAAGTTGGGCTATTTCCACACGTTGGGCTAGTTCCGCACGTTGGGCTTGTTCCGCACGCTGGGCTTGTTCTGCACGTTGGGCTAGCTCCACAAGTTGGGCTATTTCCACACGTTGGGCTTGTTCCGCACGTTGGGCTTGTTCCGCACGCTGAGCTAGTTCGGCACGTTGGATTAGTTCTGCACGTTGGATTAGTTCTGCACGTTGGACTAGTTCCGCACGTTGGGCTTGTTCCGCACGTTGAGTTAGTTCCACATGATGGGCTATTTCCACACGTTGAGCTAGTTCCGCACGTTGGACTAGTTCTGCACGTTGGACAAGTTCCGCACGTTGGGCTGCGTTCACTGTAACAGTTATTTCAATGTTTTATTTATTCCTTTCACAGTTTCCAAGTATGACTTATGTGGAACATAATTACACTGATGATTATTTTTGCGATCCTTGGTTTTTATCTAGAGATTTCTATAATCATAATATTTTTTATTAAATGGTTTTATATATTATTAGTAATTTATAAACTTATAAGATGAATTTAAAAAAATGGTTTAATAAACAAACAATACATTTTGTACACTAGTATATTAATTCATAATCAGTGGTGCGATTTTGTAAAACGATTGTGTTTAAAGCGATCGTGAAATATCAAAATTATTTAAGACATTTACCACAATTGTAGCATTTCAAGAATACACGTATCATACTAATATATCTTTTATGGTTAGTTACATTCAATTAATTTTTTTAATATCAATTACGTGTATTCAATTGAATGACTGACATCTTTCCCGAACAAATTTCATTTGCATTTGTTGATGAGTTTTATGTACCATCGAGCTTTCCTATACGAAAATATATTTTCCTTCGCAACTTATAGCCTATTTATTAAAACTGTGGTCGAACTATATCTTAAAAGTTTCCGTTAATCAACAAATGGTTGACTCCCAAATCAGAATTCAATATTATTTGGTGGGTTTTAAAAAATAATATTTCCTCTGGGATATCCCATCGTGCATGTGTTTTAACTAATTAAATATTATTAGAGCCGGCTTAACTCGATTGCCCATGTAATATATATATGATGGCGACATGCACTGTAATCGATTGAGACTATTAAATAATGGAGAGTGATTGCATACTTTTTGTAGTTATGTCAAACGACCAGCTACCCTATGGTTGGACTTCATCGATGGATCGCCGTTAATATTAATTATGTTTGAATTATAATATAAAACAGAATTGTCTTATGTCTCTACAGATACACCGAAATAGGAATTTGTAAAAGCAAATGAAAAATGACTACAATTGCCTAAGCTGTATGTAAAACATTTTTAATGCAAGAAAAAAAAACATTTCATTACAAAACAAAATGACAGGGTGTATAATTATTTTTGTTGCACTTACTCGTATGTTATAATGATCACGACGATTAAATCCAATAGAACACTTAAAAGGTATCAGCCCAAAACTGTTTGTTAATGTTACACCAATTATACACCAAGTATATTTTAAAACACAATTAAAAAACGTCGTTATAGCATCAATTCTGAAAATTTAATGCCTAGATATTTCTAGACAGCTAGGTTCAGACGACGTTATTGCGCATGCCTTGCTGAGAATCAATACGTTTCGAAGTCCAATTGAACACTAATGTGATATCGGAAGATGAACTATATATAAGAGTTGGAAAACTATGTCGATGTTAATATGGGCTAACAATTACAATAACTGATAAATATTTGAATTAAATGCCAATTCAAATGATCTTTTTCATTGTTGTTTAAAAAAAAAGTTACATTATATATATTTTATCGTTTATAATATCTTCTTTTAAAAGCTTTTACGACGTCGTAGCAATATCTTTTTTAGGTTCAAAGAAATATTTGTTAAAAAATTATTATACATACTACATACCTCTTTTGTGCACATCTCCCCACCAAAGGTTGTCTGGAAGACATTGCTAGAAGCAATGATACCACCTTCGCTTACATACACACGTACTAAAGCCTAATTTAGGCTTAAGTACAAACAAAATAAGTTGATCTTGTTACAATAAAAAAAATCTTTCTTTATCGATTGAATTTTGGAAGTGGCACCTCTGAAATATATATTATAATAAAAAAAAGTACGTAGTTTTCATAACTTTTGATAGACTCAACCGTTTTTAATAAAATATAGACTAAGCGGAGCCTTGAAATACTTCTTACAATAATTCAGTTATTTCAATTTGTAATTTTTAGCCGTGTCAAAGATTAGCTCAATCAATACGACAGACAGACAAACAAAAATAAAAAAATATTTTAGTATCTCGCAAATATTAACTTAACTCGCCATATTAACTTTAAAAGTTGATATGACACAGACAGACACTTCAATTTTATTTATATGTATATATTGCATAGATATATAAATTATTATTAGAAACTAGCTGTGCCCGCGTTTTCACAAATTCTCGCCACCATTCCACGTCACGATTTGTACAGTAACTATTTCTATTTTTTATTTATATTTATTTATTTTCCTTTCCCTTTCAAACTAACTGACTATTTTACAAACCGAAAACAAATACTTATGTGTGTGTGTGAGTATTTTCAAACAACCTACTCAAGTACCTGTTGAAATAAATCATCATAAGTATAAATAGTGCATTAATTCTTTTGTTAATATAATATATTATCATAATAATTAATGCACTGCTATAGGTCAACATTGCTATAGGTCTTCGATAATGTAAAATAAGTAATAATAATATTGTATTCTTTACATTACTACTAACAGTAACGAAAAAAAGTACCTACAGAGTTTCTGTTACAAATACCTCACAATACTATTTCTACTGACACACGAATTGTACGTATATTTCATTTTGAAACAAGACAATACCTCCAACCTAATTTTAAGTATAAAAAGCGCAAAAAAGCTTAAAATAAAAATTTTAAAAATCCCCGACCCAAAAAAAAAATCAAATAAGTCTGAAAAAAGTAAAAAAATCATAAAATAAAACTATAAAAAGTAATAAATAATATGAATATTATAAATGTATTAACAATCAAAACTTAATAGAAGGGTATATAGAATTCTCATACATTATATTAGAATTCATAAAACAAGATAATATACCATTAAATTAAAACTTTGTCGTGTCGAGGAACCGTTCCATATTAAGCTACTTTAAAATAAATACTCGATTAATAAAATTTATTATGGACCTAACCCCCTATCAAAAATTAACAATAACTGTATTATTATATGATCTTGTATTAAAAATTCTAATATAATGTGTTCGGTCGAGATTTTTATATAAACCTTACTATTAATTTTTGATTGTTAATACATTATTCAACAAATAATACAAATTACAATAATATTCATTTAATTATAATATGTAGTTATCTCACATTAATTGCACAACATAGTATTAATACCTTTTTGTAGTTTCTATGTTTTTTTATTGAATACCACTGTGTAACATTTATTTTTATTTTTTTATTTCTGTTTAGTCATTATTTTATGTGCTTGCTATGGTCTCCTATAATTGAAGGAGCATGCATGTTTTAACACATTTGTTTATTCGCTGAAGTTTTTACGCATTAATGCCAAAAAAGTGTGCATCCATGGTTCACATGGTGCGGGCCAGCTCCAAAAAAATTGTAATCATGGTTGCTAACAGACTAGACTGTTTATTTATAAACCGGTGGTGTAAAGTTTCAGCTGGACCAGTAAATTGTATAAGTTACTACTTATACAATTTACTGGTCCAGCTTACAAAAAAATAAAATAATCACTACTAACTACTGTTAGTAGTGATTATTTTATTTTTTTGTAATTGTGTATATAAAAAATATTATTATTTAATAAGTAAATAAATAAATAAACATATTTTTGGATAGACAGTGACTTATTTCATTACAGTTAATATCATTAAGTATTTATTTATATATATGTAATGCATTCATGTTCATAATTCTTAAATGCTACTCATTATATCGATATATGACAATAAATTCACAATAGCAGAATCTCTTCCCAATTCACAGCAAAAATTGAATATTTTAGCACATTTTTAAAATATGTGGTACATTTTTAAATAGCTACCATGAGCGCACAATAGATTGGATGATATAGCTAGGTTCTAACATATATTTGTAATGTAATTCGGCTTAAATTAAATAATTAAACCAAAAAAGCATAAAAAAGAGGCGCATTAACAAAATAAAAACAAAGTTACTCATAAGATGTTCACATCTCACCTTCTATATTTTAACTATTACAATGAAATTATGTTTTAAAATTATATTTTGTAATATAATTTGAAAACAAGACTATGGGTGGAGATTATAAGGACTCGCTGCATCTGATGCAACAATTAAAAGCAATATTAATTTACCGCCAAACAGTAACACTTACAACAACAATACTAATTAAATTTACTTAGTTACTTATTGTTGTATTCCAGTTTGATGGGTGAGTGTACCGATGTAACTACAGACAAAGTGATATGTCATATTAGTTAAATTAGTGGCGCGTTGACGATGTAAGTTTTGGTTAATATTTACAGTACCATTTTATCGACAGAGGTGACCACTTACGATCAGGGAGCTATTTGCCAGGTTGCCTATTTATTTCGTCGTTTCCAATAATTAATCGACGGATGCCTTACTCATATATATCGGTTTAATCTCATCTTATTCGTCACCTATGCTAATATTATGTCATTTTTAGTCTTTGAGGACAGATCATATTTCTCCAAGATCTTCTATAATTCGCCCTTTAACTTAACTCACTACTAAATGAGGGTGAACGCTAGCTAACAGCATATTTTAACGTTGTAGGAAATGCAAAACGGCAGGAATTAAGCTCTTTAGTACTAAAAACAAAGCTTTCAAAGAGCTCTAAAAAGTTTCTAATCATCTTCAGTATAATGTCATCAGAATATTATAACATTTGTTAAAAATCTTTTAATATCGTGTTTCAAATCAGAAAATGTGCCGGTAACAAATAATTCAAACCCTTAGTCTTGTAGCAGGCAGAGCATATATAATATTTTTAAATCAATCAATACAGTATCATAAACCAATCAGAAGTTACCGCCAACGCACACAAGCAAATTTCGTATATATTGTATCGAAGATGGATTCACACATTGAAATAACTATTTATTGTACATAAACCTGCATTCGCTGTCCAGGCACCAGTAAAATCGATAATAGCTAGTCGCTTTATAGATACATGTATATTTAGTATAATAAACCAGACGCGAACCGCACCCTACTCAACTTTGATATATGCAGTTTTGCTCTGTTGGAAACTTGCTTATTCATTGAGGTATATTTAGGTAATCTCAATATAGTTTTACAAAAACTTATTTTACATCCTTGTTTAAAAATTATATACTAATAAAATCCAAATGAGCCGAACCAGTGGTAAGAACGAGTAAATCTTAGCCGATGATTGTGGGTTCAAACCCGGGCAAGCACCACTGAATTTTCGTGTGCTTAATTTGAGATTATAATTCATCTCGTGCTTTACAGTGAACGAAAACATCGTGAGGAAACCTGCGTGTCTTTAATTTTACTGATATTCTGCCACAAGTGTATTTTACCAACCCGCATTGGAGCAGCGTGTTGGAATAAGCTCCAAAACCTTCTCTTCAAAAAGGGAAAAGAGGCCTTTAGCCCAGCATTAGGACATGCACAGGCTGTTACGGATTACGGAAAATCCAAATTATAATCGGTCGAAATGTAATTATTATTTACTTCCAAATAGTTTTTTTGCTAACAGTAAAGCTCGTCAATAGCTACGAAACAAAAGTCTTGTTTTAAGGAATTTCCGAGTTATGTTTTGTGTTTACTGTGTACAAAAAGACGTCATGAGTTGGTTGGTTGCAAGACAGCGACTTATAAATACATATGACTTAAAAATAAGATAAGACCCTGACGATATTACAATAAAATTACTATTAACAATTAATTAATGGCAGCAAACAATTAACTGTTTGATAATAGTAGGTACCAGCCACCCATCCGATATTCTACCGCAAAAAAGCAGTACTTGGTATTGTTGTGTTCCGGTTTGAAGAGTGAGTGAGCCAATGTAAATACAGGCACAAGGGACATAACATCTTAGTTCCCAAGGTTGGTGGGGCATTGGCGATGTAAGCGATGGTTAACATTTCTTACAATGCCTATATCTATGGGCGTTGGTGACCACTTATCATCAGGTGGCCCATATGCTCGTCCCAGACGGACGAGCATATGGGCCACCTGATCTACCTATACTATAAAAAAAACAGGCTAATCCCGCATTGCGAAAAAAATGCAATCATATCGAAAATGTAATTATATTCATGTACACGCGTTTTTAAATTAATCTGGATATGATACAAACTTAACGCAGCGCTGTGCGGATTTTAATACATTTAATTAAAATACTTCGAAAAATACATAGAACTGACATAAATAGCAAGGCCTTTTATTCGCAATGCTTGTTAATATAAATACCACGAAAAAAATGAGATGATGCTTTTTCGCAATGCTTTCTACGCATTAGTTCAAGATTATTGTTCCTATTTTGTTAAAAAAATAATAGTTAAATATTATAGTGCACAAGTGTGTGCGCAAACTCACTTTCTATTTCCTCCGACCAAGAAGAGTTTAGGCGCAGGACCAACGACCTTATATGGCTTGCAACGGCTTTGCAAGGCACAGGATCGTAAACACTTCCAATTTCGAGAATCCGGGCCGCTACTGAGAATTTTTCTATAGAAAAACCCATTAACTTTTACTCGGCCTGACCTGTAGTTTGAAACCAGGTTATCTGCGGCCTTATAGCTAGCCACTAAACCAACGAGGTACCTTACTTAACACCTGCCATGCCTCCTCCACGCACGGCGAGTAATGTTGTGGCCGGAAACTAGTTCCTCATTTAACAAGAACTCATCTGAATCGTATTTAAACTGTAGCTCCACTACGAAATTACTATTATATACCAAATGTAAAACAAAGATTAAAATTTTCTAGTTGTCTCGAAAACATATATATTTTTTAAAAGGCCGGCAATACACCTACAAAACCTTCAGTGTTGCAGGTGTCCGGTGAAATATCGGAAGTTTGCAGGTGTCCATAATTTTCACAGCTCCCAAACCTGATTGAGTTTATTTTTATTTTAGAGTAAACTTTAATCAATTAAAATCTACTAAACTTCCTAAGATCTCATTTGTGAATACTGTAAACAAAGTTACAGTAATAAACATAACATAATTTTTTATTTATTTATTTATTTCGAATTAACAACAATCCTTTTTTAAGAACCATTAATAATAATTTATGATAAACAATCAATAATTCTATTCTGTATCACAGCAATGTTACATATATATATATACAGTTTTTGTGTTTAAGCATTAACAAAATAATTAATATTTAAGCATTAATATTATCAATTTTAAGAGCAAACTACCAATTCAAGAAATACGGGAATTTTAATGTATCATCTATTCATTTATTATACAGTAGCAACACTGTTATGGACAGATTATATGTTGCTTAAATAAACAATATATAATTTTGTCATCTGACTCACATTTAGAAACAATGTTTACCATATTATTGGAAAGATTTATGTTAATTTTTTCGTTGTATTAAAAAAAAATTATTAAATTTTATTTTGGGGATACAAAAAAAAATTATAGCTTTCTTCCTCTCCCTATTTTATTTTCATTTTAATATTTCAAGAGCCGAGAAAATATAATAATATTTGTCTGACTAATAAATTGAATATCTTGATAGACTTGAATTAGAGTTAATAAATTGTTGAGAAATTTTGTATTGAATGGTTCTTTGCTGTCATCGTCTAATCCATCCACTGAGAAAAAATTGTAAGAACAATTTAAAAAGGCAAAAATTTTTAATTTTTTGCAGTTGAAACACTTGTCAGTGAAGGCTGGATCATTGTTCGGCCAGAGAATCGGAATTACGATTTAAAGGGAAAATACTGCTAGAATTTGCCACTATTCCACGTTTTTTTGTTAAATTAATGTTAAATTTATTTAAAACAACCATTAAAAGGAAATTTACCAGGCATTAAAGATAACTTCATCAATCAAACTCATAGTCAGCCGCATAAGTTTTTATAATTTTATAACCAGGAAATTCAAAGGCATATTTAGTCTCACCCATTCTACTTTAAATGACAATAAAAATATCATTGAATTAAAATAGATTAATTAGGAAAATTATCATATTTAACATTAAAATCAATCTTACTATCTATCCAATTATATTTTTATTTGTAGAACTCGAATCGATTCTTTCATCTTATGCCTTCTATACATTATTAATTTTAATATGCAAATACAATGTTGGTTGGCGTGGTTGATAGATACTTATCTTTCATGCCGAAGGTTGTGGGTACGATTCACATTCAGGACAGATATTTGTGTGCATGAACATGTCTGGTTCTCCTGAGTCTGGGTGTTTTTTTTTTTATAGAATAGTAAGGTGGACGAGCATATGGGCCACCTGATGGTAATTGGTCACCAAACGTCCTTAGACATTGGCATTGTAAGAAATGTCAACCATCGCTTATAGCCAATGCGCCACCAACCTTGGGAACTAAGATTTTATGTCCCTTGTGCCTGTAATTACACTGGCTCACTCACCCTTCAAACCGGAACACAACAATATCAAGTATTGCTGTTTTGCGGTAGAATATCTGATGAGTGGGTGGTACCTACCCAGACGAGCTTGCACAAAGCCCTACCACCAGTCTAATTATCTATATAAGTAAGTATTTACACAAGAAAAGTAGTATATCAGTTGTCTGGTTTCGATAGCACAAGCTCTGCTTAATTTGAGATCAGATGGCCGTTTGTGAATAACGTCCCAGGATATTATTATTATTATATTATTATTAATTTGCTCTGCTCTTTTATGTATTTATTTTATTATTATAAATAAATTAAAATATGAAAAAAACACTTCATGACACGCAGAGATTTTAAGCTTTATTATCTAAAATAGCTTATAGTTAATTCATAGAGAAAAAATTATAAATAACATAACATTCCAATAATTATCGATAAATAATTATAATTTTCAAATGATAAAGAAGTTACAAATATACAATAAATATTGGTTATGTTATAATTAATTGTAAGTATATATATAGTAATACAAAATAAATAGATATTGAACAGAAAAATTATACATCATTTAAGTAAATATTCTTGTGAAGAATTGTCAGAGGTGTTCGTAATGATGTTTTACTTAACAAGATTTTGTTTATAATAGCAGGAAACAGTTATAAGAATTTATGTTTAATTATAATAATTAATTTAATAGAATATAATGTTAATTCTTATTTTAAGAGTGAATTACTAATTAGTAACTAATGACTAAACTACACAATATTTGTGCTAATTTTATTTTTGGTTGTTTGACTAGACCTTTTGTTAATGTTTTCCTTTTTTTTCTATATTTACTGTTTTTATTTTATTGTTAAATTTTTGACAAAAGTTTACGTTTTTTATATATATATATATTATATTTTGTTTGTTTTTTGTATTTCTTTTTTTAGCTTTTTGTATTCCTTTTTTTACATGTTTAATTTTTTCATTTCTTCTGTAGATAATACATTAAATTGTGATTATAATATAGATAATACTGCTATGCATAACACCATGTCACTAAGAAACTAAATCTACGATGAAATGACAAAATAATCTATTATACGAATTAGACTGACATTGAAATACATACTATCGAAGAATACATGAAATTTAAATAACGTTACAATTAATTAATGGTTATAACCAAAAATGATCTGTGAATGAAATAACCTAAACATTAAACTATTAGTTAAAAACTAAACGAAGAAGACTTCTCTACCTCTACGAGCGCACATTCAGATTATAGGAGCTGGTTGATGACAAGATTAGATTTCGTCCTTATTTCTGTAAAAAAAATATAAAATATAATTTGTTGTTTAATTTTACCTGCTTACATTAATTATCAACTCCACTTTGACTGCTTTTCTATATGGTAACTGAAGAACATTATATTATCATAGTTCCTAATAACTATTTATTTAAAATAGAGCCAGAGTAAAAAAAATAGAATATTTTTGTCGTTGTTTGTTACCGTGCGATGTAGCGAAAATAAAGGCGTTTAAAAAAATATCTTATTCCATCTGCAAGCTTGATGTCTGTAAGGAAAAAAAGTAATAATTTATCTTTATATTTTACTTACAAAAAACTCTACTTTTACAAAAGACGTATATTCAATGAATATTGTAATAAAAAGTTGTTACCCATTCCGTAAGTACGTGATGTGTCTGTTCAAAGTCTTGCATTTTGAACAATGTATCAGTACTGATGCCGGGGTGTAGTTACGACGTCTCTTATCACGTCGAGAACGAGACGACGTCGAGGACGCGGATGAGGTCGAGACGTAACGCGAATTGATGTGCGTCGGTAGACGATTAACCCTGATGTTGGGTTTACGGTAAATCTGTGTAGCAAAGTTTATAGTCAAAATTACAAACAACTTTTCTTATATATGTATAAATAATGCAGTAAGTAGGAATTAGCTCACTCCTCGTGTATATTAAATTTGTTGTGCAATAAAATATTTACATCAAATATATAAAATAAAATACATACGACGTTATCTAAGTCTTTCACCAAATCATAGATTTTGTTGACAGCAGCTTCACGATCAGCGAAGGTTTTAATGTCATCTTCGTTTCGAGGATTCTGGGTAAACTTCGGAATCCCTGAAAAAAATAAGTTTTTTTTAAAATTGTTCATTTAAAGAACATTTAGTGTACTTCGACTTTGCTATGTAAATAAATGTAATTTGTTTTTTTTTTTTACATCGTCGCGGCTCTCTGTATTTCGGGACAAATCCGTATCCGGTGGACTCACGCTCTTGATTACTCTGGAACTCTTGATTTTCCCTCGTCCATTCCTCCGTCTGTTAAATTGAAATTTTTGAGTTATTTACACATTTACTTTAACCAACACTAAAATATAGTATAGTTTTACCCTTGTCTTCTCCTCTTGACAATCGTGACTATCGATGCTGTTAACCAGATCATTTATTTTGCTTCTTAAATATTCGCGTCGTTCCGGAGTGGTGGGTTTTACCTTTGGAACATGAATTACATATTTTAAAATATTTTATAATTATATATTAACTTTCATATAATATCATAAAAAGAAACGTACAATATCGTCAAGTTGATGAAATACCCTCTGCAATCTCTCCATGGTGGGATGTTCATCGAACTTCTTTGTTTCTTCTGAATCACTCGAAGTTGCGGAAGAATTGGACGTCGCCGTAACTTAAATTATAAATTAATGTTTTCGATAATATATTAATAAGAAATAAGTATATACATATATTGTGTAGCTGTGAACACATACGATATAGCTATAAATGCTTATAATATATACTATGTGCTAAAATACTTACAACTATCGTCATCTGAAAACTCCTCCTTCACCTCTAGTAATAATCGCGCCATTTTCTGTAAGTAACATTCAACAATCAATCAATCATAATCGTCATCAGTCACGTGGCATTTCGCTAAGCTTAGCGTGTTCGCGTAGATGCATCGTCGATTTGGCTCAAATTAATATCAGTACACAAACACGCTATCATTTTAAGTGCCACCTGGATTCCAAATATAAACAACGCAAACGCAACAAGTACTTCATAAACAAATCTTTCGTCTTTATACAAATTGATTCAACGCATAAAAACGCTTATATACAGCAATAATATTTTCTCACGGCTTCGCCCACTTGTTGGGAGGGGTGGGGGTTGGGCAAATGTGAGATATAATAAAGCTCAAGGTTAAGCTTGCTACAGTCCAAACTTAATCAAAATGACTAGATTAGACAGACAGGCATAGTTACATTCGCTTTTATAATATTGGTATAGATTTAGATATTTTTATTTTCATATTATAAATGATATCGTGAACATTAGGCATTTTGCAGATTAAATAAAATGCGCGTATATTCTATATAAATATATATATGTAATAGATGGCGATGGTATTAAGTTCACTTCGCACCAGACCAAATTAAATATTTTATTTGAAATAGAACAGCACATAAGAGCGAGATCAGTAAAATAAATAGAATATAAGATAAGTAGTAACAAATACTAATAAATAAAATATAACTAACAACAACAATATTTAATTATTCGCATAAGCTCATAACATACGCCATTTTTAAAATTCACATGGAAATTCTGCCGAATATATTTTATTTACCTGAAATGTCACTTTCAACATATCACATGTACAACGTTTGTTATAAAGGCAAAAATATTTAAAACAAAAAGAGTTTATAAATAAAAAAAAATAATACTTACAGTATTTAAACGCAACCGTCGCTGACTGCAAAAAGACAAAAAACTTATTTTAAGCTTCTTTTCAAAATTCACGCAAATAAGGCAATTATTTCAAACACTTATTAAAATTCAGGACGACCCACGTCATCATACTTTGAAGGTAGAATGAGCAATCCCTAGATTTTCACCGGAGCTAGAGGGCTAGACCCAGGTCGCCAGTCTGCGCATGTCTAGCTTTAAATCGATACGATATAAAGTAATCTCACGACGGAAAATTGAGCCTTTGCGGATATTATATTCCATATATCATTATGTGCCTATTAATCAACGAAAGCTTAAAAACGAACAAAGCACAACAATCGGGCTTTTCAAAAGATTGTCTTGTGGGTAATGTTATCTACTGAATATTTTTGTAATGAGGGATATTACTCGTATATAAAGAAATATGTCCGTCGTACAATAAAAAAAATATATTATAAGTAAAATTCTATGCAACAGTTTTGAATAAAATCTGCCATCTAATAATCTAAAAGTACGTATAGTGTTTGATTTTTGGTTCGTTGTTCCGTATATAGTTTTAAAAGTTTATGTAGTAAAAAAAATATTTGCAAAAAAGGGCTCTATATTGCACATTTCTTCGATCATATGCCGACTCTCAAACTTTTTGGGTACATTTACAAAAGTCTACAAGCTACTTGAACTCCACTACTTCATTTTAAATCCTCTGATCCCTAGGGAGCACCCGGCCGACACAAGCTTAGCGCGCAAGCGCATCAAATGCTTGAGAACGAGCGTGGGACGAGCGAGCGTGGGTCGAGCGAGCGTGGGAAGAGGGAGTACTAAGTTCTCCACGCCCTACACTCTCTCGTTCATTCGCGTGACGATGTCTTATAAAACAGTATTGAAATATTATTTTCATTCACTCAGTAAAATTCGTTTGATAAACTCTATAAGTAAAGTAGTTAAATCAAAATCTAAATGACCGGGAAAATTCGAATTCCAAAAGTTAAGAAGTTTGCTACAGGTTTTCATCCTCTACTTAATTCCCTAAGGGAGGAATTTTCAAAAACCCACACAACTGACTTTTATATATAAACAGAAGAGTAAACACAAATTTCCATAATTTTAACTTCTTGCCATAATAAAAACATAATTTAATAAAAACAATAACCTTGCTTTTGGATTTTTTTTAAATGGTTATGCAGTTCTTATTATCAATCAGAAGCTTTAACAATATTTCCATTACGATACTTCTAACTTTAAAAATTACGAATTAAATGTACTTTTCCATTTAGACCTCTTAGGGGATAACTTTTCATGGAGGCTAATACAATTGACTTTTATTTATGAACTTCAATACTAAAAATGATGATATCCTATACAAAGTTTCTCAATCTTTTCTTTTTTGACATGATCTATAGTTCTATAATAATTAGTTTTGATTGTCTAATTAACTCAAATAAAATTTATTAATCTCTAGTTCATTTTTAAATAATTATCATAACACGTTACGTAGGCCCCATTGATAGACTTCGTCTACGGTGGCCATTCTCCGCGGAAACAAGGCAATAAACTCATGGAAAATTATAATTTATGGAAAATTATTACTCATGGAAAATTATATTTGTAACTTACGATTATCGTGATCATAACCGACCATTATTGAACATAATAATCAAATAAGTGCTATATAAAAATCATACGCGTTGCGTACGGTGCCCCGCTGACAAAACCTACGCTACAGGATGCTTCCCACTTTTCGAGAAAGCTTTGGGATATACCACTCTGAACAACGACTGACTGCATTGCTGCTTATTTCTGCAATAATATTTTTTTACAACTCTGTATTAATTTCTATTGTCACCTTCAATCAAAGTGCTATCAATGTACTATCAATACTTACAAAAGAGTATCTGGTGCTTCATAAATGGATAAACCCATCCTGGTTTGCGTTGTATTCTTATCATTTGCTACTCAACAACGAATGAACTTGACACTGCGCATTCTCAATGTTAAAAAGTCGTGTTTTGTTTTTGAAAGGTGTTTTGGACTGTTCATACTACGCTACGCTAAAATTAAAAGAAAAATATATTTATTTTGTATATTTTTTGGTGATTTATTCCAATGTGAAGTTATAAATTGCCAAATCCATTATAGAGCCGAGATAGTAGTGATTAGTATTCTAATCATTCGTCTTAACCGACCATCAAGGGTAACCATTGGATTTTCATGTGCTTGCTTGTCATTATAATTGTACCCGTGCTCGTTGGTGAAGGAAATATCGTAAGGATATCTGGATGTGTTGGACATTTATTTAGTACGGATTACAAGTGTATCAACCAACCTACATTAGCACAACTTGGTGGAATAAGCTCTAAGACTTCTTGTCAATAGAAGAGGAAGAAATATTTGAACAGTTGGACATTTAAAGGCTGTTATTTACATTTTTTATCAAAATAATATTTTCGTATATTGTTATTCAGGAAGAAAAATAAAATAAGACATTTGTAATTCATTTAAATTATTTAATTTCATAAGTAATAATGTATTTGTGATTATAAAATTAGGATTTTAAATACATACATATATATTGTTCTTACGCCGGATATTCTCAGGTCTGAGATGTTTATTTCCGAACCAGTGGTATTGACAATAAAAAAAAAGTGTAAAGATTCTATAAGAATAAAGATTTTTTTGCTTTCAAATTTAAAAATACAAAAATATGATACGCCTTTTTTTCATAAGCTTATATTAGTGCCTTGTTATTTATATAAAGCCACTGGTGTGAATGGCAAAAGCGATTAACATATATTTAGCAAAAAAGTTTAAAATGAATATGTTTTATTATGAGAATGATTTATTAACGTTAACGTAATAAATATATTCTTAAAAATCTTAGACCGAATGTATCAGTTCCTTGTGCCGGAATATATTAAAAAAAGAAAAGTGCGTCATCGCCTGTTATAGAAAAAGAATATCACTTTTAGCGCGAATTTATGGTGCTTCGAACATACAATTACTTGAATTGACATTTTTAGTTGGTTTCGTTAGCATTAAAAGTAATTAATAATTATTTTGTTTGTTATTTATATATTTCTTATTATAAAGTCAAATACTTTTTTATGTATTCTTTTTAAAAAAGTCATTTTCACTTCTGGTTTGTAAGAATATCATACAACTAAAGAAGACTAAAACGACATTTAATAAAAATTCTACTGTGGCTTTTCTGTAAAGGCTAAATATATTTGTAACATTTTTTTTTTATTTCTACAAACCTAACACTTAATGTTTACGTGTACATATCTTTTCTTTTTTGATATTTCTTGACGTGCGTGATGCCCTTGATAAATAATAAATTATTTTAATAATTACATGTTTTGGTCACTTGAATTACCTCTAAAAATTAATAAGTTTTAAGTTGTATTAAAAAGTAATTGAAATAATACAATAGTTTTACGTACGTTTCATGATGCGCGCCATCTAATGGCATATTAAGGAACTGGTTATTGGTTCCTAACTGTTCATAGCTACTGGTAGTACGGTTTCATCTTACAATAATTCTGACAATTTCATATTTATTCATGGCAAGTTAATATTATTATTACTCAGAATTATAAGAAAAAAAAATTAACTATTAAAGAGAATAAAATCACTAAGTTTTAAGAGATGGACTTAGTGATTTTTGAACTTTGTGCCAACACCATAAATCAAATCAACAATTTGACAGATTGACGTCAGTAAAATAGTGATGATACTTCAACGTATCATCATCATCATGTCATCATCATGTCAAGATACTTAAGAGATGTGCTTTATTGTTAATTTATCGCAATTTAAATATATTTTTAAAATAAAAGTAAAAAAATTTATTGCTCAAACTTGTGCTTAAACTTGAATTAGTAAGTATTACTTAATATATTACTTGATAACAATATCAAGGAATATATTTATCTACTAATCCAATACATTATATCATTGATTTCTTTTCTGTAAATATTATTGAGGACTACTGACTCAACTTCCATTGCTAGAACTATGTTTTAGAGAAATAAAACTATAGCTTTTTTTGTAATTTCAGGTCACAATACGATTGTGCCTAAGATGGTTTAATGATTCATATGTACGTACTCATTGTCAATAGTTGATTTATTAAATATCATTTCATCGCTCGTTCTTCATATATTGTTACCAGCTGCAGCCTATTGATGTACCAACGTGCACAGGGAATGATCCGGCAAACCGGGTGATTTTCAGACTCTCGACGACTGCGTTAACAAAACCTTGACGCCAAAGATATATCTTACAAAATAAACAATATTCAAACAAACTATCTGGTCTATTAGTATTTTATTAATTTTGTATATTTTTTATTAAAATTATTCGTTTCTTTCGGAGTTTAGTATAGAAGTCACCATGGAATAGAAAATAGACTACTTATATAACTTAACGCAACTCAGAGGCTATCTCGTTACATCTCAGTGACATAATTTTATTTTAATTGTCATGTCGTGTGTTCACCTTATTTTTTTGTGCAAAAACAAAACCTTATCAATCAATAATTTAATAATAAATGTGTATAACACTTGCAACTTCTTTTCAATGGCGCGTATATAAAAACAATAATTAAAAAGCGAAGTGACGATTTTGCTACGCTTTAACTTTAGTCATTAAGGGATATTAACGAACCATTGACTGCAGCTGTTCGTATTTAATAAACTTTTCCTTTTATTTAAGTAAAACTTTTTACTACGATATGGTTTATTATTGTTAAATATTTCAGTTACCGAAATCTTTTTTAACAAATAAAAAAGTGGATATAAGTTTTAACATTTTATTACATATATACATCAGTTTAATGCTTAAAAAATAAGTGCAAACAAAAGTCGTATATTAAGGCATTTAAAGAAAAATAGATAACATTAGCAAACATATTATTATATTACTTAAAGAAAAAAAACACCTGCCTTCCGAGATATCAGTCGATAAAATAAAATTGATTGTATGTAATTTATAATGTATAAATTGGCTTAATAACAATATTTGGTTAACAAATTGAGTGAGCAAAAAGAAAGTTGACGCCACGCCAATTGAAAAGTATAGTTCACTCATGCGTAGAAACGTAGTGGATCTACGACGCAGCGTAGCGTCGCTGTGCTCTACGACTATACTTTGAGATATCTTGCCAGCCTAAGGACCGTAAAGTGTATTTCTCTTTAATAATTAAGAAGACATTATAATATAAAAATAAAAAAGACAGTAAAGTGGTTTTTTATGTTTATTAAATTTATTTAAGTATATTCTCGAAAATACAAAAGTTTTAAGATTTTGTTACAATATTTTTATGAGTGTTGTATTCATTTTAATGTTTGATTTATTAGATAGACATGATGTATTGATTGTTTCGTTAGTCTAGTCCTAGCGGCTAGACATTAGTCATTAGTATTATTTCAAATTAAGCACATAACTGTTCTTTTTTTATACTTTGATCTACTATTTGCTTTGAGTTAACTACGAGTGGGCCAAACTTTGGAATATTGCCTGCTGGGTTCATTGAAACTATAATCCTGGAAGAGTTAATAATTATTCATATTTCATAATCTCTTTTGAATAAATATTGACTGGTAGAGAACGTCTGTTAAGATAGAATTTGTTTCCAATTGTTTAATTATTTGGTTTTTAAATATAAAGAATATGATCTTCCACTAATCGGAACGTGTTATTTTATACACATACATTTTAAATGTAATATATTATTTTAAAATAAAAAGTTCAAATTTTTATTTATAATAAAAATAATAAAAACGTGTGACATCGATGTAATTCGTAGCAAAAAAACGCTTCAGTTTCTTGCGACCTCTGCTGGATCTGCAAACAAGCGGAAATATAATTTAAAACATCTTAAAACTGAAGACGACTATTAAAGTTTTTATTATAAATTATTAGTCTTTAAATTCTTCTAAAATATTTATTACTTTGTAATACTTATAAATATACATTTTATTTTTATTTCATGTGTATGGCATGTATGTATCTGGTTTTACATATGTCGTATGTAAGTCTATTATTGTACAATCTAGACATATTTTTATTAAAATCTCCTTTTTGATTGCGTTGTATGTCTGTCATATAACCGTCCCTTGCAATACATAATAATTAGTTCTAACGATGCGTATAAATATATAAATAATTCTGTAAAAGATAATGCGCAAAATGATTTTATAGGAGGTCCTCAATAAATATTTGGTGGAAATTTATATATGGTATATAGGTATAAATATATTGTGATGGCATAGACAAAGTTACCAAAGACACTGTTGATTGTACTGCATAGATAAGCACATACATGTTGTTTAATTTAAAATATATAAAAGGCTATTGCCGCAATGCGAAAGAACACGTTGCGATTTTTTGTTTAAATTTGCGCCTCATCGAATATGTTTTAAAGTTTTAAATCGTCACTGGGTGTACAGTTACACACGTACCTATTATAATTACAAACGTTACAGAAATGCGAAAAAAAAACAAGCCTTTTCTTTTCGCAATGCGGAATCGCCCTTAACGTATTATTTTGTACAAAGGTGGTAGGGCTTTGTGCAAGCTCGTCTGGGTAGGTACCACCCACTCATCAGATATTCTACCGCAAAACAGCAATACTTGATATTGTTGTGTTCCGGTTTGAAGGGTGAGTGAGCCAGTGTAATTACAGGCACAAGGGACATAAAATCTTAGTTCCCAAGGTTGGTGGCGCATTTTATATGTAAGCGATGGTTGACATTTCTTACAATGCCAATGTCTAAGAGCGTTGGTGACCACTTACCATCAGGTGGCCCATATGCTCGTCCGCCTTCCTATTCTATAAAAAAAATAAATAAAAAAAAGCACTTACTCATACAGCCATTCCTTTCTCGGATTCCGTTTTACTCTTCTGAAATAAAGGTTAAAAATATTAGTTAATGATATATAACATGAATCACACTTAAAAGTCAGTGTTTATGATTAGTTTTTTTTTTGGTTAATATAGTGTTATGAAAATCAATTAAGCCTATTTTAGCGAACTCTTCGAAATATAATAAAATAATTACAGATGTGATTTCTTAAGAGTTTAGACAAGACATCTCATTGTAAGGATGTGATTTTAATAAGCGTATGAGTTTTTCTTTACGTATGACATGATAAGCGCTTGCATGTCTTAAAGGCTATGGACGATATACTATACAAATAAATTTCGTCTTAGTCATAATTGTATAAAAAAAAAAAATAACAAGGTAAGCTGTTTTTTTATATTGACGTTAATTTATTATTATGACAAAACTACTGAACTGTATTTGTTATGTTATGAGAATTTTGCAAAAGTCGCATGGTTTTTTATTATGTTTTGAGTTCAATGAATAAAGTTATTTTCATTTAAATTTATAAATTTTAGTGCTGTTAAATAAATCGTATAATTTATTAACTAATTAACTTACTTTCAATAATTTTCATTCACCAACCAAAACCACAGCTTTCAACCAATCGATGACCAATCGATGATGACAACGATGTTCTCCTGACCGGTCTCAGCCACGGCGGCCATTTTCAACGCAGATTAAATGTGTAAGAGCTATTTTACATATAACACAAACGTATGTGCCCTTACTGGTTTCTACCTAAACCAACTAGTCAACTAGTGACTAGTTGGTTTAGGTAGTTAATATCGAATGTTATGATGAAATACCAAATTTTGAATTTTTAACTAAGTATAAACCATCTCTTGTGCCATCAATATATATTTCTTGATATTGACCAATATTCTATTTAACTTTAAATCATCGATCTTACGCATGCCTAAAAATAGTTACCTCATTTAATAGAAATGTAAATGATTTTCTAAGAACCCTTAACATTTTCATGTACTTTTAAAATGATCAACGAATACGTTGAGTGAGCGAACACTCACCTTGCTTTGCGTTGCGTTGCACCTTGCGTTGCTTATACACTTAAGAATTAATAATTAAGGCACAGACTTAACACAAAAGATCGGTTTTATATTGAAAAAGAAATAGCAAAGTTTTTATTTTTAGGATAAAAAAATATTCTTACTGTAATATACTAATTTGAAAATGAAGTTACGACTACTTTACTACTACTAGAAGCTAAAATTACATACATATTACATCATAGGCTTAGCAAAATTATTTGGCTCGGCTTCTAGTTTAGAGATTTAAGAATTACGGTTCCGAGTTAAATGAAAGTACAAGATGATTGAAATAAAACATATTGGTAAAGTTTCTTTTCTTTCTATTATTTAATACAATTTTGACAGACGAACAAATTTATAAGACATTGATTCATTTGTTTTGCAATAACAATTTATATTTAGAAGGAAATAATAACAAACAAACTAATTACAATCACAATTAATAATTTAAATATAATTCACCAATTCAATGCTATAATTCTAACAATAATACTTTCGTCCTTAAAATACAGCAGATTCAAAACAAATCATTTTTCTTATATAAAAATATATACATATCAAAAAAAAAACTTTTGCGAAGATATGAATTTACCACTACAAAATACACGTATTATTAAATGATTTATTTTAAATGTAATTGATTAATTTCCTCAGTTATATCTTATAAGCTACAAGTATTTCTCGTTTAATTACTTAGGCATACTGATCATATATATGCATACCGCAATCTACTCGTAAGATGTGACATTCAGTTTACTAATTTGTATAGTAATTTTTAACTTTATCGGTGTATTGATGTTAATAATATATATAGCTTGAGGTGCATAGTAGCTCGCGGTATGCGCCACTTTAAGGAACTAATTTTGTCAATACGACGTAAATGTACCCTAAATGTTAAATTATTGTATATATATACAATAATTTAAATAGTCATATATAGACACTACTGATAGATTCGTTTAAAACATATAGACATTGATTATGAATTTAATATAAAAAATATTAAATTATATTTTATAATGTAAATACCCAGCGAACCGTAATGCCCTGTTTGAATGTTTTATGATTAATTATTATAAAAACAATTTAGGATATAAACACTTTTATATAAAATATTGTATCAAATTTTCATTTTCAATGAATATTATGCGTAATAAAATTAATATTTACAATAATTACATTAAACAAATAATTTTATATACTATTAATATGTAGATATCAATAATAAATTCATGAAGGCGCTTTAGATACCTTTTATAATACTCAAATTATACATTCTTACAAATTTATCTAGAATCGATGGATAACTTTATAAAATCCTAATTATTATTTAAAAACTATGATTTATAATACTTCTAACTGTAAATTTTGTATACAAATACAAACATTGGGTAACATGTTAATAAAAACAATTACCCTATTGTAGCCTTCTGTATTGTTACTATACGATGCGTAATGTATAAAAAGATTAGCGTTTGATTAAATTATTTAATACAACACTTGAAGAGCTTTAATTGCTCATTTTTTTATTACTAATACAATATTGAAATTTTATATTACTTAGCACCCCTAAAACAGAAAATTTCAAGTTACTTGTTTATTTTGTTACACACATTAATTATAAAAGCTATGGCAATTTTAATTGCGAAAAATATATAAGTTACTAATACAAGAATTTAGTTATCACTACTTTTTATTTTAAACTTTCTTTTTTAAAAAATAACAAAAAAGTTCGTATGCATTTCGTTAAACAGGTTTCTTATAAAGATTTTATTGTTGTTTTTAATATCATATTAAATCTACGTGTATAAAAATATTTTTCTTTAAATAGTGAAACTTACTTTTTAAATACTTAAAATTAAAACAAGTTTTAATTTTATGTACTTACCTTAATATGTTTTAACGTTCACGTTTGAAAATATTTTATGTTTGATTCGAATTTTTTTTTATACCAAAGCTACTTTGAACAATTATAGGGAAGTTTTTAGAATACAATATATATTCATGCTAAATACTTTACAATACAGATTCAGATATCGTATATTTTTATTAAATGTTTTTAGATTCTAAATCTTTATTTGTATTATTTTATAATTTTGTTTTATTATAAACAAAAGTAATTGCACCACCTTTAAGCAAAACGATCTATTGGCAATATTTACTAAAATAATAGAAAAAAAAACGTGTAGTTTAAAGTGAGAGGGAAAGGCGTCAGCTACCCTAAGTCCTTGTATGTATCCATGACAACGTGTATGCAAAAATAACAAACAGTTTTACATTTTAATAAACAACATTTTCTAAGAGACAACGTATGAACTGCTTTCCGTTTCTGTTAGTACCAGACGTAGACGAAGTAACGACTGTAAGAACTTTTTAAAGTTGATTTCAGCAATCGACAGTACTCTATCTTGTTATTTATTATGTGAGAGTTTTCAAATGTTATTACGAAAACAAAAGAGGTTATTGACTTCTTCTCTTGAAACTTCCAAGCTTCACGTCATGACTAACCAAGAGGGTTTTTCGCAAGTACGTCCAACAGAAAGAAGAGTTTTTTTAATTATCAGTTACATGCTGCTTTAATTTTGATTGTGCATTTTTCGTTTTTTCACAATTGATGAATGTAACGACTTAAAAAATCAGATGCAGACGGAAAACATTGTGAGAAACCAGAAGAAGAACTTCGTTGAAAAACCACAAGGAAAACTTAGTGATTTCAACTGCATCATAAAGACATTTCAGTGATTTCAAATACTTCGTCGAGAAACCACAAGTAAAACTTAGCGATTTTACCTGTCGTCGAGAAAACGCAAGGAAAAGTGTGTGAGTTCCAATACTTCCTCAATACACCAGAAGGAATCCTGTTGCAGTGACCTACAAGAAAATTTTGTCGAGGACCCACTAGGAAAACTTACTGATGTTCAAATACTTCGTCGAGAAACCACAAGGAAAATTTCCTGATTTCTTCTACTTCGTCAAGAAACCACAAAGAAAAGTAAGTGAGTTCGAATACTTCCTCAGAACACCAAAAAGAAACCTGGTGTAGTGACCTGCAAGAAAACTTTGTCGAGAAACTACAATGAAAACTTAGTGATTTCGACTGCATCATCAAGAAATTATTGGAAAATTTCATGTGATAACATGAAGAAAAATTACATGTGCGTAACATAACGAAAACTTCATGTGTAAACATGAAGGAAAATTTCATGTGATAACATGAAGAAAAATGTCATGCGGTAATATGAAGGCAAATTTGACGTGGTAACATGACGGGAAAATTCGCGTGGTAACCTAAAGGGTAACTTTGTCGAGGAACCGCCAGTAAAAGTAAGTGAGTACGAATACTTCCTCAAGACATAATAAGGAAACCAGGTGTAGCGACCTACCTACAAGAAAACTTTGTCAATAAACCACATGGAAAACTTAGTGATTTCGACTGAATCATTAAGAAATTATTGGAAAATTTCAGTGAGTTCAAATTTCATCATTCATTTCATCGAGAAGTCACAAGGAAAACTTACTGATTTCACCTACTTCATCGAGAAGTCACAAGGAAAACTTACTGATTTCGCCTACTTCATCAAGAAGTCACAAGGAAAACTTACTGATTTCACCTACTTCATCGAGCAGTCACAAGGAAAACTTACTGATTTCGCCTACTTCATCGAGCAGTCACAAGAAAAACTTACTGATTTCGACTAATTCTTCAGGAACCTAGACGAAATAATTTGTGAAGACCACAGAAGGAAGCTTCTTCGAGAAAACTTAAGAAAAATTTAACGTGTTTGAATATTTCTTTAGGAAACCAGAAGGAAAACCTAGAGTGGTTACCTATAGGAAAACCTCATGTGGTAACATGAGGTTACCTGTAGGAAAACCTCATGTGGTAACATGAAGAAAAATTTCATGGACTAACATGAAGAAAAATTTCATGTAAGTAACATGTGAGTAACATAAACAAAAACGTCATGTGATAACATGAAGGAAAATTTCATGGAGTAACATGAAGAAAAATTTCATGTTGATAACATGAGCAAAAACTTCAAGTGGTAACATGAAGAAAATCACATGGAGTAACATGAAGAAAAATTTTATGTTGATAATATGAGAAAAACTTCATGTGGTAACATGAACGAAAATATCATGTGATAACATGAAGAAAAATTACATGTGCGTAACATGAACGAAATATTCATGTGTAAACATGAAGGAAAATTTCATGTGATAACACATAGAAAAATTTCACGTGATACCATAAATAAAAATGTCATGCGGTAATATGAAGGCAAAATTAACGTGGTAACATGAAGGGAAAATTCGCGTGGTAACCTAAAGGGTAACTTTGTCGAGGAACCGCCAGTAAAAGTAAGTGAATACGAATACTTCCTCAAGACACAATAAAGAAACCACGTGTAGTGACCTACCTACAAGAAAACTTTGTCAATAAGCCACATGGAAAACTTAGTGATTTCGACTGCATCATTAAGAAATTATTGGAAAACTTCAGTGAGTTCAAATTTCATCATTCATTTCATCGAGAAGTCACAAGGAAAACTTACTGATTTCGCCTACTTCATCGAGAAGTCACAAGGAAAACTTACTGATTTCGCCTACTTCATCGAGAAGTCACAAGGAAAACTTACTGAATTCGCCTACTTCATCGAGCAGTCACAAGGAAAACTTACTGATTTCGCCTACTTCATCGAGCAGTCACAAGAAAAACTTACTGATTTCGACTAATTCTTCAGGAACCTAGACGAAATAATTTGTGAAGACCACAGAAGGAAGCTTCTTCGAGAAAACTTAAGAAAAATTTAACGTGTTTGAATATTTCTTTAGGAAACCAGAAGGAAAACCTCGAGTGGTTACCTATAGGAAAACCTCATGTGGTAACATGAGGTTACCTGTAGGAAAACCTCATGTGGTAACATGAAGAAAAATTTCATGTAAGTATCATGTGAGTAACATAAACAAAAACGTCATGTGATAACATGAAGGAAAATTTCATGGAGTAACATGAAGAAAAATTTTATATTGATAATATGAGAAAAAACTTCATGTGGTAACATGAAGGAAAATTTCATGTGATAACATGAAGAAAAATTACATGTGCGTAACATGAACGAAATATTCATGTGTAAACATGAAAGAAAATTTCATGTGATAACACATAGAAAAATTTCACGTGATACCATAAATAAAAATGTCATGCGGTAATATGAAGGCAAATTTGACGTGGTAACATAAAGGGAAAATTCGCGTGGTAACCTAAAGGATAACTTTGTCGAAAAACCGCCAGTAAAAGTGAGTTCAAATACTTCCTCAAGACACAATAAAGAAACCACGTGTAGCGACCTACCTACAAGAAAACTTTGTCAATAAGCCACATGGAAAACTTAGTGATTTCGACTGCATCATTAAGAAATTATTGGAAAACTTCAGTGAGTTCAAATTTCATCATTCATTTCATCGAGAAGTCACAAGGAAAACTTACTGATTTCGCCTACTTCATCGAGAAGTCACAAGGAAAACTTACTGATTTCGCCTACTTCATCGAGAAGTCACAAGGAAAACTTACTGATTTCGCCTACTTCATCGAGCAGTCACAAGGAAAACTTACTGATTTCGCCTACTTCATCGAGCAGTCACAAGAAAAACTTACTGATTTCGACTAATTCTTCAGGAACCTAGACGAAATAATTTGTGAAGACCACAGAAGGAAGCTCCTTCGAGAAAACTTAAGAAAAATTTAACGTGTTTGAATATTTCTTTAGGAAACCAGAAGGAAAACCTCGAGTGGTTACCTATAGGAAAACCACATGTGGTAACATGAGGCTACCTGTAGGAAAACCTCATGTGGTAACATGAGGTTACCTGTAGAAAAACCTCATGTGGTAACATGAAGAAAAATTTCATGGACTAACATGAAGAAAAATTTCATGTGAGTAACATAAACAAAAACGTCATGTGATAACATGAAGGAAAATTTCATAGAGTAACATGAAGAAAAATTTCATGTGAGTAACATAAACAAAAACGTCATGTGATAACATGAAGGAAAATTTCATGGAGTAACATGAAGAAAAATTTCATGTTGATAATATGAGAAAAAATTTCATGTGGTAACATGAAGGAAAATTTCATGTGATTACATGAAGAAAAATTACATGTGCGTAACATGAATAAAAACTTCATGTGATAACATGAAGTAAAATTTCATGCAGTAACATGAAGAAAAATTTCATGTTGATGACATGAGCAAAAACTTCAAGTGGTAACATGAAAAAAATTTCATGGACTAACATGAAGAAAAATTTCATGTGAGTAACATAAACAAAAACTTCATGTGATAACATGAAGGAAAATTTCATGGAGTAACATGAAGAAAAATTTCATGTTGATAATATGAGAAAAAACTTCATGTGGTAACAGGAAGGAAAATTTCATGTGATTACATGAAGAAAAATTACATGTGCGTAACATGAACGAAAACTTCATATGTAAACATGAAGGAAAATTTCATGTGATAACATGAAGAAAAATTTCATGTGATAACATGAAGAAAAATTTCATGTGAGTAACATAAACAAAAACTTCACGTGATAACATGAAGGAAAATTTCATGGAGTAACATGAAGAAAAATTTCATGTTGATAATATGAGAAAAAACTTCATGTGGTAACATGAAGGAAAATTTCATTTGATTACATGAAGAAAAATTACATGTGCGTAACATGAACGAAAACTTCATATGTAAACATGAAGGAAAATTTCATGTGATAACATGAAGAAAAATTTCATGTGATAACATGAAGAAAAATGTCATGCGGTAATATGAAGGCAAATTTGACGTGGTAACATGAAGGGAAAATTCGCGTGGTAACCTAAAGGATAACTTTGTCGAGGAACCGCCAGTAAAAGTAAGTGAGTTCGAATACTTCCTCAAGACACAATAAGGAAACCAGGTGTAGCAACCTACCAGGTGTACAAGAAAACTTTGTCAATAAACCACATGGAAAACTCAGTGATTTCGACTGCATCATTAAGAAATTATTGGAAAAATTCAGTAAGTTCAAATACTTCATCGAGAAGTCACAAGGAAAACTTACTGATTGCAAATACTTCATCGAGAAACCACAAGGAAAACTTACTGATTTCGACTGCATCATCAATAAATTATTGGAAAATTTTAGTGAGTTTTAATACTTCATCGAGAAACCACAAGGAAAACTTAGTTATGTTCAAATACTTCATCAAGAAACCACAAGTAAAACTTAGTGATTTCACCTGTAGTCGAAAAACCGCAAGGAAAAGTAAATGAGTTCGAATACTTCCTCAAAACACCAGAAGGAAGCCTGGTCTACTGACCTGCAAGAAAACTTCGTTGAAAAACCATGAGGAAAACGTAGTGATTTCTACTAAATCGTCGAAAAACTACAGGAAAAACTTAGTAAGTTTTAATACTTTGTCGAGAAACCAGAAGGAAAACCTCGAGTGGTTACCTGCAGGAAAACTTCATGAAGGAAAATTTCATGTGAAGAGAACATGACCAAAAACTTCACGTCGTAACATAAAGGGAAATTTCATGTGGTAATATGAAGGAAAATTTGAAGCGGGTAATATGAAGGAAAATTTCATCGAGAAACCCCAAGGTAATCTTTATGAGTTTAAATATTTTGTCGAGAAATCTCAAGTAAAACTTAGTGTTTTTGCCTACTTTGTCCAGAAACCACAAGGAAAAGTTAGTGATTTTGACTACTTCGTCGAGAAACCAGAAGGAAAACTTAGTGATTTCGACCCAAAACCGAAACCGCAAGGCAAACCTAGTAAGTTTAAATACTTCGTCGAGGAACCAAAAGAGAAACTTAGTGATTTCGCCTATTTCGTCGAGAAACCACCAAAGAAAATTTAGTGAGTTCAAAAACTTCGTCGACAAACCACAAGGAAAACCTAGTGAATTCAAATACTTCGTTGAAAAACCACAAGGAAAACTTAGTGATATTGAGAGTAATAAGTTCAAATACTTTCTCAAGAAAATATGCGATTATATACTTATCCATCACGTGACTCTTTTGGCTTAGTACAATAAAACTTTACCGGATCTCACTTCGGTTGAACAAAAAATTTTTTTTACAAATTTTTTTTTTTTGGTACCTAGGCAGACTTCAACAGACCTTTAACACCCCATACTGTACTTCTTTATTTTTTTTTGTATTTTGAAGTCCCCTCCTGTTTCGCGCGAATTTCTACCGCCAAAAACAATAGGAAGTTTTTAAATTTATTTGTTTGGAGCATTATGGACAAATCCTTTATTGGAATGGTAATTAATGGAATTAGCCATCGTTGGCTTTATTAATTAAAACTTTTCGCAAATTCTATTTCGGTCAAATAAAGACATTTTTATTGTTTTTTTTTTATAAAATCAATAGGAAGTATTTTTTTATTGTTGTTTTATTATTGACTTATCCTATATATATCTCTCAATTATAATTAGTTACCGAACTTAGTAAATACTTGGAAACGCAATTATATATCAAAGACAAACCTTTCCCGAGGGATTTCTCAAGAAACAATAACATTTTCTAAGAGACAACGACTGCACTTCTTACCACTATAACTATAGACGAAGCAGCGACTGTAAGTAAGAACTTTTTAAAGTTATTTTCAGCAATCGACAGTACTGTAACTTGCTATTTAATATGTGGTTGTATATAAAATATGGTTCTTTACTTCTTCGCCTTAACTCCGGACCGAAGTCTCTAGATCCAACTTATGACTAACCAAGACGGTCTTTCGCTCGTCCGTCCGACAACAAACATTTTTTTTGTCGTCAGTAACATTTTGATTTAATCAAAAGATTGACAAAAAAAAGCCTTTTCTTATATATTATAAATGTAACGGTTCCACCGTTATATTTATACACTTCGAGGAAGCTACTTTAAGTTTGCTTTTTACGATAAGAAGGAAGTTTCAATAAGAATTTATAATTTGCGGCTTAAGGTTGTTGTGTCACTTAGGTCTGTTATCAAAATGACTCATCCTGAATATCCGCAGTCACAGCGCAGCAATTTAGGATAATATCACTTTATCATTTGAAGGTTTTACGTAACCTCTTTACTAGAATAATCTGCTCGTCAAGAGAATGTGAGTAATTGTATTCAGATAGAAAGATTGCTACGTGGTTATGCTGAGTATTGGGAATCTCATGTTTGACGATGCGACGTAACTTTAAAAATGCAGGCTCAAATTGCTGGCTTTTTCTTCTCAATACTTATAACTAAATGCCTTTTCAGCCCTTTTCATCATCATCGTGATAAAATTTATATCTGAAGTTCACGGATCGTTAAGACTTGGAACATGTTCTTAAAACATTTAACTGGACTATACAAGTTATTAATGATATCAGGAGATGACGTGATACGTACTTACAGATAATTTCAACTTGAAACATTTACAATAATTTCCAATAGTAACAAGATACGATTACATACTAATCTCTAACAAGTCATAATATAATAGAACTGTACAGAAATCCCACATCAGTCAAACGAAGATTTTGTTTTACTTTTTTAGTTTTATTTACATTATTCATATAAATTTATCGATCATTATGAAACTAATTTTAACTTTTTGAAATGTTTATGTTAGGAGAAGTATGAATATTTCGATTATGTTAGGAGTGGGGATTTTAATAACAAACGGAGTGACGTGCACATTGCCAGATCTTTTACCTCTTTGTTATTGCATAGGAGATTATATTGCCTACCTATATATATAGGCCACGTTATAATTATAATTAGTTACCGAACGTAAGTGGTCACTAACGCGCATAGACATAACCATTTCTTAATTACACTGACTCACTCACCCTTCAAACCGGAACACAACAATACCAAGTACTGCTGTTTTGCAATAGAATATCTGATGAGTAGGTGGTACCTACCCTCGCCTCCTACCCAATGTAGGAGGGCCGGAACCACAATGTCGGCGTTTATACGCTGACGCGGTACGCTCCATGGCGTTGTACGGTGCACCCATTTGGGTGGATGCTCTCACAGTTCGTAACAGAGCTCTTCTGCGGAGGCCGCAAAGAGTCATAGCGGTGAGAGCGATACGTGGGTACCGTACGGTGTCATGGACGGCAGCGACACTTCTCGCGAGCGATCCGCCCTGGGAACTCCAGGCGGAGGTGCTTGCGGAAGTGCACCGGTTCCGGGTGGAAACGAGGTCAAGCGGCGTCCGTCCAGGGTCGGCGGAGGTTGAGCGAGTCAGGGCCCTAGCTCAGCGAGCCTTGATTCGCAGATGGGAGGAGGACCTGTGGTCCCCCTCGGTAGGGCTAGTGACAGTGGAGGCGGTCCGCCCCCACTTGAGTCGCTGGGTGGAACGGAGTCACGGCACACTCACATTCAGGCTGACGTAGGTACTTACCGGACACGATTGTTTCGGCAAGTACCTGCACCGAATAGCGAGGCGGGAGGTGACACCCTCCTGCCATGAGTGTGGTGCGCCTTCGGACACAGCGTGCCACACTCTGATGGAGTGTGCCGCTTGGGGACCTCAGCGCCTGTCCCTGGCGGCCTTAGTCGGTGAAGACCTCTCGCTGCCGAGTGTGATAAACGCCATGTTTGGTAGCGAGAGGTGCTGGTTGGAGACGGTCTCCTTCTGCGAAAATGTCATGTCGCAGAAAGAGGTAGCGTAGCGGGAGTGTGAGGAGAGGGCCTCCGCTGACTCGTTTCGCCGAAGAACACCGGGGAGAAAGCGTCGGCGCTATGCGCATCTTCTCCTCCCGCTGTAAGTGTTGCCGGGGCTAGGGGGTCTTTGTACCCTGAGAACCCTCTAGGATTTGGAGGCCTGCAGAGGTGGGTCAACAGTCGGGGCGTCACGGTAGTATGCGCAAGCGATCCTGTGACGCCCCTCGAAAAGACGGTGTGGGTACCGCTGGTTTTTTAGTGGGTATTCCGGCGCATGCTCGGCGCCGGCGAGTCCCACATACCCCCTCCCCACTTCAAGTGGGGGAAACGCGTAAACGCGTTTTCCAGCGAAAAAAAAAAAAAGGTGTTACCTACCCAGAAAAACTTGTACAAAGCCTTCTCCAAAAAGGTTAGGTACAAGCTGTTTTTATTGACTTGCTTAAACGTATCTGCTTATTAGCATGTGGGTATCATTATTCAATACGAAACATGACACGTTATGGTACTTCATTGTAATTGATCATTCTGTCTATACTGATCTTAAAAACCAGTATCTTACTGGTTAAATGTTTATTAAATACGGCTTTATTAACTCAAATTTAGAAGAATATCATATTATCACAATTATAAGCCAAAAACACACATTTTGAGATATCTATTGTAAATGATAAGATGTTTAGTCAAAAGTACCTGTAGCCAAACTGGCTCACTCAACCACGAGTACGTAATAAATGATAGTGAATGACAATATACAGTCGTGTAAGTATCCCTTGATTTTCATTTTTGTATTGTTTTTATCTAAGAAATAATCTATTAATTAATTTTAAGTAATTAGTGAATAGTTATTGAATATTAAGTTTTGGCAATTTTCAAGGCATAAGAACACCCAATATACTTCTAATGACAGACAGCTTTTGAAGTTTAGTTAAAAAAATCAGCAAGTTTCTTGTAGGAACAAACTGTTCTTCTCATATGCTTGTTATCAAAGTGGCTCACTTGCTTTGCAGTTACATACTTTTCCGAGAGATGCTTGTGTGTTACTAGAGCCAAATCAAAGTTAACATGGGAATATTTAAATGTGAATTAGTTAAAGTTGAGTGAGTAATTAAAGTTGATATTAGTTAAGTGATTAAATAAAGTGAAATACGAAATTTTATAAATGAATAAGTTTGACAGGTGGCCTCCTCACAGGCGCCTAATTCTCCCGGTCCTATGCTAATCGTATTCATTTCACCGCCATTTTTCTAAAATCGTCTGACCATCGGGCGGGTGGTCTGCCCACTGGCCATTTTGCTTCTCTAGGCAACAAGATTATTAACAAGATTATTATCGAGAAATAACAAAATACATTGTATCTTTAAAAGTTCAACACGTCTTTATACTATCTAATAACAGAACGCCTTAGTTCAACTAGATTTTATAAGCAAGCCTAGCGTTTTAACTACTTAACTCGAATTAATAATGCACTGCTAACATGTCAACTACTAAATTTACACTGGAATTTAGTAGGATCAATCGATTTTGCTCTGCGGCATTGTTGAACAATTATTATTACTAATCAGATAGTGAATGTGAACCAATGTGTCCAAGCGATCCAAACGAAGCGAGAATTAAGTTAGACAGATTTTACATCTCCTAAAGTGTTGAAAGTCGCATTCGGATAAACCAAAAACGTTAAACGGAACTGGACATTTTTAATAATATGAAGAATATAGTTGATACATAATTGCAGTGCATTGATAAATATGTGCTTATATACTAAAATCTCACATGTCTTCTTTTAGTTTGTATTGCTTGTTGCTCGACGGTACATAAATGTAAGCTGGTGGTACCTACCCAAGCAGGTTTTCTCGAAAACCGATCGGGTTTTTATTGCTCTAGAATATATCTCTTTTATTTTCTATTACTCCTAAACTACTAGTTAAGAATTTAAACGCAAATTGCTAATACCAAGTTAATGGAAGACAGATAATATTTTCGGGGTCTTTCAAGATAAATGGATAAATAAATAAATAATTTAATTCGTTAATGACTAAATATTACATAAATAAATTAAAAAAATTATAAATAAAAAAGGTTAAAGAATCAATTTAAAAAGTATTAATTTAAATATATAAAATACTCGCAGAATGCAGCGATATTTATTTTTATAAATAATTTGTTTTAAAATAAAATCGACTAATTATCTTTATCACCAGAAGCAACCGTCATTAAAGAAACGCTTTCCCAATCTTCTGCTATAGCTACAAGATTCTTAGATCATAATTAAACGACTAAGGGTTTCCGAAGACTACGCGTGTTACTAAATTTAAATTGGAGTGACATCAGTTAAGTGAGTTTCTGCCTAAGACAAATTTCACAGATTTTTTTTACTAAAACAGAGATTTCTGGAGGCAATATTCACTTTAATGACGGAATCTTGAAGCTTAGGACCAATACAAGATTCCGGCTCTAATACGCTACTTATTATGTGTATCGTAATGTTGTTAAGCAGGTAATGAAAGCAGCTAACTTACTATGCAGTTAAAATTACCATACCGCGATAGTGAGCGACTAAATTCATAAAGATTATAGAAAGACTATATAACACTGTGAAGAAAGATAAAAAGGAGTGAAAGATAAAGGTAATACAGATAAAATGCACTGGTATGGATAAAATTTAAAAATGTATTGCTACTACAAAAAATGCTACATATAAAATAAAAACTAACCTCACCTACATACAATTTACTTATCTATAATTTACTAATTTTTTATGTACTTAAGAACTATTTTCCTAAATGCATTTAATTATATAATACGTTTATCCTAACATGATTTTTATGGTGCCGTGAGACACTTTAACCATTCCTAGTTCTTAACACCAATCTGGCTCACTCAGCAGTTCGTCGAATTACTTAGAGCTTATAATTAAAATACAATTTAATGGCAACACGTTTTGACAGGTGGTATATACTCAGCTAATATTGATTTCACTAATTTCAACTATAAACTATTAACGGCATATAATTTTCGGACATATAATTATGTAAATAAAGAATCATCAGAGGCGGCCGGGTATTTTAAATGGCGAAGACAATTTAATAAAAAAAATTTCGATCGTATGAAGTGGGTTCCAAAAAGTTGAGACATACTCTCCACGCTGGTTACAGTTTACGGCGAACGCAGTAGCCATGTGGTGTGTTGCAGAGAGGCACTCCCCATCCCCTCATTTTACCTTGTCCCTTAGTCGCCTCATACGATACCCACGGGAAGAGATGGGGGAGTGCTATTCTATCCCGACGCTCCACGGGAAATTGTATTAATTTAGACAAAACAAATGTTCATCGTTCAACAAGCAGGTCGTGCCAGAAATAATGTAAGCCATGCCAAAAGTTGTTAGTGCATAATATGACTAGCGCCGACAATATCAAACAGCTTATACGAATATTTTTAAATCTAAAGCCTATTTTCATTTCATTCTATTTTTTTACTTTATGTGTAGTTATTGGAACGAAGTTCTTTTACGTGTCTAGAAGAGTGAAATGGCGGAAATTGTCACATAACGAAAAAGCGTTATGCCTACTCTATGTGACCTTTGCTCTCTTTTCTATTAGTTACTGTCTCTTTCTATTTTATACTGTTGATGTATAAACAAAAGTGAAATTACTTGAAATGATAATAGATGGATACGTATCCATTTGTTTATGTAAAATTCCAAATACGAACAAAAATATGCGAAAAGCATATATGTAAACTTTAAAAAAAAATTAAAATAAGAGAAACATAAGTTATGGATAAATGTATAATGTTATTAAAGTTTTATAAAATTCAATATAAGGCAGCAATAATGGGTACTACGTTATAATGACACGATATTCCTTAATAACCATCGTATGTTCATAGATGGCGCTCCAAACAATAACAATGATCGATTTTTTTTTTATTTTGCATTTTGGTACTTTGCAGAAATTCAAACTATTTTAAATAATAAATACTTTTTACTTACACATAAAAAATTAAAATAAAACAATTTTTTTCACATATAACTAGCAAAGTTCATTGATATAAAATAAATATGTAAAGTAAATTCCAGCCTCAAAGAGACTTAATAAATAAACAAAATACTAAAAAAGTTGCCTTTTTTTCTTGTAGAATAATATTATATTATAGTATAAATTATTATAATTGTTTCTTATATTAATAAAAATATTTGACATTTTAATATTTTCATTTCGGTTTTGATTCCCAATGTTTCGGATGTCAAATATCACTTTGTTCCGTTAAAATGATAGTTATCGTTTGAATGATTTTATTTTATTTCTAAAATTAGAAATTCTATTTCGGTAGTTATTGGAAAATATAAGATCATTATTTTAATGACTGTTTTAATTGTTTGAATGTTTTACACATTTTTGATGTTTAATCTATCGTTGAAATATTTAATTTACTATGAAAATATTCAAAATAAAATCCGTTCGAATTAATATATTATTTTGAATAAAATTTAATTATTTTATGCAATAAGCAAAACTTATTTTCATTTTAATTATGTTAGCAGCGCCACCTGTGAACGGAGTTAAAATAATGTTTGCTAATATTATTTTTTATATAATTTGTGTAAAATAAATTATGTCGAGTTATGTAAATTGCAATAAAATATTTATTTCAAATATTAAACTATATTTCCAGAATTACTTAGCAGTAATTCAATTTGTCTTTTTTAATAGAAGTTGTTAATTGCTAATAATGCGAAGGTCGTTTTGAATCGATTGGAAGGCAAGTAAAATACGTGCTTTCATCACTGCAATTATAAAAGGACAACCCTGTGTAATTGTTAAATAAACTTAGTGAAATTGTTATTTTATATACATAACTTTTAATTTTAATCGCTATTTCATACTTAAATTTTAATCATTTACTGTTTTCTTAAAAAAATATTAAATGTAATTTATTAATGTAAATCGTTACTTAACATTTTTGCATTGATAATAAAAAATATATAAATTAGAAAGAGTTAAATAAAGACTGCGCTTTAAAAATTTTTAAAAATCTTCATTTTAAAACACGTTTTGAGTTGAAAAATTATCCTAAAGAATTTCGTTCCGGACGTGGGTACGCCGACCGCACAATTTTTTTTACTGCTTTTTTGTTTTTTTTAATTACTTATTATATAATTATATCTATATAAATAAAATAATGAAATGGATGCAACAAAACCGGCTGATTTATTCAAATAGATGCTGAAAAAATGCAATGGTCGTAAAATTTACGAACAAAAGACTATTTTACTACTTACATTACTAATGGACTATAAATCGTAGTATCAAATAATATTTACAAAATATGTTTTAGCTCTGGATTTTTTGGAAGTGTTTCCGCACATTTTCAAATATAATACAAGAAACACCTGAATCCCTTTATAATGACTGATACTAGTCGCATTCATGACAAATCGAAGAGTCGAGAAATTGAAAAATTTCTACAATGCTACAACAATTTGAAATCAGACGCAAGACGATCGCATAATGAAACTCAAAAGTTCAAGGCCATTATTACTTCTTTGAGACTTTGGCTATGAAACTTATTGAACTTCATATTTGAGAGCGACAGATGCAGTTACATTCACGATTATTAGAGCACACACTGTTGATACTTTATGAAACGGCTGGATGATACTTAATTAATTTACTAAGCGATACACTTAAAAACTAATTTCCCATCATATCTTCCATATATTTAAAAATTACCTACCTAATGTGATTTATGCGCAGCACTCGTATGCTTATATGCAATTTACAAAGTCTATATACACTTTCGAACTAATCTTCAATAAATCTATTTCTTATGTTTGTGTAGACAGTCCAGTTCCAATATGGTTTTAATGAGGCGTGAGACATGTTGTTCAATTAAATGAAATATTCGTGCAATTTATAAAGGCCTAGGCCCAAAAGATTCATTAAGATGTAAATTTAAATAAATTAAAATAATGACTATCTCTTCTCAATATATATTTGGTAATGTTATGTATGTACGCACAAAAAACATAAAAGATTTTCCCAGAAATTATGACGTACTACCATAGACACAAGTATAAGCTTACGACTACCATTACAGATCACATAGGTTTAGTAAGTCTTTTATGAGACAATGTATACGCTTTTACAACAGGAGCCTAGAAATTCAGTCGTGACATTCAAAACAACTAATATGATAAATGCAACATTGCTGTAACAGCCCGATGATCAGTATTATTATGCACGAATTGGAATTCTAAAAATCAATGGATTTTCTACTCTAAATAAAAACGTTTAAATTAAAATGAGAATAGTATGTTGTTTGTTACCATTGTTATCAATGGTTCCTTCAGCGTTCTGTTACTTATTAATTATCTGTTATATTAAGATAGAATTTCCTTAAATTTTAATATCTTTATCGTAAATATTACTATTGTAATCACGAAACTGAATAAAGAATTAATATGATTGTTCTAGTATAGAAATAGTGTCCAGAGGACAGCCTCTGTTAGATGTCAATACTAGCGTTCTAGAGAAAGGAGGTACGGTGCAGTGGTGGTATATTATATCTGACCCACTTTAAAATAAATTTCCAACTACCCCCAAAACTTATATATATGCACTTTTAAGAAATTGATTCACACTAACTCACACCTCTCTATTGTAACTGTAAACGACCGTCTTAATATTATAATTTCTATGCACTATTTATATATTTTGTTGATTTTTTAATTTTTTATATTGTTTTTTTATTTTTTTGTTTTTTTTTATATTCTTTTTTATTTTTTAATATTTTTTTATTTTTATTTTTTTATTTAAAGCTATTATAACGTAACGTATTTAACATATTAATTACATATTATGAAGGACTTCAATTTATTCTGCTCTTATAATTATTAAAGCTTAGACAAGAAGAAGACATTTAGCCCTATCTAGCGAATGGTAATGAAAATCTTACTTTAAAAATACTATTATGTTACAATATTGTAAATATTGTTTTAAATCGTATGCCTAAGTCGGGTTGAGACAAGTATATAATCGCATTGCATTCGTAAAGCCGGAAACGAACTTAAGGATTTTTTCATTTACTGTGAAGACGCTCTGTCTCTTGTTTCATTTTCTGTCTTAATTTTCATATTATTAAGTTTATTAATTAGGTTTTTCCCAAAAAAATACGTTAACGGTAAATGTCCGTCTTGTTTAAAAATAGTAGCTCTTTTGTGGGTTAGATAGAGCTAATAAAATCATGTTACTAATGAGTTATCAAGGTAAAAGGGGCCACCTAAATATTGTCACACCTGTCCAGATGCAGCTTATGCTATGAACTATAAAACTGTACTTATGTGGGTTTTGATATATAACTACAACCGTAACAAACGTACAACCGTACGTAGCAGTTGTCGTATACAACTAATAGCAAGTTATAGCAATTTCGAATTTCGAGAAGTTCGATTCAACCCGAAGTCAATCCGAAATATTAAAATTAAAGAGAATATAAAACAACCCGAATATAATAGACGAAAAATAAACGGATTTATTATTAGAATATTTGAAAATATTGTCAATAATCAATTGATTAATTGAAACAACAAAAATACAAATACCGGTATAAGAGCCCTTCATCTTAAATAATTATTAATGTAAATGCAAGAGTGTGTTTGTTTCTTACGCTTTCGCGTTTTAACTACCCATGTGATCATTGTGAAATTTTGCATACGCGTCACCCTCACCCGTGGATGAAATCTATTTCAATACAGATGTGATTTGAATAATTTAGCGGAAAATAATCTAGTATTTTGTATTCACAGTGAAGTTAGAATATTCAAAATATAGATCATTTCAAATATAATAGACAAAAAAATATATTAATTTGATAAATATTGCACAAGACAAGACTGTCATGCGTATGCGCAGATAACTGGGACTTTAAGTTAACCGTTTACAAAATATTGTCGTTGAGGATTGGTATATCCTGAAAGTAAAACCAATAATTTTGCATATTTGTATACGTAAGCCGAATTAAATTTAAAAACAAAAGATATTTTTTTTCCGTGCTATATTATTTGTTTAAATCGTTGTCATCTATATGATCGAAATGTTGAAAGTAACTTTGGTATAATTGTGTGTATTTACATTTTACATTATATAATACGTACTACATTTTTATTACACTGAGGTCAGTTGTTGTAAATTTTACTTATACATTTTCCGCATAAATATAAATTCAGTAATATTTTAGAGTAACATCATAATTCCAATACACTTTAGTTTAGTACAATATAAGTATATCAACATTTTACTAAGCTCTATTCGTCTTATTTCTATTGATAAATATACAATTACCAAAAGAAAACTACAGACATTGATGAATTACAATCTTTGATTACAAATACAATCCGTTGACATAATTACTTTCTTCTAGTATTAGTGTTTCGATGATACATATTATATTTTAGATTTATAGTTTTAAATGTATAAATAATAATAAGTAAATGAAATTTTGCTGGCTGCTTTTGTCAATTTTCTTGAACTGACTGGTTATCATTTTCAAACCTGTAGCCGATTATAAATAACATAAGGTTCTATCTGTATGATTGTTATATACAAAATAAATATGTAAAAGAGCGAGTGAAGCGAAATACATATGAACCCGAAGACTAATATATTTTTTAAATGAACACATATGTTATAATTTGTTTCAAATATGCATTATTAAAATTCCACCGGGAAACCACATGTCCGATTTTTATGTATTGTATGTTTCTATGTTATAACAATTGAATGAAACAAACATGAATTATGTAGAGGTGTAATCGGTCATTGACTCCAATAATAATAGTTGGTACTAATATTGATTAGATTTTAGAATTAAGAATTTCCACCTATAATACATTTCCTTTTTCGGTAGTACTCTTATAATATATTCTCTGGATTCGTTGTTGTTCCGTGTTGTATAAAGAAATTGAGAGCTAACAGTAAATATAAATAAAGGATAAATACCTTATATTCTAATTTTTAGAGGCGTAACGTAGAACGGTAACGGAACTGAGCTACTGCTTCGGCGCGTTATATTGCTGCAGCACCTAAAATGATTTAATTTGTTAAGTACCTTAAATAAAAAGTTAATTTTATATATGAGTATTTGTGTGTGTCTGTGGGCGTGTGTATGTATGGATGTATGTATGAATGAATGTGTGTGTATGTGTGTTAAGAAATACAGGACTTACAATATTGTCGAATGCTGTGACAAGATGTTTGACTTTTTCTTCGACAATTAGATGATTGTTATAAGTAGCCATGCAGAATGCTTGCCGCGGTGGATAAGGGGATGTTGAGGACGCTGTAAGAGAGAGAAAAATTTACATAAATTTGTTATGTTTTTTAATCAGTTACAAGTCTCGTAATATTTTGAAAATACATACAAGCAATTTCACCATCATGTTCAATCCATTCCTTCGCCAATTGCTTGAAGTTCTGAGTTCCAGGCACTTCACCTGCAAGCATTACATATACAAGTTATTTTACACAAGCCATGGCTGGTGGATCGCACTCTCGTGCATATATATGTATGTAGGCAGTACTCATTGATCGGAGTAAACTTCGAACCCTTTTAATAAACGTATGCGCATGCGCAAATGTATACTGCAGACTCACAGGTATATACATAAGTAGTTACACGTATGCACACTGATATATATTACATAATATATCAAATATATTAATAAATTTATTAAAATTAAGAATTTGCATCTACCTTCGCTATTCCTCTGTTGTTCCATCATGTGGTGATAGGCCACCAACATACGGTTAAAGTCGTTGGTGCCAGTATACATGGTTTGGTTCAAATTTCGCTTTGTAGGCATTATTAGCTTTTTGACGGGTTTGTGCTTCATACAGACTGTCATTTTTGTTTTAACTAAAAATTAAACGATAGTTAATACCAATTGTCTAAGGACGTACGGTTTTGATATTAAGATAATAATGAGACAAAAGCAAAGGCATATATGGTTAATATATATATAAGTATTCATGTTTATAAACAATCAATGATTTTAATGATATTTACACTATTTTTATCTGGTTTCGTCCGAGTCAAATTATTAATATTTGATATGAAAATATATTCGCAGCAGCAAACAAGTAGACTCAGCAACATTCATTCGCTTGCTGAACACAATTATTTTTTTCAATTGCACATTATAAGTTTTATATAAAACATAAAATTAAATTTTCATAACGAAAGACCTAGTGATATATTTTAATAAGCATCAGCAAAAAAAATTTTAATGAAACCTACTCAATATTATATTTTAAAATACTTACGTTTTTCCAAAACAATAATCACTGAACTTCAATACGCTCATTCAATAAATCAATACAAGTAATTTAATTTTTTTTTTCAAGAGAGACACGTCACCACGCTATGCAGCAGAAACGAAGAATGCCCAGATTTGACCAGGGCGTAGCGAGCCCGGGCGATCCAGACATGCGCAAGCCTTGTGGAGGCCATTATATAAGTGGGCGAGGAGGTTGGAAGTGGGGTCGGGTGGATTCGTCTGTGGGCCCCCATCCGCCCACTGGGCTGAAATGAGAGGAGAGGGATTTGATATAAATATAAGCATCTACACTTACCTGTTACCCGGCTGGCGGACCCCTAGTTACAGAATAGAGCATTCAATAATTAACATAAAACGAAGTACAGAAAATATTCTAATTTATATGAGCAGATTACTTTTTGAAAATGCTTATATGATGTCTTCTACGTTTAGGATTTAAATAATTAACGTTGTGGAAAAGAACATTGTGGTTGCAAAGTTATAATAGATTTTTAGTTATCAGTAAATATTGATAAAAAATAGGAAGTAAATTTTCATAAAATATGCAAATGTTAAACATTAAGAACACTGGTTTGGTAACTATCTTAATCTGATAATAATTTTAAATTAACTTTATTATTTTCCCTTTAGAGAATAATTATTTTGTCTTAGTGCGAAATTAGTACGATTTAAAATTCGCAAAAATCAAAATGGAATATCTTTTGTTGCCCTTACATGCAGTAATTAATCCGCTTTCTTTTTGAAAATTTTATCAAGTGACTGAAAATCTTATAAAGACTAATTTCTGCTCTTACATTTAGAACTTTTTAATACAAGTTCAACTTTTCAATTCCCTTTTTCTAAAGCCTTTAATCTGATTTCGTATTACATTCTAAATTTTACAACATGAAATTCACGCTTTTCACGTATATAAAAAAAAGTCTATATTTAAATCGGTCGAAACTACGAAACGCATTTGCTTTTTTATTAATATTATATACTAAAATCTTTACCGAACCTATATATATAATACATAGTGTATATAGGTATATGTACGGTCCATCTAGATTAACAACGTATGATGGGCTGGAGTTATATTTCATCCATATGGCTTGGAGTGTGATTTGTGCACTGATAAACAAGCTTATCGGAGAGGTCTGCAACAATAATACAGATTGTCATATACGCTATTTAAATGTACCGTAACAGCCTGTGAATGTCCCACTGCTGGGCTAAAGGCCTCCTCTCCTCATTTTGAGGAGAAGGTTTGGAGCTTATTTCACCACGCTCCTCAAATGTGGGTTGGTGGAATACACATGTGGCAGAATTTCAGTGAAATTAGACTCATGCAGGTTTCCTCACGATGTTCTCCTTCATCTTTTTTTTTTTATATTCGCTGTGAGGGCAAATGACTCTACTCCACCTGATGGTAAGTGGTAGTAGAGTCCAAACGCGACGACGGCCAGTACAGACGGGAAACACGTTCTGCACTAGCCGCCTTCGTCTTGCCGGCCCGCTAGATGCCTCTTCACGCCTCGTTTGAAGGAACCCGGGTTGTAAGAGGACGGGAACACGTGAGCTGGTAAGGAATTCCATTTTTTGGAAGTGCGACAAAGAAAGAAGTTGCCAAATTTCTTTGTTCGCGATGGAATTGATGTCACAGTTAGGCGGTGACATCGAGAACCAGCTCGCGTGGACTTAAGAAGGAAGGTTGAAGCAGGAATTAGAGAGAATAATTCCACAGAGCACTCGCCGTGATACAGTCGATAGATAGCGCTCAGTGCTGCTATCTCACGACGCAATTGTAAAAGTTCAAGGGTGTTTGTGACCTTTACCACGCAAGACCGTACCTGTGTTTTGTACAGCAGGCACAGTTGTTGTGGCGTAAAAAAGCGCCGCACCTTGTTCTGAACTCCGAGTTTCCGTGAAGCTGTTTTTATAACAGCCTCGATGTAATCCCTTGGACTAAAGTCGCAGCGAACGTCAATCCCCAGCATGGCGATTTTGCTTTGCATCACCAGCGGAGTACCACAGAGGGAGGGAAGAGGGGAAAGTGTTGACTTTTTCGCCGTGAGAGCGCATACCTGTGTTTTCTTGGCATTAAACTCAACAAGATTATCAGAGCCCCATTTGGCGATGAGCTCTAACGTCCTATCGAGTTCAATGACAAGATCCCTCCGCCTCTCCTCAATTTCCGCTCGCCCAGCCACTGCGCGTCCGTGGTATCCACCATGCACTGTACTATCGTCTGCATAGCAATGTATGTTCCCAAGAGAGAGCATATCATTGATATGCAAAAGAAAGAGTGTGGGAGATAGCACAGATCCCTGGGGGACCCCAGCATTCACTACATAGAATTGTGAAGCGCAACCATCAACTAAAACACGAAGGCTACGCTTGTGTAGGAAGCTGGCAATTCAGGTGCATAGCTGAGCAGGCAGACCATATGCCGGCAGCTTGGGGAGAAGACTTCTGTGCCATACCCTGTCGAAAGCCTTGGAGATATCGAGGCTGACAGCCAACGATTCTCCATGCTTGTATCGACAAGCTTCACCCCAGAGGTGTGTTACGTACGCTAGAAGATCACCTGTGGACCGTTTTGGTCGAAACCCGTACTGACGATCATTAATTAAACATTGATCTTCTAGGTAATGGATCAGTTGGTTGTTTAAAATCCGTTCCATCACCTTACAAAGTACTGAGGTGATAGCTATTGGCCGATAATTTGCTGGGTCAGACCGATCCCCTTTTTTGGGAACCGCTTGCACATTAGCTCTTCTCCAAGCCTCCGGCACACATCCCGAAGAGAGAGAAAATTGGAACAGGCGCGTTAACACAGGAGACAGCTCCGCTGCGCACTTCTTCAGCACTATGGCTGGTATTCCATCGGGACCACTAGCTTTCCGTACATCAAGTGATTGCAGCTCCGCACGCACATCACGTTGCCTGATTTTAATGTCAGGCATCGTATGGCCACATGAAGGTATTGTAGGTGGCAGCGCACTACAATCATCGATGACGGAATTGTCGGCAAAGAGTTTAGCCAGGAGATCAGCTTGCTCTTGCGGACTGTGAGCTAGCGATCCGTCCGGATTTCTGAGCGGTGTCAGCGAAATCATCGTAAAGCACGAGATGAATTATAATCACAAATATATTTAAATGTTATTTAACTGTGAACTATTTCAATTACCCGGATAATATGATACTGCTGAGCGCAACGATTTGTCAGTTGCGGAAGCTAAGGAAATATATCATGATTAGGTATGCCAGAATGCACGATGTAATTTCCTTTTTTATTCCGGAACAGAAGCCTAAAGACCGAATTACATATTTATAACTTTTAAACTGATGATGAAATTCCATGCAAACTTGCATATCCTATTTAACTCTCTTTGCAGATGACACTTCAAACACGCTGTAACTAACACGTTTTACTCGAAGACTACACACCTATTTCCAGATTTCTAACTTCAAAACTAGCTAACTTTCAACCCGGGTAAACGCATTCTTAGGAAATAAATTTTCAAAAATCCTTTTTTCAGTGCGTAGATGACGTTATATAATAAATTCTCTGCGAATTTGTCTGGCTTTAGACCTACCATTTGAGACCGTGCATAGCAAGTCATTTTAAAATTGTATTAAATCGAATATTTAATAATGAAAACATATTTATTTTAATGTTCTTATCAAAATAATCTGTTTCTATTATCAATGCCCTTTGGTTAACTCTTTAACTTTACATAAATTTCAATTCGGTTAATGTTATACAAATAATAATTACCATATTTACAAAAATCAAACAACGCTTATGTCCCTCGAGAAATTGTTTTTGACATTTTTGCACCCCATGTCACCTGGCGTCTAGAGCGATCGCTCCTCTCGGTCTACCCTAGGGCCGCTACCCTCTCTAAATAATAACGCAGACATTTTACTAAATGTGAACTTAACAAGCAAAACCAACAACTTCCTAAACATTTTTTCAATCAATTGAAAAAATTAATACGAATAAAACAACTTTTCACACTACAATATTTATTTCAAGGATAATTATACATTTTCAATGGTACATAATAAACAAGTAAATTTCACTTACTATATATGTATTATATAATAATAAACAATTAAAATTATAAAGCTCAATAACAAAGTACAACTTAAATTATAAAAATGTGTGGTCCAACTTATTTATAACTAATTACACATACAAATCCGTGCTCGAATAAAACTAATTATTACAATACTTGCCCTCATATAAATCTTAGATATATGAATAATAATTAATAAAGAATAATAATTAATAAATAAAAAATACCAACGTTGAATAGTTTGCTAATTATTTAAACTGCTTAATTAAACAAATATTTTGCTATCTAACAACTTTTAGAATTTAGTCTGCTTAAAATATTATTTTTTTTGTTTATTCTTACTAATTTTATTAAAGACATAATTACAAAAATGCAAGTCTATTTCAATGCCATAAAATACATAGTTGACGTTTTAAAAAATATACAAATTCGACATAATATAAATCAATAAAAGATATTTATATAAATATTATTATGTATCATTCAAGAAATGACCACAATGCTAGTTAGTTACATGAATTATATCGAAATACACATTTATCATATGAATTGATTAATATATAGTAAGCAACATACACTAAACTTTTTAGTGAAAAATTTTGAATAAAAAAAAAAACATTAAGATTTCAGTATTTTATAAAATTTAAACATTTATATATTTTTTAATTATTTTTCCGCCCATATCTTCGTCAGCGTGTGAGGGGTGGGATTGGTACCATTAACCCTAAGTTCTTTTCTGTACCGCTCACAACGTGTATGCAAAATTTCATGAAGATTTTGACGAATAGTGAGACGTGAAATTGTAAAAAAACTTACTCACAACAACACATTAGTTTTGATACAAAGAGCGATTGCCAATACTTTCTTCACCATTATTACTTTCATACAAAAAGCGAAAAGTATTTTAAAATATATACTACAAAGACATAAGTACTAAATAGTCCTACAGTGTACACATTTTCTACTTGAAACATTGAACCACAAATATTAAATATTGCACAATAATTTATTTACTAATAAGATAACCAATTAATTTACGTATTATAATAATTGTGTGCGACGGTATAATATTTTTTGGAATTAATATCTTGCTATTTCGTCAATACAATTTAACGGTATTGCAATCACTTGAGCAAAATATAATAAACTTAGGTAATTATTATGTACATTATTGTTCATAAAAGGTTTTTTTTTCAATAAAGAATCATTAAAGCAAATTTTACAAAGATAATACTTCATTTTTTAATACCTTTTTTTTTAAACTATTTTAATTTTTATCGTGACAAGTCGAAACTTTCTTACTAATTATTTCTCTTTATTTTTAACTATTAACTCTTGACATTGTATCAAAGCGTCCATTTTACGAATTTCAAAATTTTTTCGAAGTTGTAAAGTTGAACCAAAGCTGTTTTTCATATCATTTCATAGGACCTGCTCTAAATACATAACCGTAAAAACATGTGTTTATAATTCGATCTTATTATGTTTAAACAATTACGTTAAAACCGAACCAAACACCAATTATCAAATATTTTTCTAAATCTATTAACATTACAATAAATAATACAAATTCGGAAATTTAACAATCCCTTCAATCGAAAATGACTTGATGCTATTAAAAACTTAAGTAATAGTATTACAAGTCCCATGGAATAATTAACCATTTAATTCTAATTATAATTCATAACGTTAATACTAAACACACATATAATTATTATTAATAAATTAATTAATCAATAAGTATTATGTGTGATGATGTAACGTGTATCACACAAGATTAAAAATATCTTAAGATTGTGCGTAAATAATACGATTCTAGTCTCTTTAAAGTACTCCACTAAAAACTATAAAAAAATTTATTCAACAGGCTCGATTGCCGCCTATTTTTTTATTTATTTTTTCATGTTAAAGAGTCAATGAGCCCGTTAGATATCTCGGTACCGCAAAACTGAGATTGAAACTAATCACATGCAAACTTTAAAATGACATGAATTATTTGACATCAATAAAATACTAAATAGTCAATATATAATAGACCTAAATATTTTTAGTCAAAGGAGTACTCGAAACGATTGGAAAAAATTTGTTAATTGTAGACATAGTTTTTTTAACATGATTTATATATATATATATGTATGTATATTTTTTTGCCTACTACTTATTATTCTTAACGTTAAAATTTCCTAATGTGAAATAGTCGATTTGGAATAATACTGTTCGGTATAAATGGGGGTTAGGCATGTTTTTATCATAAATGAATATTCGTACATTTGTTATATGTAACAGGTGAAATGTCAAGCCTACAATATAACGACATTGTGCATGCTAGCGATTTGCATTCACAGATAACCTAGACGAACCTATATTTTGTTCATCTACGTCTATGGTTTAGTAATGAAAACTTGATATTTTAGACGAATCTAGACAAGCACTCGATATAGTTATTCATTGTTTATAAGGCAAAATCTGCGTTTCATTTATCATGCACAAATATGTGAATATATCGAATTACATCTCCTATTATTTTAGACAAATGTACATAACCCCGTCATGCCTTCACGGTACAAGTTTATGTACATAATAATTATGTCTGCAATAATTATATATACACCGAACAGCCCCATATTATGCCCATTTCAAACAGCAAGACAAAATACTTGATATATTAATCTATTATTTTTATACTGGATTTTAGACGTAAAACATCTATTGCAAGCCATGGCCTACAATTCGTACCTATAATTACATTAATTCCGAATACAGTAGACGAATCTTTTGCAGGTACATTACAGTCTAACATAACCGAATAACTTACATATCTACGCCGTCTAGACACGGATTTCTACGTATCAATAAATCTATTGCAAATTATCGCTTTACAATTTCAATACGTTTTATTTAAGTATTTTAGGTATTATAGATTGGTTGCTAAACACCATACCTATAATTAAAATTAAAATTCTAAACATACGTGATTTAAGATTATGTTTATTGTTAATAACTATAGTTTGTAATAAATGGCGCATCTTCACATCGGAACATAAAGAGCATTACATGTAAAAGTTATTTATCGGGTGATTGGTTAAACAATGCCCGTCTTCTTCTTTCGAATGTCAAAACGATATTGACAGAAAGGGAGAAATCTGTTTTTAAGTGATCAGTCGCTAAGCTACGTTTATAAGTAAGTTCGAAAATGTATAATCATTTAGTTTTGCGGTACAATATCCAAACGTTCAGAGTTTCACTGAGACTGTATACGAATATACTCGTTTCCGTTTTGAACCACTTTACATATGTATCAATCGATTGGAATTAAATATATAAAAATATAATACAATCGTTAATGCTCCGGGTCATATTGTCGATCGATGCCGCCCAAGTAACATAACCTACCTACCCGTTCTCGAACTTGACAAATTCGAATCCTAAGTTATAATAACGTGTATGAAATAATTTAACTTCGTTATAAAACTACATCATTAAAATTATCCCTTAATTAAATTTTAAACTTACTATACACACTATTTCAATTAATTTGGTAGAACGGTTGTATAGTTTCTCGTCGACATTATTAATATTATAACTTTTACCCACCTGTTATTCAAATACAACATTTTTACATTTCATTCATATTTACATAATAATAAATTCTAATAAGCGTCGGGATTTAAATTTACAATAGATAAAGGCAGAAAATATTCTAACACATCTAAGGCACAACAATGCCAAACAAACAATGATATTACTTTAAGAATTATTTATAATATACGGTTATATATCTATTACTTAGATATAACATGAATAATAATAATAAACGCTATATGATTAATAATAATAATAAAATAAATAAGATTTTTTTAATAAAAGTCAATTATTAATTTTAGAAAAAGGTGAGATTCGTGCAAATGCGTCCCTTCTCAATACGCAATCATTACACATATGTATACGTACGGAAGAACAAAAAAAAGTAAATTCTTATCTTTATAATCCGAATTTAAAACGCAAGAAAATATGAAAATGAAAATTTCGCTTATTGGGCTTTTATATACATTTATAAATTTACACTGCTATAACAATAAACAATAATCTCAAAGAGTAACTTTGTAACGATAAACAGATTTACCAACGTTAAAAGAATTTAGATGTATTGTCTAAGAGCCGAGACGGCAGAGCGGTTAGAACACGTGAATCTCAACCGGAGATTGCGTGTTCAAACCGGGCAAGCACTACATTACAATTTTTATTTATCTATGTGATACACTAATAAGCCGATTATTCAAAATATAACGTCATTATAACACACGATAATTTAAGATGTCTTTTAAAATCGCCAAACTATCATCCCATATTTCAAGGTAACGCAATATATGTGATTGTCATATATAATATTCTTACTAATACTATATATATTAGACGCATCGAATAGAAACCTCCATTACAACATACATATTAAAATTATATATTAGTATAGACGACGTATGAAGCTATTTAAATAACATACGAATTATTAACTATTTTTTCACAATAGACACAAATTCAATGACTTGTATATCATACTTAAATATTTTATAATAGCATTTATTTAATAACATACTTATTTAAATATGTTTTATTTTATCATGCGATCACAATTTCACATCGACAAATATATAACGGAGTGTTCGATACGTAGATATAAATAAAATACATATACTGTACGTCAATAACATATAATAGAAATTCAAGTTTTATATAATTCTAGTCTATACATATAAGGATCGTCACTGGCAACTCCTAGTCCTACCGAGATTTTTAGTAATATTAATATGAGAAAGTCAATCTCGAATCATTGTAATACGGCGACAATGATTTTGTATCACGAGATATATTTTAATAACAAAATTCTTCGTTATTAAAATAATATTTTATTAAAATTACCTTTTCATTGATTTTAGCATAATATTTATTTAAAAATGTAATCAATTATCTAAAATACGTCATAGAGATTCAAAAAAACAAATTTCAAAGGAGACAAGGAAACATCTGCATTAAATATATATTAAATAAAAATATATAAATTGATTTCAGTATTGTACTTTATGCTACTTGTACGTGTACATTGCAATGTCGAATGCTTCTAAAGGAAAAACACGTCGTCTAACCTAGTGAAGTGTATTTTGTATAGCGTGTCTAAAATATCATTGACAAAAAACGTTTTTCAAAAAAATTGCCCTTTTCGTCCGAAGCAATTTAAAACCGAAATTAAGCTGACGATAGTCACGTAGAACGATTGCTTCAAAAAATAATATATAAAATCGTAATATAATTATATACGAGCTGGTATTGTCAATATATAATTTAATATATCCAAAGATTAAGTTAAAATTAAAAAGATTCATTAAATATTTTTAACGAAAATTTTACGTTATGGCGCTTGTTATTTCCGTTGAAATACTAACATTTCAATTCTGATGTTCATATTATGTATTAAAATATTTGTAAATTATTGTCCTTATATAAAGGTAAAACTTAAAATAACTAACGAACACATGACTCTATTTAACTAGGCTCAATAATTATTAACTTAAGTCAAACGTACGGGCCGCAGCGAGCAGTACAAATGCACCGAAACATGCAGGGATCGATACGAAACTTTGTTAGGTACTCGAAACTATAATATACAAACGGGGAGACCACCTCCTACGCTAGGAGGCTCTTGCTTTAGACCTTAAAGTTCAATACAGTACAATATAGTCTGATGTACTATATATATAGATTGGATTGTTTTATATAATACTGCAATTATTTTGTACGTTATATTTTTTAACGTTGGAATAAATAAAACAACAAAAATGTTTAAAGGCAAAATTACCTTATGAAAAATACGTTTCTATTAAAATAGGATAGCGTTTCGTAATTGGTCCCAAAATATATAAACGAAAAATATTAAACGTGTTAATATTGTTTATAAATCCATTACTTTCTTGCTTACAAAGTGAAATGTGTAGAAATGATTTTAATTCATATGTTTGTATGAGCTTGATAAGAAAATGAAAATAGAAGTTAAAGTCTATTCCATTTTCTTATCTCAAACTCGTCTCGACATCGATTTTATTGCAGTCAACGCGATCGAACTTCATTCCGTTATGTAAAACGTTTTTTTGCACAATCGCCATTTTGTGTTTGAATAATAAATTTAAAACCTTGTTCCGTTTTAACAAGGATCTATATTTTTCAAACTTTGTTTGTTTTGCTTATTGAATAAATTGATTTATAATTTTTTAGAGACATTATCTTATTAACAATAAGACATTTTAATATAACACAAATTTGCTAAACAGAGTAATATCACCGGCTTGACGAGCCGGTCGGCGTAGTTGGTAGATACTTGCTTTTCACGCCGAAGGTTGTGGGTTTGATTCCCACCCAGGACAGATCTTTTTGTGCATGAACATGTCTGTTTGTCCTGAGTCTGAGTGTAATTATCTATATAAGTATGTATTTACAAAAGAAAAGTAGTATATATAGTATATATCAGTTGTCTGGTTTCCATAGGACAAACTCTGCTTAATTTTGGATCAGACGGCCGTGTCTGAATAATGTCCCAGTATATAAAAATATATCATTCTCGCTGATGTGATTAAAACAAACAAAATCATTATATTATAGAATAAGAAACGAATACGTACTTAAATTTGAAAGCATTTTTGTGTTCATTAAGTAGAAGCTAAGAGTTTAGTTACCAATTCACTGATGATTAATACGCCAATAAAATTCGTGATTTTATATTTAAAAAAAAAACGATTAAACGTTTAACTTTAAACCTTAACAACAACGCAAACTTCAACAAATCTAAATAAATATGATCCTGTATTTTATTGCATCAACACGGAACACTCATTGTGCGTTACTCAAATAACACTTGGTTGAATTGTCATTTCAATTTAACGTGCTTTATATCGAAGTGAAATATCAAGGTGTAGGTAGGACGAAAGTTAACAGCGTCAATTGAATAATTATATACAAATATATATATAGAGAGAGAGAGAGAGAGCATACATGACGTCATAACTATGCTCTAATTACTATTTGCCCAAACGAGAATCAAAGACCACACAAGTAGTTTGAAAGCACCGTCGACTGATAACATTCCATTTAGTCAAGCCTACATCGTAAAAAATAAGGTAACGGAAAAAGATCGAATTGGTTTAAAAATGCAACATTACGTATTACCAACATTTTTTGTATCGTGTGCCGACGATCGTATCATAGAAGGACAGTAGCTGTGGATTGGATTTTTTTCGTTAAAATCTGACACGTTCAAACCATAACGTGAAAAATATTAGAATTCACAATCGTTCTGCTGACAAAGGAAAGTCGATCAGATTCTCGATCTTTGAGTATCGAAATAGGCGAAATGCAATTAGTGCGGTCCTAATTTATACATGTCGATAAACATTAACACACATGTAAAATAATACTTTAAGGTATCATATATATATCAAAACTTACGATTACGTTTTTTTCCTCCTTGCTCTCGCTCATATCCTGTATTTACACAACACAAGTTCTAGAGTTTATCTCATATATAGAGAGCGTCCATCTTTTATCGTATGAACATGTCATTCGGGTTTATTACTAGTTTATAGATCCTTCCCATGTGCGGGCTCAATCATTGTTGCACACTCCGAGATGCTTCGGCATCCTGACGGGTGATGTTAAATGCCTCTGTCTTCAAGAAGTCTACGGTTTTATACGCGGAATCCGCATCAGCGGAGGAATGCGATTTTCCATGTATAATGTTTAGCTTCTTGAAGTCTTGGGGCTATTTAAAAAAGAAAAAACAATATCAGAACGTTCCATTTGTATGAAAGAAATCACAAAACTTGAAAAATGTTCCACAATTACTCACATTAGACGACGGAGGGGTAGACGTATGTAGATCAAGATCTAAATACTGCAATACGTCCGGTTTCGTTTCGTCACATATTCCCTGCGAAAACATCTCCGATTTAATTTTAACTCCAACGAAAACCTTAGAGGTTTAAAATAGTAGCAAATTACCAATCCAGAGAAGTTGTACATATTGCCGATGCTGTGACTTGAATGACGAGGCTTTAACGCCCTATCCACAGCTGGCGGTAGCGTCGAAAGATTGCAATACTGCATCGACTGCAAAGATATATCCATGTCAATACACACGCGTTTGGGAGCGCGCGCACACGCACACACACACATACATACATACATGCAAACACGAACAAAAATGATCGAAAACTTTTCGAAAAAACTTATTCCAATAATAATAATAATATTTTTCTTTCTTTAAAAGCTCGTTACCATATATAAACCTTTTTACATGACTCGTTGAACTCAACATTTTATTACAATTTCATTTTCTTACTAGGCAGTAATCTTAATCCCTTTTTAAAACACAATTTACAACAACTAGATGTTATGTATAACTTACATGTCCCATGGCGGCGTCATCTTCATCGTCCGTGGTCCGGACGCAGTGACTGATGACAGAACGGCCGGGAGACGAAGGTGCCGTGTTGTGGTGCGTTGGACGTGGCAAACGCATCCAGGGAAATGGAGACTAAGGAAGGATCATCATTGTTAAGACATTGACGAAACATAAGTAAATTATTCTTTCGCTTGCGAACAGTCTAATTTTTTCCAGAATGCTTTAGCTAGTAGGACGGTTTTCTACCACCATACGTGGTTAAGGCGCTAAAGCTATCGATAAATGCGCCAAACCCAATAAATATCTAAATGTCAGATGAGAAGCAGAATGGAGACACGCCGACTCTATTTAACATTCGAACCCTAAGCAATTAATTTAGACGATCGCGGCAACACTAGCATCTTGATTCGAATTATAACTGATACTAAAAATATTTTGCTATTCGCGACAAAATAAAGTAAATTAAATTACATTACTAAGACATTAAAGCAATTGCAATATGGTGAATTTAAAATCGCATTCGACGAAATGGCAAATAGATACTGAAATAATACGAATAAAATAATGAAATACGAATAAACATCAATATGAATGTAAGAGACATTGTTTAATTACCATTCGCAGGTAGACAGAGCTAAGCTTTCGATTGTTTCCTGAAGAACGAAAACAAACTAAACTGTTAATGGTAATGGACGTAATAAATTCTAGAGTAATATTGGTAGTGATTATTGTATAACTTGACTTACCCAATATATATAACCTATATTTTGTATTAGGATCGATACATCACATGTTCGAAAACTGGTTGATAGCTACGTGAGCAACACTTTCAATTCAAGAATATCAAATATAATTTTCAACAAAATAATCGACCGGAAAACTACATTAATTAAAAGAAATGATATGAAAACTCGAGGTGACGGTAAACTGCTGACGCGTTATATTTTTTCACAATGAATTTCCCGGGCTGCCTGCACCTTTATATACACAGAAAGAAAATATACGTCCCCATCTATTATACCATTAATCAATATTGTTATAACGATGTAATGGCCGCCTCCGTGTTGGACATAGGAAGTCATTTCAAATGAGCCACTTATTTACACCGGTATCTATTATTTTCAACGTGACCGTCGTAGTGCATTTATTGAATTATAGCCCAATGACATGAAAATGCTACATTAGGAATTTACCATTAGCGACATATGGTAAGCACATTAACTGCGACGAAATTTAATGTATATATTGTGTGATAACTATGACGCCGGATAAATTTATTTAATTTTTATAACTAAATAAAAATACATAACATATTGGTAATAAACGACTTGTAAAGTACAAAGATTCAACTAGGAAACTAAAAAGAAATATTAATTTTATTGTATTATAATATATGTCGAAGGACTTGATAATTTTAAGCACAAATTTGTAGAATCAAATTACAAATTATAGTAAAAAAAAATTTAATTTTACCTTTAAATATAATATTATTTTCTTTCAATGTTTATATTCAATTATAATACAATCAGTATCGAGGCAGGCGCCTATTCTGTATCTAGTATCCGACCGAACTGTGCTAATACATCTTACCGCGCGCCACACCTCATTATGCATTTATTCAAATATCACGTTATATTATAAAACACTGCCCCAAATCGCAAACTATATACGTCAATTTTTATTTAAGCAAAACTCGAAGATTATATACCATTTACAAAGATAAATATCATTCACTTAGAAAACTGTTGACATACTATATAGCCTATATACAAGATCTCCGCCTTAAAAATATATTAAGTTCGAGATATGTCAGTTGAATAAATCAAAAAAATTAAGTCAAAATTGAATTGAAACAAACAAACAAACAATGAAAATTGTTTTAATGAAATTAATACTTACAGTATTTTCTTGAAGCTCGATTGGTTCTTGAACTTTCGGTCCATGGAAAGATTCACGATGAGCTAGATCTTTGTTCAATGAGAACGTTTTCGGTGGACGCGGAGGCACCGGCGGTCCTGTGAGAGATAATTTATCATATAACAAAACACAACTCATACAGAGCTATCATTTTTTCGCATTTTTAATTCAATAATACCATCATAGCTAGTTCCATTACTGCGTTGTGAATTTATGTTCAACCTTGTGAAACTTTTTGCCACCGTTACCTCTCCTAGAAAAAAGAATTTTAATGTAAAATAGACAACAATTATTGATTTTAAAATAATATTAAATAATAGTTAATAGCGATTTTTTCTCACCTATGTTATATTGACTAGCGTTCAGTGATCTACATTCGTCCTCGCTGTTAGAATCGTTTTCCGATTCAACTGCAACATTGTTAATGCGTATCTGAGGTGTGCCGTGATACGAATATGTTTTGAATTTGTTGCTAGCGTCTGACTTGTCAAAGGTCTTTGTACTGGTTACGATATTTTTAGGATCAAAAGTGAACGCTCTTTGAGTATCCTATAGAATAAACAATTATCTTACAATAAATTGAATTATTTAAATTAATTTATTTATATTAAATAATAATATGAAAATTTATTTACCGGAGCACGAACACCTGTAATGCATTCTGATATTGGGATATATGGTCCGGTACTTTCACCGCATTCATACTCATCGTTTGCGATGGCTATGGCATTGTCTTCATCGTTAGAAACCAAGGAATGTTGTTGACCATTTGCAGCTATAGTACCGTAGTTAACATTATTTACAACCGGCATTGTGGTAACCTGACCATTGACAGTAGGTGTTGTAACATTAGAATTATTTCTTGAACTCGTATTCGGATGATTGTCTACAGCCACTGAATGGTTTTGATATATGCCTAAAAATATTAATTTACACTTTGTAATCACAATGAGCTTGAAGCTAGTGTAACTACCAAAAGCTTTATAATGACACATCAAATTCCTTAGAAGAAATTTATTTCGCAGTGAGCCAAATTCTTTATATCATTTTTATAAGATATATTCTAAATTAATAGAATCAAAACAATCATGAGTTTAAATAGTTATCATAAATTAAGACACAGTATTATTATAAGATTTCCAAAAGCAGGGTTATAGTCATTGATTTTTAAACATATATATTTCTTGAGAAAATTTCAAATAATTATTTAAAATAGAACATAATATAAGGTTATTGGCTAGTAATAATATTATGGTGACATTCACTTGCAAGATAATAATATTTCCGTCATATAGTGCAATGGTAAAGTCGCATTAGCAAATTTTAAAATATAAAATGTACAATAGCAAATATAAAATAATAATTATAATTTAATAACAGTATTTATATTATAAGCAGCAACAAGTTGCAGTGTAAATAAAATGTCTTTTAATATTACTTTTTAAAAATATTAATAATTTATAATTTGATTAAATTCAAACCTTTTAAATGACAATGGTAAAGATAAATTAGCAAAAAGATCAAAGCAAAATTTTAAATATAAATATAATTTATTAAATAGTGACTGAAATTATTATATATAGTTTTGTAAATAAATTTGTTGATAAAAGTGTTAAATTATACATATAAAAAACAAAGTATCATAATTTATCTTAAGTATTTTATGTGGTGGAGTTTTCTAGTAAACACTTTTAAAGCAGAATTTTAAAGACCTTATAATGAAGGATTACATCGGAAGAAATTATACATTATTACTTACCAGAATAGCTGGGTGTTTCGTCAGTTGCTCGCAAGCCACATACACTACAGATAGCAGCGACCCATTTTTCCATTTCGGATTCACAATCAGCTTCAAGATGGTATGTCCGTGATTGCGTTTGAATTGTGAATACAGAGCCGCGTAGCTTCGGGTCTGGTGCTCCTTGATTTGTACGTTCCATATGCAATCCTGCATCTACCTACAATATCATTGTATAGTAAACAGCTTTATTCAGATAATGTGATTACCATACACTTAAGTCATGAATAAATTCTGAATAATAAGTATTCTTGCTGAAACATAATGCAAAAACATGAACTATATAAATATATATTTAAGTTTAAATATGTAATGGTTATTGATAAGTACCTGTTCACAGAAATCTAAGTTGATAGTACCCTTGAGCCGTCTGCAATTACGGTCGGCATAATAATCTAGGAAATATTGCCCTGGGAGCTCACCCGACTGTCGCAAGGCAAACCACCTTCTCCGCCATTTCTGATTGAACAAAAAATGTTTTAACATGGTTATTTACATAAAATAAGAGGTTTTTTGTAAATAATAACAAAATTAACATTTTCTTGAAATGTAAATTACCGCAAGTAACTAGCTAAATTCCAATCTGTCAACAAACTAAAACATAAAAAGAAGTGTATTAAAATTACTTACAGTTCTCCAAATGCGTTTCGAAGGTGGTGATTTCGTTAGCCAACCCTCGAATACTATGTTTTTCGACATAATTTTTTTTTAAAAGACTATCCCGAATTTATGAGTCAGAGAATTAAATTTATTTACGTACAGTATGATAACGCACACCAATGAATGGATTTCCTTTTACTCACGAATCTAGACACCGACTGAATTTAACACAGATAATTATAAACTTTCATACTTAAAGCGCAGGCACGTTACAGGCAACATATTGTAATGTCAGTTAAACTACCGAATCGATAATAGATAAAATGTTAGAATCTAAATTAATATTAAGAGATTGGTGATGTGATTATAATTGAGTTGTGGTGTTTTATATGTATATGTTATCAATAATAAATAATATATTAATGTAAATCTCAGAAATTAATTAAAATAAAATACTTTATACAAATTGTAATACATGTACTGTATGTATTGACTATAATTCATTTTTATGGATTAGTAATAAGAGTAAATAAAATTGTGAACGAGATAATCGAGTGCTCGAATGATTTTATTGTTTTTACAATGACCTATTACTACACGATATAGTACTAAATTGTACAGAACCTATAAAAATTTGATCCAGTTTATATAAATTTTGTAACAGATCTATATCATTATTGTTTCTTGCATGATATTGAAATAATATAATGTTAAAATGTTAAATTTTAAACAATTTATAAATAAATATTAACACCGAATTAAAGTAAATTGATATTGAATTAATAGCTTCCGCTAAGCTACTCTTCTTATTTAACTTATTCTATTTTTTAACAATAATTGTTCAACATTTTATTAAAGTTCTAAAATATCCTAAAAAACTTCCCTTCTATGAATTTCGATTAAGGGGTGGATCACACTCTTGACAAAAGTTTTTGAAAAATCAGTAACATTAAAAATTCCGTCTTGATAGTCGGTAGATGAAAAAACAATTGATAAAAACATAGTTTTTGGTCATATAAAGTTGTTGCATATCACTTATTACTATTACTGTAATGTCAATTGTATCACAATAAAGTCATTTTAATACGCTGTGTGTCAATGTCACAAGACACATGCGGAGGTCGTCAATTATGTGTTTCGGGCAGTCTTCAATATCATTATAATTTTAAATTTAAAATGCTTAACAGGACTGAGACAATACCTACTACTGTATAAAAAGTAGGCCCAGGAAATGTAATGGTACGCACATCCGTACGATACGATGCAGCCTTATAAGGAATTGAATAGTACCAGTTGTGTCATTTTAAAACAATAATGTTAAACCACACCAAAAAAAAATATTAAACGTAAATTGTCAAATCACAATAATTTCAGTTAGAGAAATTTATTAGTTTGTTTATAAAAAAATATTTTTAGATTTGTAAAAATTCGTTTTTATATTTTTTAAGTTATTTTTCAATTATACAAAATTATAAACGATAATTGAACGATATACAAATATCCGAATAAATTTCGAACGATTAATAATCATTACTATTATCTGTATTATTCAATTGCAAATTTTCGGTTATAAATTCAGTTTTTTAATTTCACAAATTATTTTATACAATTTAAATTTAAATTCGCTTTCCATTAAACGTTACAATGCTGTAAAACATTACATTTATAAAATAATGTACACGTTGAATTTTATTACTTTTTATTATTATAATGAAATAAAAAATATATATTCAACTCAACCTCAACTGATCAACAAATAAATATTAATAGTAATTAATTACTTACTGTTGAGGTAGGTGTTTAGTTTTAATATAAATAGACTTAATTTTAAATTAAAATAGAATTATAATAGGGGAATTCTTTAAAAGTAGTTATATTTTCATTTTGAAAATATGACTAAATAATTAGCATACATACGAAACAAAATCGAATGGTTAGTCAATATATATTTTGTTATACTCACTTTGACTTCGAAATGTATTTTATATTATCTCAATTTACATATTTTTTATATATAATATTTATTTATTTAACTTTTTTAGCTAGCTTAATAATGTCACATCCACGTTATCCGCACAGCAATGTGGCGAAGCTTAAGGGTTATCATCCAGAAAAGTAAGAATCATTCAGGTTCATTATGAAATTTAATCATATTTTATTTAAATTTACACAAATGTATTTCTGTTCTAATTGAACCAATTAAGTGCCTAGAAAATAATTACAAATTAAACGTTAACAACATTTTTATGCGAAAACATAAATGTTAATCACATCGAATGGTATTAATTTGTCAATACTGCAGATATGTCATTGATGATGTTTCACCAACCGTGTGTACTGATGAGAGCTTGACGCCCAACCAACCTCCTTTGTTGACTCAGCGCACCATCGGAAAATTTCTACAGCCTATAACTAGAGAACTGGTTGAGATACCACCAAGGTTTTGACTATTCTTAAATAAGTAGCTTCAATTTAAACAACGCTTACTTCGAAATTTCCATTCTTAAAAAATAAAATTATAACAGACCCACTATAGACGAGCTACCTGATGCAGTAATTGAAAATATGGCAAAGAAAGACAAAGCGTTTTGGGTTGATAAACCTGGAGCTAATGCATACAATCTTCACGATGCCTTTTATAATTATGGCATGACTACCGAAAAAGTTTTGACACGTAAGTATACCAAGAACAATGTTTTTTTATTATTTCGGCAATATAAAAAAATCTGTAGAACGCGAGTAACATGAAATATATTTAAAATACAAACAAGAGGCAATATTCATTATGTAAATAAATCCTGAACTTCGATATGATGATTCGAATAATAATACTCACTTTGAAAATTGGTTTTATATTTTCACAGTTCTCTTTATCTCAAAACTTATTCTGGTTAATAATACAAGCTTAAAAAGAAGCACTTATTTTGGTCCTCAATCTAATACATTATAAAATGGTAAACCTAAACTAATTATTGTTTAAATCATATAACAATAAACTTGTTTCCTTCCTTGGTTATTAATAATAACGAGGATTTCATTCTCTGATCGCAATTGTTATTTAACAGCTCACCAGGACAGCTTTCCTCATTCTTATCAGTATGACCTTGACTGCGTTAAGTATAGACGTCAGCGTGCATGTGAGGGATTAAAACAAACACAAGAGGGCGTAAGGGTTTTACTGTGTTCTCTCAATTAAAAACTAAGTATCATTCGAAAATTTTTTTTAGTATTTACGATAGCGGTTATCGCGTCAATCTGTAAATCTGTTATTATCGAAACATTCGTTAAAAAAGTTAAGTAAAATCGAAAAACCTACCGAAGCCTCGAATACATTCGCGACTGAATAAAAATAAAAATATTTTTTGCATGCCATAGAATTGATTGGATGTCCAATAAAAAAACTTTACTAGAGAAATCATCAAACTCAAAGTGCACTTTTAGTAACTTGGCTTGGATATTTATTATGTAAATATAAATACATTACAGAAGCATGTAGCTGCGTATTGTCGGGAATGTGATAAACCCTTAAACATTAAAATAGCACCATCTCCAGCGGTCACTTCAGACTCAACCCAGAAACGATGGCGAGATTACCCAGACCTGACGAAAACACTATCTTTAAAGGAAATTCGTGAACGGATGATGAATGAGTATGATCACAATTATCAACAATTTACATGTCATCTTTGATTTAATATAATCTACTAGCTTATCGTCCCGGCTTCGGACGAGTAGATAAGAAGAAAAATGTATTTTGGATGTTAAATTAAATCCGTTCTTAGTGAGCGTTTACGTCGGAGAAGGAGTAACTGTGACAAATTTCAAGTCAATCGGGCGGATAGCTTAGAAAAAATACCACAACAAGAGAAAAACCACTCATCTCATGAGTGCCTGTATTTGCCTCGTTGGTTTTAGCCTCTAGGCTTGATATAGTGCTGCAGATCCCTAGGTCCTAGATTCAAACAATAGGACGTCTGAAGATAAAAGTCACTGAGTTTTTTTATAGCCGTTGGTTCTGCGCCTAAACTCTTTAGGATAATGAGAGTAAGACAATAGAGAGTTCAGCTGTGTTTGTGCACACACTTGTGCCTATATGACCAACCCTGCTGGTTAAGTCTGAGGTTAACCGGTCGGGGGACATCATATATTGAACAGTTCAAAATTATGCGTATTATTAATTAATATGCTACATGTTCGGTATTTCTTATTTTTATCATTGGAATTATTGATAATAGTAATATTGGCTTATCCATTGTATAAGGTTATTAGGTAGACCAATAATCATGGAGTAGATGGGCAATACTAGACGATACTGAAGATACACGATAGTGTAGTCGAGGTCTGTATCAGTGTAATTCTTTACATTTCGTTTACCATACGTGACTTAGAACATACTTTTAAGTCCAAACTTAAGTAATATCTCGTGCAATGAGAAGCGTTTATGTGCCAACCATTTGACCATTGAAAACCAACAGCCAGGGGTAGACGCGAGCGCCGGAACCGTGCAGATTTTATTGTAGAACATATGCTCTAATAATAAGATTCACGAATATTGAATTGTATATAATGTGTCTATACAATTATTATTAAAGTGAAAGTAATATATGTCTCTGTCTATATGTCACGCTTTCAACGCTAAACCATTGAAACGAGTTTGATAGAAAATAGCAAGCTTGGACCTCAGGGATGGAAATAGGGTTTTTTTACCTAATACCTCATACATTACCCCTAGCACGAGGAAAAAATAATTTTATAACTTGTACTGTTAACGTATATTGTTTCAGGGTTGGCAAACCGTTTAAGAATGAAGCTTGTAATTGGTATAATCAAAATTATCCTACAGTTAAATATGATTGTATAGTACGTAAATTTTCTAAATGATTAAAGTAAAACACTGCTATACTTATTTACGTGGATTTCATTTGCCTAAATAAAGTTTATATGTTTTCATACTAGTTTATTTTTAAGTATTAGGAATACCTTTAATATAAATATAATGACGGAAATAAAATATTATGACCAGGCATGATGAATAAGAAAATGAAGCATATAGTGACTACTTACTGGTCGATGTGCAGTTCTAAAACGAGAAAAACTATATTTATAAATGAAAGCAGAACATTTACTTGGTAACTAGTTGCTGCCAGTGGCTTCGCTCGTGCGTAATTGTAAGTGAAGGATAGTTAGTGGTTTGGGCTATTCGTTGAGGAATCAGTCAGGACAAGTAATTATATATGTATAGATAAGGCTTTGTGCAAACCCGTCTGGAGTAGTATCCTCACTCACCCACCACTCACCCTCTCATCACATATTCTATCTCCAAACAGCAATACGTAGTATTGTTGTGTTCCGGTTGGAATGGTGAGTGAATCAGCATAACTACAGGCACATGGAACATAACATCTTAGTTCTCTAAATTTTTTTTACGGCATACGACGAGTTTTTGTAAATTAGCTCCGAAATGTCACAGAAAAATCCGCGACAACTTACATCAATTGTATATGGTAAGGAAGTATCCCAGTAATCAGTGATAAATAAGTAGTCCTTTGAAAAAAAATGCCAACTCATCAAAATAAATACAGTAATTAATTCATAGTAAATGCTGGGAATAATATTGTTGTTTTTAGATATCATATTAGTATTATTTTTTTTTTTATATTATCATATTGAATTTACGTACATACACCTTATTCAGGATATTTATGAGCTGCATATATGTACTATAAATTGGCTCGATACTGATTGTGTTATATATATATATTGTGTTTATTCTATAAAATTATTGTTTATATGTGTTATTTAACGAAAAATGATGAAGGAGATATACAATACGACGCTACATGACTTTGTTAATTTTTATTTTAAATTTGCTTGTAAAAGCTTCTTGGTAAAGAATTTGGATAAAAGTTACTCATCAGAAATAGCGAGTTTTATAAAATTATGTTCTATGGCTTCTAAAGGTGACAAAAATAACTTTAACGTTCTAATGATAGCCCGACAACTAATCCTTTTGTACTTCTTTCTTCTATAAGCTATATAAGAGAGATTTAACATAAATAAACATACTTGCAATTTGAACATTGTATGCCTGGCAGTGCTGTAGAAATATGTGCATTCAGGGTTGCGAGGGTAATGAAAAAAAACATATTTTTTATTCAATAGTATTCTTATTTATATTGTATAAAGAAATATTAATTATATTGTACAAAATATTAATTTACGTGTTAAACGAAAATAATGGCTAGACAACCCTTACCCCTTAAGATACCCCTTGCGTATACAAACTTGTCATTTAAGATGGAATAATCTATACCATTAGAAGAAATGAAATTAAAAACAATGTCTATATGACGTACTATTCTTTTGTTTATCTATCACTTTCAAAATTTTAAGTATGTCTATAAACATTTTATATTAACAAATCAAATAAGATATAAGATCTCATCCCCAAAATAATACCAAAAAATGACGAAACAGAATGACGGGCTTTTCCTCTTAGAGGTTCTCGTTGATAAAATATTTTTTATTAAAAGTCCCTGTTTTTCTGATAAGGATTTTAGGACATGTATTAACATCGCATGTCCGGGAGTTGAACCACTGGAGATCTGTGACGACGAACCAGGAGCTTGCTTAGTGAAGAGTACCGGCCCATTTATCAAATCCTTTAACAATGGGAAATCTTGCCTTTTTTCTCTAAATGAAAATGAAATCAATACTGCCATGAATAAATATCCCATAAATGTTTGTGTGTATAAGGCTCTACCATGTGGATGTTTGCCAACAAAAATTGTAATGGGAGAATGTGTAATTGATATGACAAAAGAATTTGTTGAAGCGCGCAAAACTTTTTTGGAAGATCCAACCAATGTCAGCTACCAAGCTCTTAAAGATTCGTTTCGAATCGTTGGACCAGATGGATCCGAGACCGGCGAAATTGTTATGTTTTTACGTATATCCTGTTTTGGCAAATTAATTATAACTAGATTTCAGGGACCGGGTGGTCCACCAAATTTAGCAGCCGGTAAAAGTTCAGCAATTATTGATAGATCTTGCACTCCTACGAGAGAATACCAAAGCATGCAAGATCCATGTGCATGCGGAGCAGCACGAGGCAATATTAATGGTGGAGTTGGAGGTAGTGCAGGGGTACCCTGTAACGTCGGTGGAGGTGGTGGTGTTTGTCCCCCAGGTAAGAGTGCATTATAAATACACAAACTATTTAAGGTGGTTAATTTTGTGAAATAACTTATGCGAATAAAAAATGCATACCCACTTTTTTAATCTTAATAAAAAAACTCTTGCTTTTAATGAGATTTTTTTTCAAAACTAAATATACTATTGCAGCTAGAGACCCTTATAATAGTATGCCCTGTACGGACCTTGATGACCCATGTTACTGTTCTGGACCCAAACCACAACCAAAACAGCAGATGGTTTGCAGGAATACTGATCAATATTGTTTACATGTACCGAAAGGTGAGCATAAATAATTAAGTTTTAAATTATTGTTAATAGGATATTCAGGTATGAAAATCTTTTGATGACCAGGTCGCAGTAAGCAATTCGAGGAGATAGGCACAAACCTTGGTGGCAACGAGCTTAAGATTAAAGTCCCTGCTAGTGCTTCTATTATAAAAAAAATAAGTCAGACACATTGTTCCATGCAATGTCCTTATTCCAAAAATACAGATATTGGACCATGCGAACCGCCATGTGGGAAAAATCAAATAAGTTTAGCATTGCCCTGTGAAGCCACTTGTTGTGAAGGCGCACAACCTACTGGGACACAATTCACCTGTTTGACTGAAGGGTGCCTTCAAGCATCAAAACACGGTCAACAAACAGCTTTGGCTCGTGGTGATGTCAAGCAGCATGAATTAGCTAACAGGGATGTGTTTGTATTAAAAGTAGCTAAAACAGCCGTTTTAAATGAAAAGAAATGTAAATTCGAATTGGAACTTGCAACTCCAAAAGGACCAGATAAAAAACCACCAATAAAGAAAATAAATACCTGTCTACAGTCTGACCTTGACTGTGAATGTTGTGTTCGACGATTAAAAAATCCAAAGGGAAAGAAAAAGCGATAATTTATACAATTACCATATAGTTTATTATTACCTGTCAAATGAAAAGTAAAAAAAAAATATTCAGCAGTAGGGAATATGCATATGATATTTTCTTTGGACCTGATAATATTTGTTACATTAATAAAAATTATATAGCAATGGTTATAGCTCGATGTCTTACACTATAAATGTTCATACTAAAAATGTGAACAGTAAGCTTTCCTTTTAATCACGAGATTTTTTTATTTGTCTTCTAATTGTTGTAGGAATCAGGTGTAAATTTTAATTATAATTTACTATCATGCTAAGTTTATTTAAATTCTCTATATGATTAATTAGCAGATATGACACACAAATAAAACATACAAGCAATAAATAATAAAGTGTTACGGTAACTGTTGTATAAAAATTACTAAACATTAAATATGTATTGACTACGTCTTACTTAAAAAACATTATTATAAATTTAAAAAAAACATATTGCTATGATGTTATAACTATAATTATTTTTTTGATATTTAAAAATGCATGCATATTCCCTGTTGTGCAGATTGCTGTCCGACTGGAAACAAGGTTGTATTTCAATTGCCTACGGATACCTGTGACCTTGGCCACAAACAAAGAACACACTTCAAGTTCACTTCAGATGGAGTGGGTGACTTAGCTAGGGATGAGCCAGGCCAACTAATGTCAACCACTTCAGAACAATACCCAGGTGTTGTATATGATTTTCCAAGACAAATAATAAAAATGAGAATCGGAAAGACTATTGAAATGCCCGGAAGGAAATCAAAACTTGAATATCAATTCATAACACCCGTGATAACACATGAAAAGATAGTGCCAGTAAGAGAGGAGCGAACAGCGCAGTGTGCTCAAGCTTGTACTAACTGTTGCTCTTTTAATATTGATTAAAAATTTAACATTTCAATTTTGCATTTACGTTTCTTATTGTATATTTTGTAAGAAATATTTGCTAAATTAATAAATTATTTTATTAGTGGTTTTATGACTTGTTTATTTTAACTAATAGTATTTATTAATTTATCGTAGGTAATCTACAAAACTTGCTGTTACAACAAACAAAGGAGGACGGAGAGTTATCATCGAGGAAAATAAAGCATATAATTTACGATTTGCAAGTTTTCAGTAAACAGTCTTTTTTATCAAATTCGACAAATAATGTCTCTGTAAGAAAACGAATATCTGAAACTCATACAGATATATTTTATAACAACGTTGATCGTACTTGGGAATCGTGGGGCTCTTTTAAAGATGTTAAAGAAGCTGGCTGTTTTGGAGTAAAAGATACATCAGTTTATATGTCTCTTTCTCATAATTATGGCCGGATGACACTAGGTACACAAGCTACGGCTTCTATTAATAAATCTTTTCAAGTTTGTGAGGAGTGGAAGACATCATTAAAAAGCGAAACAGAGGCTACTTCAAATTACTGTTCAACGTGCTCAGTATCCACTGTTCCTTTACGTAAATATAAGAATCGGGTTACTAAAAATTTACTTCGCCCTGAAATTTATTTTTTTGGAAAGAAGAAAGAACGCTCAGATAATAAGGGGATGGGATCAAAAGGTTCTTATGCAAAACTACATAAGACAAGTCAAACGTCAGGTACTGCTATAAAAAGTGGTTCCAAATCAAGTATTCAATCCTGTTCAAATCAAAGCATTAAAAGGCGTAGTAGTTCTACCGCAAAGCCTAATTTCACAGCAAAAAATTCTAAGGGAGCAGCAACGGCATCAGGTACTTTTAAGTCCGTTACTATAAAAGACGAAAAGTCACAAAAACCTTGTCCAGCATTGGGAGGAACCACAAAGGGAGATATGACGGCTACGGTTTCGCATATTAAGATCGGGCCTAAAGAAACATGTCCCGTGCATGGAAATGATCCTTGTCAGGGTCCTAAGTGTGTATTGGCTTCTTCAGGACAAGAACAGGGATTAGTGAAGGTGACTAATATAAATAATCCTAGGAAAGGTGTCTTCGAAATTGTTATTCGAAAACTTACTGGGGCACCTTTAGCAAAAAATGAATTAATGTTAGAGTGGACTCCACCGCCATCTCGTACATCGCCATGTAATGTGCCATGTCCAATATCTTATATTCCACCTCGCTCTTGTCGCCATTCAAAATGTAAGTTAATAGTATGCCGACCTACATCCTGTAGACCTAAATGTTCAAGAAAAAAGCCATGTGGACAAACGAGTTGTCGAACACTTCCCTGTAAAAGTTGTTGCAGAGCTACATGCTACGGAAGCCCATATCGTCCATGTAAGCCATGCCCTCCACAACCACCCTCATGCTGTCCAGTTTCACCTTGTAGCCAATGCGTTAAGCCTTGCAAGACGCCCTGTGCCATACCTTGCAAAAGCTCACCGTGCCTAAAACCTTGCCCGATTGGACGCAAACGACCCCGGATATCTCGAAGTCAGCCAAAGATTAAATCTCATCGCAAGAAACTTTCTCCCTGTTCTAATCGTGCAAAGGCATGTCCTGTTGTTCGATGTCGCAGTATAGCTGGACAGTGTACTGTGTACTGTGGTATTCCTCAATTTTGCTTACCACGAAACTGCAGTGCAGTTCTTCCCTGTAAATTCACAAGTCTAGAATCTTGTTTGAAGAGCTGTTCTTCCTGTTGTGGCTAAATATAAATAAAATCAATAAATAAATAGATATTCTACAATAACCACAACACTTTTATTATTTATTAACATTTGATAAGCGTAATTTTTACTGTTGTACCGCTAGCTTGCCAATATTATATATACGATACTGTTAAGGTGAAAACAAATAAAAAACATGTTTAGATATAAAATCATTCATATATATACATACGGCTAAAGAGGCCGGAAATGTTGACAAAAAGTTTTACTAAAATACTATGCTATAAAGGCAGGTTTAAATCAAGTCAGTCTAACTGAAAATTGAAGACATGTGAGGTCGTGTGAAAACATAATAAGTCTAAATAAGCGCTGCCAAATTAATGTTTACTTTGCGTCACGATGCTGCATCAATAATGCCATGATTTTAGTCGATCATTTGTTGAGATTTACCAATTAAGTACTATTAGCAATTCTTGGTTGCGAATATTAAGTATTCTGGCTGCTTATTTTAAAGTTATCCTCCTATCTTTGCCGATCTAGGCAGAGAAACAATAAGTAGTGGCCTAGTATAAAAAGCGGCATCAAGTTGTGTCGTGAATTTTTTGGTTAGCAAAGCATCACTCATGAATGTCTATTTCTGTCTGTGTTCCTATTGGTCTTCTAGTCTCAATTTTCAAATAACAAAGTTAAATTTAGTTAACATGGCTTAAATATCATAAGGAATATTCAAATGGTATAAAATTCTTACGTTTGTGTGACAAATTAGAATTTTGTAATATATCCACCATATAATTAAACAACAAAGCGCTAACTATATAGTATTCAGACCTCGACGCCAGTACTGTCGTCAATAGCTGAGTCAACGTAAGCCTTAATAAATAAAAAAAGGTAGTCCGTGTTAAGTTAGGTAGACTTAGTGAAATTTATTCGTAGCTGCTTAGCACATGGTTACTTTTTTATAAGACAAAAAGTACATATTGTTTATCATAATGTGTACAAGATCTACTTAATATAAATATCAAATGTTTAAATACTTATATGAAAAAGTGACCAGTAAAATAAATAGAAATTTATAAAAGATAGTGGGTATAAGTACTGTACTGCTGGCCTAGTCAAGTACACAAGATACGAAAGATAGAACCTAATTCGAATCGAAAACATTTGTCCTAAATCTCTGGTGAAATAAATTATAAATTTGAAAGATATTATAGTCGACTATAGAAATCATATTTTTCTCAAGTACACAGATGTTTATATTTTGTAAAATGATATCGGTGTACGTGTTTAAATAATAATAAAAATATATAGTAAAATTATTTTATCCGACCAGTAACAGTGGAATGAATCACTTGGATTACCAGAAATTAGTCTTCGTCAACGAAAGTTTTTCTCATATTCATCGTTAGTTTTCTTTTTAGTTTTTAAGCATATTTCTACAGAATAAAAAACAAGCCATCATTTCTGGCTCTGATTTGACGTTGCCAGAAAATTTTATACAAGTAGCGTACGTCACATATAAAAAATAGTATTTTGATGTCTATCATAACTATAATTGTCTTATAGGAATATGAAAATTTAGGTGTGATTTATATAACAATTTTTACCATACCATACCACTAATATAATCTTGAGAACTGTTCTATCAAAATTTAGGCAATGAGTGCTAAGGGTACCCAAGTTCAAGCCAAAGTCAAGCAATCCTCAACAAAACCGGGACTATGTCCATGGCTATGTAACCTAGTTCCCAAAAATGTGCCTGGTCCGGGAGCTGCACAGTCTGTCTTGCACCCAAGAAAGGATGTTTTTCTATTAAAGGTAACTAATTTAATAGAAACATTACATTTCATATATTCTTTTTTAATGATTCTTAAGATTTCTTGTTTTATAAGGTAGCAAAAGTAGGTCCTAATGGTGACCGGCGCTGCAAGATGGAGTTAGAACTCGTGACGCCCAAAGGTCCCGATAAAAGAAGCCCATTTCGTTACGACACTCGAGAGACTCAATGCGAACCAGAACCGGCCCCTTGCTGCTGTGTAAAACAAAAGAAGAAGAAAAAATAACTTCATTAGTTAGTTTATCTCAAACGTTATTCAAATAAAAGATTAAACAACAGGAGTAATATACAAATACTATATTATATAAAAAAAAAATATTATTGTTTTTTTTTTTAAATATACACGCTAATTAAATACCAAATAAAACAAATTTATGTATGCTATTATTACTCGTGCTCAGGTTGAATCTATATTCAGACGTAATTTCACAAGTGTTATGTAATTATTATAAGTCGGATTATTTCGTTTTTTTACCGTCTAAGCTCGCTCGACTTTTGAGATCAGAAAATCTATCAGAATGTAAAACAAAGCTCCTCCAATGGTTCAACAAAAAATATTTGAAATTCCTTAAAAAAACGCGTATTAGAGTTTTCTGCTATAAACATTACGTTCATGTTTATAGCAGAAAACCCTATTACTGCTACCCTGATACAGCTTTAATAATATTTGTATTGACTTGTCGTCATTTAGTTTTCACTTTGCGCTAATTTGTTTGATAAATTTAGAGTTTAGTACTAAGATTAAATATACAAAATACTGTTTGATTTGATTTCGAATACTCAGGTTTGTGGTACTACGTACATATTTTTTAAATTACATTTATATTTTTATTGAAGGACATGGTTGAACGAATTATAGGAGGTGGTAGAATAATTTAATAGTTGATTTTAGTGATTAGTACCTACCACAATACCCTTTCAGCAAATATTTAAATACTATATTTTATATACTATTAAAAAAATAACATACTGTATTGTGATTGCATCTAACATTTTATACAATATTATCATTTAATTCAAATAAATAGGTGCAGTTTAGCATATTTTATATATTTAATATCGCATTTTTACATTTATAATCAATCTATTAAATATAGCGGTCGCTTGTTTTATTCCCAACCCTCAACAATCAAATGTCACATTCAGGCGAAATTCTTTGCCTCGACAATTTTTAATTGAGATTATTTAAAAAAAACATGTTATGAGATTATATTTGAACGAAAACCCAAGGAAATTTTGTTATTTGTATTTTCGTTTCTATAACAGAATTGAATCTATGAAAACAAGATACGAGTATATACATAATTTACAACATAAATACTTCTAGGTTAATAATATTAATGAATACGGTATTAATGTAAGCTAATCTCGACTTATGAGCTGAATATAAGTAACAAAAATACAAATTGAAATTACCATATCAGTTCAGCAAGTATTGAAAATATTATAATTTCCAAGCTATAATTATGTAAAACTTTTGTAACAATTATAATTATATATTGAATTTGTAGTATAAACGTTACATTCAAAATGACATCCTGTAGTTGTGTAGGTATATTTATCTTGGCTAGCCTTTTCTTCCTAAGTTTGATATGTATATGTAGTCCAATGACCTTTATTTTCGCAGATAAAAAAGAAATACTTCTTCCGATGTTCTTAATTTCTTCTCGTAGTCTATGAATATCATTAGCGTGACAGATTTCATTATTTATCCTGTTGGCTCAAAATTACATAGTATTGATTTTTTTGTAACATTGACTACAAAATGATGGGAAAAGCTGGTGATGGAATCCATAAAAATAAACCGTATGAAGAAATCGGAGCTATATTTAATGGAAACGAAGTTTGTAACTTATATTTTATTTTGACATTATACATATTTTCATTCGAAATTGTTATTAAATTTAAGATATTGTGTCTTTGTAAGTAAATATTACTGACGATATAATGTTTATTGCGATTTATTGTTTTAAAAGGTCAAAATAAGAATTCCGAAAAGTACTACAAAGCCGCCAAAGCTGACTCCATCACAGATGAAGTTACAAAACCAGTGCACCTGTGATGACGATAAATCAATATGCTCAGAAACTTGTGGGTTCCCGGGTGAATATGACGGTGGTCCTGCTAACAGACTGAATTTCCAGGTTCAAACCTAACCCTAGTTATTCATTGAATAAGTATATTTCTATCTTTGAAAGTTTCTTCTGTTAATAATTGCACGCTTATGACCTAATACAACAGCTTTGTTTTGTCCTGAGTATTTTAACAGATATTTCTCCCACTGTGCCCCAGAAATCAAGCTTTTTCTATAGCTCGTAATGGAATGGAATCGTATTCTTTATGTATATTACAAGCTCTTACGTATTGAAAAAAATACAACAGTAAAAATTGACTGTGAAAACGAAAATCACACATGTTCATATAAATATTACAATCATTTAATTTCTATGAAATTAAAAATCAAAAGTATAATTCAGTACAAATTACTAATTTATTTTTGTTCATTTTGATAATATTCCTCGAAGGAACGAAGGTGAATTGTTTGCATATCATTAACCTTCGAAAACTTGTTCTCAGATTCCTGACGATATCTGCGAATCACTAACTAACAGAACAGCCCTTAATTCGGAACTTATTTATAGCAAGAAGAAGGAACATGATAATCTTTGTAACGTTTGCAATGTCACGCCTAGTGATGCTCCAAAGGGTGTACAAGCACAAAAAGTTTTACATCCAGATAAAGATGTGTTCTTGCTTAAAATTGGCAAACAAACTGATGAACCAAACCGTACAGGCAATATAGAGGTATAGAGAAGGGAAAAAAATACACAAAAATATAATTTATATGAGTTTATTTGTGAACAAATATTTTCAGGTAGAATTAATAACACCGCGAGCACCGGCCAAAGCAAAGCCAGCTACTCACTCATGCAAACAAATTCAATGCGAAGAAGATGAGATACCCTGTTGCTTACCATGCAGAACTTGCCGTCGTGTCTATCCAAAAAAGAAAAAGATTAAACAACCGAAATGTTGTTTTTAAATCAGTACAGGATATAAAAAATTGAAATAATTTTACATATTTGTAAAACATAAAATATTTCTGAAAAAATACCTTAAATAAAGTTCTTGGAACATAGGATTATTGCACTCAAAATATGATATGAGTGGAACCTGTAATATTCTAGAAAAAGCTATTTCATTTATAAAATTATGTGACAGATTTATTTATGGGCAAAATAAATCATGTTACGTAATATCATTATTATTCATTGTTCTTCATTAATTTATAATCGACACTTATCGCTAGTTTAAAGACGAAATAAATATACAACATAATGCCACCTGCCGTTAGCTAACTTGCATACGTTAATCACGAAATATAATTTATTCATTCTAAGTTTGGATGTTTTTGTAATCTTTTCCATTATTTGACTCCAAAGAATCATTCGTTATCAGAGGCATATTAATAAAAATATTCTCAATTTTCAAAATTATTATAAAAAAATATTTCAAAAAAATAAAATTGAACCGAACAATGACGATTACAAATAAACTAAGCACGTTAACTGAACATTGGTACTCTCTTCAAATAACAAAAGAGAATGATATGATCTTCAACCATGTGTACAAATTATACATTGACTTTTGACATCATCTGCCTTTATATATAGCTCGTGTTAGCAGAAATCTCAGCCTTGTAAATATTAACAATGAACATATCTCGACTTCCAATCCATCCTTCATGTATGAGACATGAGCCTTATTATAGATTCATTGCAAAAAAACAATGCAAAAAATTATTTCGTACCTACTTGTTTTTGAATTACAGATTCATATAATACACTACATCCTTTATCAGTTATGTTATTATAAGTTTTTTTTAAACTGTATCGACTTACTTTGAGTCGCGACTTCAGTCATGTGGCACCACGTCAGTTTTGTAATGTGGTAGCCTATCTACCTAAAAAGTAACCTATTTACCCTAGGGTTCAAGATATATCCATGCCGATATAGTTATATCCAATCGCTTCAGTGGGTTAGACACCAAGACTTAAAAGGCATGTACAAGTTACGCTAACCTTCTTATTGTACTCGTAAAAACAAAGCTCTATCAAAAACTTACCAGTGTACATAATGTCTTTACTATTAAATGGAACTTTTTAAATATTATTTTTTTATTATTAATATAATCCTTAATCTTATTTAGAAAATAGTGATCTTAATATAATAAGCATTATTTTCTGTCTTTGTTTTATGTGTTACGTAGAAAGGCTACGTGGGGACACAAGCAATGGAAAAATATCACCGTAAATACAGAATTCACATCCTTTGTTACGGCTGTGGATAATTCCACGCGCTGCCCTTTCGAGAGTGACCTCTCCCAGATTTCAAATAAATCAATACAGCTGCCCACGTTCCCCCTGTCTAGTGTACCTAGATATTCTCCCTAGTTACAAGTTGATTGCTTTTATTTAATCTGCCCGAGTCACGTCGCGCACCTCCCCAAGCTCGTGTAGAGAGAGACGAACTTATATGCAGTTGCATATAAGTTCGTCTCTCTCTCACATGCATAGAAATTTCGAGTGGGGATGTACTCGACAAGTGCAGATATTGATTTAAGTGTCCCATTACTACCCACTGCATCCACCTCTTTTGGAATGGGTATGGAGAAGGTGGTCTGCTTCCACCATCCTCCTACGACCTCTATCTGATGTTGCCTACCTGATGCACCTACGCAAAACGAATAAAATCAATACATAACAAGCAGCTATGCACTGATTTATGTTGGTAATAGAGAACAAAGAAAACTTATAATTCATAATTAGAACATATTTCAAGCAATTATTTTTATTTAATTAAAACGCATAACATACTCTCGTCATATTATACAAAAATTGTAATTTAGCTTTTTTAATTATAATATTTTTTATTAATTATTTCTAGCCTAATAAAATATTCATTTTTGGAAAGAATATTCAGATCGCTTAATGACTGGCAAGTCATATATCATTAAGAATATTTCGATAGTTCGATCTGATTAGGAGTATTCTGTAAATGCTGCAAAATGCAATGTTTTTGGAGCCTACCCTTTAAACTATTTCCTTTGTCTTTTCGAGACATGATCATAACCACTAACACTATTAAGCACATGAAAACAATCTGATTAGTGTTCTATCTGCAGTACATCTTGGCTGCTATTACGAATGCTGAGGATGAAAATCGAAAATACTTCCAAGATACTTAATTATCCTTATGATGTTTTTACGAGAATAAGTTAATTTCGTACAATAAGTCAAACTAGTAAAGAATTACAAATCCTTCAATTCGCGGAATGTCTAAGAATATCAGTCTTCAATAAATAAACATTTGTTATCTTTCTATATTGATTAAAAAAATTGACTTGATAAAATAGGATCATTTGAAAATTGGGATCAGTTAATCTATAAATTTGCTAAACCTAGATTAGAAAAAGTTTAAAAACACTCGGCCTTATAATCGTTAATTAGCGGCTGCTTATTTAAACACAGGTAGTAATAATAGAAGTATTATCATCATAACAATATTTGTTTTAATTTCATGTCTGCAATTCATTATGATAAATTATGATATCGACTTAAAACCAATTACATCCATCTCGTTACAGCATAATGAATAACTAATTCGGTTAAAACTAAAATCAAATTAGCAGCTTATTTTGTTATAACAAACTGCTCTTGTTTCTAAGGAAATCAAATGATAATCTAAATTACAATTAAAAAGATACGTGGTCGTTGTTTCGACTGCTTAATGATATAATCTTGCCGCCACCGCAGAGTAACAAAAAAGGCATAAGAAGAGCAGGTACCTCAAAATATAATGTAATATACATTTGAGAAAATTCGGATGGTTCCTGAAATGTTGAAGAAAAGTCCATAAGAACTACTAAAAGAATTTACTAACGAACTGAATATATGCGCCGCATTTTTTTTATATTTAACATGTTTTTTCATACTATTTCTCCAGGTATCACTTAAAATCTATTCACGAAAATCCATTTTTACCAAATATTATAATTAAAAACGGCGACAATCATACTTACACATTACTGGTAATCAATGCTAAGAGAAGATCGTTACCTCCTGTTTCATATTCTATAAGTAACTATACAGTATAGCTGTGCCACGCCCAATTTTGCTAGAGTTACAATATTTTATGTGCTTTTAAATTTTAATTAAATAAAATATCTTATATTATATTTCTAGGTTAATCCATCAACCATTTGCCGTCACTTCGTTTATCATCAGTAATGATATTGAAGCGTTGTTTATTTAATATTTCATAATTTCTCCGAAAAGTATGTGTATTGAGTTTTAAGTAATTATTATGATATTATAAGGTTATCCACACAAAGTTTTATCTTTATTAAGAGAACAGATTCGAAGACAATGCCAAAACCTTTCTTCAATATAAAAGTAGTAGTATTTATTTGGGTATTTAATCTCAAAAACAAACTATCAAAATTTTCCGTCTATGTCATTATCTGAGAAGGATAAATTATAGTGCACAAGTGTGTGCGCAAACACAAGTGCAGTTTCTAATCTTTCACTCTCTATTTGATGGGGTGCGACACTACTGGCGATAGTTCAGACAAACGACCAAGTTCTTTATGCGCTTTTCTAGACATGGGAGTTTAAGCAACTTGCCAACTTCTTAACAGACAAACCCAATGACTCATTGGCTCAACCCAGGGGTTGGACCTAATGCCTCGGGATCTGAGACCGAAGAGGCAGTAATAAACAATCAGCCGCTTGGTATATGCGTTGATAAATTAGTTAGTCAAACAGCTTGTAATTATAAAAATAAATTATAACGTGTTTATATAAATTAAGGTAACTTGTGCACATAGTTGTCCTCTATTCTGGCAGGGATTTCGAGCAATCTATAAAACCCATTGATTAAATAGCATCGTTTCCACGAGACATAACAATGCCATGTGCGTTTCGATTTATATGTCAAGCACGACTAACCTATCGATATAAATTGAGTATTTAAGCCGTTTCCAGGCATCTAGCTAGCTCGCCCTACAACACAAACGTAGATACTTTATATGTCAGTGACGTTAGGCTTCATCAAAGTCGTACGAGGCATAACAATGGAGTGATTTACAGTCGCGACCTGTTCACACACAACTTACAGTTATACCAACGCCCTTATTAAATTATTATATTTACAGTTTACAGAATGAGAAGTATAGCTTAAAATTGAAAGGGATAGATTATATTATTAAGCTATATTATTATTAATTATTAACTTAACAAAATTTTATTTTTTAATTCATATGTTTTATTAGTAATTTTTATTAACAAAAACGTATTAAGGTCCTTCAGACCGATTTCGACCACGGCGGTCAATCTCAAGAGACATTAGCCAACTGCGAAGGACATATTATAGTGCACAAGTGTGTGCGCAAACTCAGGTGCACCATCTATTCCCTAGCTCTCATAATCCGATGGGACGGCAATCCGACACGACCGGAAATAGTTCAGGCGCAGGACCAACGGCTTTACGTGTTTTCCGAGGCAAGGGAGTATACACACTTGCAACTTCCAGACCACAGGCTGCTACTGAGACCTGGTAATGTAACCCAGAACCTCCGGGTCAGCGGCCTTATATATAGCCAGTAGACCAACGAGGCAGTCAGCGTATTTAAGGCATTGCAATTAAGTGAGATTGTATTTTGTACGGTTTTTGTGAGAATAAATATAAATGATGAATGTTAAACATTCTTAGGCCAAGGATACACTTTAATTCTCATAAAAGAGTAAAAAACATAACTAAACATTTCTTTCAATCGATAACACTAATCTCTTATCATTGTTAGTAGAAATAAATGCTACAAGATTATGGTGTCGACGATGGAGATAATACATCGTGCACAGACATGATAATGGAACAGATACATTTATTTATTTATTAATAACAAAATATTAATGTTTATTGTTATTCTTGACACCTATAGGCCTTGTCATCTTGTTTGGGTGCTGGTTAAACTACAACTAAAAAAAAAGCAAAACAAATCTAATTTAATATTGTACGTATGAGCGTACAGACATACTTATAATATCAAATATTATTATTTTTAAATATTATCATAAAAGTATTTTTTTTATAGAATAGGAAGGCGGACGAGCATATGGGCCACCTGATGGTAAGTGGTCACCAAATGCCCTTAGACAATGGCATTGTAAAAAATGTAAACCATCGCTTACATAGCCAATGCGCCACCAACCTTGGGAACTAAGATGTTATATCCCTCGTGCCTGTAATTACACTGGCTCACTCACCCTTCAAACCGGAACACAACAATAACAAGTACTGCTGTTTTGCGGTAGAATATCTGATGAGTGGGTGGTACCTACCCAGACGAGCTTGCACAAAGCCCTACCAACAGTAGATTATTCGTTATGATATTGAAATATTATTAGCAAATACTTTTTTATACTTAATATTATATTTTGTCAATTTTGATTTAAAATCTAATGGTATATCTAATTCGTTTATTAATTTTGGTAGGAGATAATCTGTAGTTCGTTTTGTATAAATTTTGTTTGCTTTAAATGTGATTGTCATAGCCCATACTCTTGTGTCTTGCTGTACTTATATTACAAAAGTCTATAGTCCCCTCTTTTAAATGTAAAATACATCCAATGAAGAAATAAGACCTAACCTTTTGAATCATCATAAATGCATTTTATAATTAATATCTTAAAAACATACTATTATAATACTTATACTACTGCAATATATAATTAAACTGAGATGTAATAATTAGTAATTTAAAAAATCCTGCAAAATATTTCTATAATATATATTACTAAGCAACATCCGGCAGACGTCGTGCCTATGTATGTATACACATACATAGGTATATTACATACGTATGTAATCACGGCAATTGATTGAACGCTGCTGTAGGTTGTATGTAAATCGACATGGCCTAGTAACCACTAGGCCATCTCGACTTACATACAGCCAAAGACACAGAGAACGCGTGAATCTTAACCGATGATGCTTCAAACCTTCTCCTCAAAAAGGAGAGGCCTTAGCCCAGCAGTGGGAAATTCACAGGCTGTTACTGTACTGTTACTGTAGCCTGTAACGCTATCTAGCTGCCTTCTATAACTACATATATGATGTATGTGTAAACTCATGATTATCGGTCATTACTCTGAATCTTTTATTTAATTATATAATAGCATCCTAGTTATGAAACATCCCAATATTTGAATTAGTTTTGCGAAGAAACAAATCGTATAAATCAATTATGTGACAATAACGAAACTTACAAAATAGTTTTGATATCGTTGTGTACCTTATAATCGACCTCGGAGACTCATTTTCATTGCAGCCGAAAAGGATTAAATTTAAAAAATATGAAATATTGTAAATACAAAACTTTAACAGCTTTAGCTTGTTCTAGCTGTTCCTCGCCCGGGTACTTACGAATAGCATGATATTGTACAGTCTTTCTTCAATAAACGGGCTATCTTGCGCAAAAAAAAAATTTTTCTTACTCGGACGGGTAGGTCCTGTGATAAGTACGTATTATCAAACACTAAAACTCATAACTAAACATAAACTCATACAGTAGATTACACACTACATAACTTCTACATAAATTACATATAACACGAAACATAAAGTTTGTATCGTAACCATAATTACTATAGAGGTATGATCCTTGAACAAAAACTCGTTCAATTCAAGCTAGGCCCATAACGAAACTAAAAAAATATTTTTTGATGCATACCTTAGTTACTATCCTTTACTTATAAATGTTTTATAGCCCCCCATATTAAACAATGATGATGATGGATGGATGGATGAATTAAACAATGCTGGTAGGTTAACCGTCCAAGGTACAAATGACCCGATGTACCTTGGACTTTTTTCCCTTTTTTCTAACGACTCTTGTTCCTAGATTAATTATATATATATATATATATATATATATATATATATATATATATTTCCATATACAGGCTTAATATTACCAATTGCTTGCTATTACTACCTAATGGAAATGCCAGCCCTCTGGACTAGTACTAGTTATTTCAAGAACTATTTCCACTGAAAATTTCAAGGAAAAAGTATACAAAACAAACAGTCACGAATAAAGTTGAGTTTAGATAATTTTTGTGCTTAACATTTTTTTAACTACGTATACGTACGTAAGTTTGCATCCATATATAATTTAATAGATAGAATGTAGCATTATAATACTGTTTTATTCTCCAAAAATGTCCGTTCCCCATTTGTATAGGCCTGATCTTTACGATTACCGTAGAATTTAGGAATAACATAAATTCGCACAGTCACAATAACTACAAGTAAATAACTTCGCAACAGGCAGAAGAGCGTTATCTTTAGCTTGAATAATGTATAAGTGTTAAAGATTAACAAACACAAAACGGGCGAGAGGTCGTAGAATCAGTGATTTGCTTTTCAATAAGTCATCGTCATTTACGCTCATTCAAATTTTGCTTTGTGAACTTATTTGTTACGCAAATAAATAAATGTTTTCATAAAGAGAAAACAGGATCCTTACAAAGACATCACACAAAAAGGTTTTGTTCGCAAAGAAAATAATTTTAAATGTATGAGTAGCTTTAAATGCTTATCGTAACAGAAATTTACGATATTTTTAGATTATCGTAAGCACTGCTTGAAGCATCACGCGGTAAGATTTGTTGTGCATTTATTAATATATTTATTAATATGTATTGGACGATTTTATTAACATGAATTGAAGTCTTTAGCTAAACAATCACGTATTGTCTATATTATATTTTATACATATACTTCACATTTATAATAATACTCAATGGTATTAATATTATAAATGCGAAAATAACTCTGTCTGCCTGTTGCGTTTTTGCGTTTTAATCCAGCCGAAGCCGCGGGCGAAATTTAGTAATTTATAAGTATCACGAAATCCAAGAATACCTTCTTGTAGGTACTTGATAGTGTTTACTTTCTCATTTGCGGGCGTTAGTAGGTAGGTATGGCTAGATTTACACTGCGGTTGAAACTCTAAACGCTGACGCTTTATAAGCTGATGCAATTTTATGATCAAGTAGACGCGGTCCTTTTACAAATCTTAATTTGCAATTTCTTATCTTATAACAGTAAACAATAATTCAATACGTTCGTGCTTTGTATACGCATTGTTTTGTGATCATAACAGCCTGGGAATGTCCCACTGCTGGGCTAAGTCCTCCTCTTTTTTTTTTGAGGAGAAGATTGTTTTTTTTATTGTAATAATTTCGTAATATTAAATTTGAAATTGAAATAATATAAGCCAATTGTAGATGGCAATGGCAATAAATCTAGTTAACTTTTTCACAGCGCTATCTATCTTTTTTTATTTGTACTATAGTGCTAAGCACTGAGTTATTTAAGATGGTTCATTTCAAAGTTACAAGCGTTGGGCTAAATGAAAGTAACATTTCTCCAACAAACTATTGTAGATGTCGTCGTAGTCGACAAGGAAAAAACGAAATTAAAGCATTGTCATAAAAAATATCGAGTAATATATTAACTATATATTAATACAGATTAAAGTATGCTCTTTATTTTTCTTGATTTTCTTAATTTTTTCTTTAAATTATTTTAAATTTAGTTAAAATCATCAGTCTAACATAGGTAAGTTAATGTTTTTTTATTTAATTACAACATGCATCCTAATGCCTATAACTGCTACCTACATGCATATTCATTACAGATAAATTATTATATTACTATTTCCCGCCCTCGGCTTCGGCCGCATGTGTAGGAGGGGCAAGTAAGTGTTAGATACCATGTATGCAAAATTCATGTTAAGACATGAAAGCGTACCAAACAAATATATAAACAAACTCACTTGCAATGCAATATTAGTAAGGAAGTGACGATGGCAGGTAGCGTTTTGTTTTTGTTTGATTTTGTTTATATATATATATATATATTTGTATGAACCCACGACATTGATTTCCAAGCATCAAAATCTATATCAAACTAATATAAACCGTACAACTTTTAAGCTTTGGTATGTATTATCGAAGTGTCAAATAGCAACACGTTATTAAGTGCTTTTATTAAGCAGGCATGCGCGAGTTACGTTCAATCAATACAATGAAATATACTTAACTCAGTCGTTACTGCTCCAGATTTGTTATCCTACTAATATTATAAATAGAATAGTCTGTATGTTTGAATGTTTGTTACGCAATGACGCAATGACTGAACGGATTTGGTTGAAATTTGGGAAACAGTTAGTTTTTAACCTGGATTACTAGAAAGGATACATATACTTTTTATCCTGGTAAATGAAGTGGTTTAACGACTTCTAACAATTTATAAAAAAGGTGTACTATGCTGTCTTACTAGCACTGTACTCAACTGACCTTTAAATATTATAAACTAGCATTTTATACATGATATCGTCTGCGTGGACTTAAGAAATATATCCAGATATAAATGAAATGTCTATGTTAATACGGTCATAACTTCGAAAAGTCAGAAGGGCGTGCCGTGAGGTTGAACATTTACTTTGCAGTCCAACGCTCTCCAAGAAAATCAGTCGCTACTTTCTTATAATTTTATATAGTTTATATTTATGTTTATAATTTAAAATAAATCCTTCATAATAAAAAAATGCTGAAAAAGGTTTTTTGTCGGGAAATTAATTACACGTGGGCGCAGCCCCGAGCTCAGCTACAGTGTTTGTAATAAAAATAAACAAATCATTTTGTTTAAAAAAAAAAAAAAACAATAACATTTTTACAACTACGCATTCTTAGATGCAACAGTATTCCGGCTTGCGTACTCGATACGAATACTCATGACACTTTCATTAATAAGACACAGCATGTGCATTGATACATTTCATTGTATTCGTAGTACATTGCTTTTATAAATCCCCTGTACAATATAGCGTGACTCCTGACGTGTTGCAAAAACTGAAATATAATATCGGTTATAGAAAATTCCATACGTTGCCGAAACCTTACAACTTTGTTTATGTTAGTGATAAATCCTTACGAATATTAAAAATTCATACAAATACATCTAAACTATTCGACCAATCGTCACGAAATTTTGGATATGCGCCGTCAGGGGTACAGAAAAGGACATACTGTACTTAAGACCTCCGTCATCCACTCATATAATCATCCTATTACGTGTCGGATAAAGTTTGGAGTCAATATCACCATCGGTACTCAAGATATACGAGACGAATAGACATACGTACATATATACATACACACACATACACTGATAACCTTGATGTGGACATTTGTTAATGTTTATATTTAAGAAAATCAGATTGATTACAATTTTGCAAACATTGTCTGGTGTCATTTTTTTGCATATAACAATTAAAAGGACAGAAGAATTGTCGGATAGGTATTTTTGAGCTGAAAAAAAGTTATTATAGCTCCAAGTTTTAAATCTTAGTCCGTTCAGTTATGCGTTATTAGACAGGGCAGTTTAAGTAATAGCCATAATAACTACCTACCCAACACGCCACAATTGGTGGGTGGGACCAGAGTAATTACAGGCACAAGGGACATAACATCTTCGTTCTCAAGGTTGGTAAGCGATGGTTAACATTTCTTACAATGCCAATGTCTATGGGCGTTGGTGACCACTTACCTTTAGGTGGCCCATATGCTCGTCCGCCTTCCTATTCTATATAAAAAAAAGTTCATAAAACCCTGGCACTATCCTTCGCGTTGTTGTTATTCTGTCGTTGTTTTGTCTGATTGTTTTGATATTTTTCATTAATTAAATTATTACAATTTTCATTGATAATATTAAATACTTTGTGGCTTTAGGTTGTGATTATTAACTTGACTAGGTTGTGCTTAATTTTGTTCTATTAGTCTGAACTTCTTAATTAATAATAGTAATGTTTCGAATTTTTTAGATTATTATTAAAGTTACCTATTCCTTAGTTATAGTTTTTTAATAAAGTTTGCATTAAATTGTTCAGTTTTATCCTTATTTATAGTTTTATATGATGAGAAGTGTTGTAACTTTTTTCTATTACTTGCTGCTGCTTTTCAGCAAATTCATTTCTCTTTAATTACTAAAACAATAGTAATCGCATAATCAAAATAGAATAATATTATATAAATGCGTAAGTTCGTTTAGTTAAGTTTCTTTTAAGTTTTATTAATGTTTCTTATTTATTCATTGTAATAATGTCGCTTGTTTCAATAATAAATAAATAATACAAAAAATATAAGAATTAACACAAGTTCATATATTAGGATAATACAAACCATATTTGAAATTCCATGTACCTACTTAATATGTTTTTATAATTCGAAAACAATCTGCATTGGAACAGTACTGAAGAATGAGCTGCAACTGCTCAAAAGAACTGGAGAAGGTTTTTAGCAAACAGTGAGACAATTTTGGATACCGAGCTTGTTGGTTGCAGGCATATATATTGCTTTATAAACTTAAGAGCTAAATGCAGAAGACAAACAAAATGATATATGCACACAATAATATAGTGCACCTCCATTTACATATATACAATATATTGTGTTTTCTATAAGTCTGTAATGATTAAATTATTTGATTACAAAATGTCCCCATAATACAGTGGAGAATTTACGTATTTTTCAAGTATAGGCTATACTTGAGATTGAGATTTTGTCCCTTTATTTAGATTTGCCAAAAAATGGCTTATATAGGTGGCGATAGATAATAGATGAAAAGGATATAGGAAAAATCATTGGTATCAAATCTGCCGCCCTAGGCTCGAGCCTACTCAGCCTGTTGGTAAATTCATCACTGCCGTAAGAGCTTAGGCTAATTTCGCTTTTTCGTAGAACAAATAGGTTTGAAAGAGAGTTCGTGGCTTCATTCGATTAGGTACCTCCGAGTTGCGAGTATTTATATGCTAGGTTCGCAATTATCGTTCATATAAAGTTAAAGACAAATTACAAGAGAAAACCTAATGAGCTGTATTAAATTCTATCACATGTATACATATATAACTCGCACTGGCTTAGTTTGATGGGATAAGCTCCAAACCTTCTTATGAAGTGAATACTCACGAACATTGTATTTAATTTTAATCGCTATTCAAACTTGTGTACGCAATAAAATAATTAACATTATACTTATTTACAACAATATCTAATTCAGGAGTTGAGACGTAACGGTATTGTAAATTAAAGTCGCATTCGAAAATTCTATTCATATTCAAAATAGAATTTACTTTAATAGACACGTGGAACTTGTAAATTATTGCAATGAAAATGTTGGACGTAATCCGTTGTTATATTTTTAGAATCCCTTGTCGGGTTATTTATTATATATATTTGAACGTCACACAAATGCTTATTGTTTTAATTATAATATACCATTGCAACTATTATTTTCGTAGTTATTATATTTATTATATATTTAAATATATGTATCTTATCTTATATACTTTTATTACTAAAGGAGAAATCAGTCAGTGAGAGTAATATAGTTTCTCCGAAAAACGTCGAGCATTCCTCGATAATTAATTCGTTACCTATACTGTATATAGCCGGTAATTTATTATATATAATAACCTTAGACCTAAAAAAACAAGCAATACGTTACATACAAAAATTTGTACAAGACACATTTATGTACCGTATTCGAACACGTTCAACACATCGTTTACAATCGAATTTGACGTGCCGTCCTTGTTCGATCGAGTTACCAGAATACATTTTTTTGCTAATCGTAAGTGGAATCGTTATCCGCTGTGACGTTATAATTACTTAAGAATATTTACGTTCGACCGATTACCGATCGAACCGCAGCTGAATCGTTGTGTTAATAGAATATGGAAACAGTTAAAAGGCAACGATTACGTTGCGATTTGATTGCGATTAAGTGACAATTTGTTAGTAGAATGGGCACCCAGGTTTATCTTCTTTATCTCAACGCATAGCTAAAATCCCTTCAACTTTGTGTCCTAGCGAAACTAAAAGGGCGCTAAAATTATTTTAAAATTGATTTTGTTAATGAAATAAAATGAGTAATTAACATAGTATTAACCAGATAGCTTAATTCATAAATTTTAACTTAAAATATAATAAAAAAATACTCATAACGCGCATAAAGGAAACATGTAAAGTTTTTTTATAATCATACAAAAACAGCGGTTAAAAAATTTACATTTCGATCGGCTAGTAAGCCGAGGTGACGTTATAATCGTTAATTTTTCAACCCCTAAGCTTTATCCCCACTCCAGTATACCTAAATGTTCGAACTTGCAAATGTGAATGTTATTGCATCATCGTCCATAGACCATACAATAGCGCAGAATGAACATTCCATGACCTTCGAATAGTCACCAATTTGTAAATACTGCCCACGCTGTGGCTTATCTGTAAACTCTACGCACGCAATCGTCATACCTAATTGCTTTATCTGTATTTTACGTACATAATTTTTTTTCACGCCACTAACATAAAAATATATTTATCATATTAAAAAATAAACACGGAATGCATGACAATTGTTGATTATTACATTCGTTTTAAAATAGACGCGTCATTATAAAAGCTACTTATTTAGTTTAAAATTAAACACAATGACTAATACTAGATCTATTTTAGTGATCCTATTTAAGCCGAGCGAACATGCGAGTTTAACGTTTCTTACAAACTGAAACTTACTTCAAATATACTTTTTTGTTAAAGTAGAGCTTAAAACTCTACCGTTCATGAGGTTAAATCTCAAATGTATTCAGTTTATAATTATACACATGTTATACATATTGTAATAAAATAGTTAATAAATTGTAAATTTTTAATTTAAAAATATATTGTAAATATTTATCTGAGAATTTAATTACATTCGATTTATTTTATTGACCATAGGTCTTAGAGTTTAGTTCATCTTAGAAATATTAGCAAATTAAATGCCGTGTGTATAAAATACATGCCGACGATGTAAAGAGACGCGTCGCGACGCGCCGTGTGTCAGAACCGACTCCCTACTCATTCTTTTATGACGCAACAATCGGTCTCACTTGCTTGAGTCTTGCATGTTTCGCTTTGGAGTTTGGCTGCCATCGCTCATTCCAATCGTAACCAGCGCTTTGGCTGGTCGTGTGTTTCTCTCTATTTTTAAAACACGTGGCTCGTCGAATTGTTCATTTCATAACCTATAAACTCAAAAACTACACAGTTATCAGCTGCTGAGTGAAACGATAAAAAGTGAGGTAAGTGTTTCTGTCAGTAATTTTATATTTTTAATAAAACAATTCAAATCGATGCGCTCGCGTTCGGTGTTGACACATTACTTACGAGGCATGGACGTGGTGTTGAGGTGTTATATTCAATGAGCTTTTGTACTTAGTGAAGAATATTTATAAACGTAAAAACTTTTTATTACATCTTGATTGATGATTAATTTTAGCGTAAGAAAATATTTAGCCAAGATAATTAAATATAGAGCCAGTAAAAATTAACAGCTGTCCTCAATTAAACCTTAACTCACAATACCTACGTGTACATGTCAAACAAAAAATGTAATCTCTATATAATTTGCCCTATTTTTCTCTTATCTATATTCTCATTGTCTGAAATATTTATCAAAAGCTTAAGGTTTAGAAATGTGTAATGCGAAATTCGGTATACATAATGTACGAGTACGCATAGCCTTCAACTGAATTCTGTGTTTTTTAATATTCAGCAAAAATGGTGAAAATAAAAACAACACTAACTATACAAACACTTCTACACACTATAAACATTTTATTAAAGTGATAATATTATTTATTGTTTTTATAATTCTTTAAAAAACATTTAATATTTTAAAAGATAACATTAAGTGCCATACTATATATCTATTATATTTGAATAATTATTTTACTGCACCTGTCGATGGATAACAAATGTAATATTAATATTGCTACGATATATTATTATTTAAAAGCTTTTGTTGTACTTAGAATTTTTATATTAATCTACGGACAATTAATGTAAAGGGAGAAGTATGCGCGAGTTTTCGCTAATACCCTACATCAAATGTGACATCGCATAACATCGTTAACTTTCGTTGCATGTGTGGCGCAAAATATAAGTCTATAGCTTTAAATATTAAAATTTGTGAATGTAAGTTTTTTTTAAAAGGATAGGCTTTAATTTTGAAATATAATGTTTATAGTTTCATAATTTGTATTACATACTACTACGTAAAAAAAAAAAAACAAAAAAAGGTAAAAAGTGTAACTAATAATATTTCGCTGGGGGTAAATAACAATAGCAGAGGTCATTGACATTAACAGCCCGTCGGCAGTCCGTCAGTAAATTGGAAATACACCTCACTAACCGACATTATACTACTTTCATTGATCCACTTTATGCCTAGCGGACATATTAATTATTTAACACGACGCTTATTTGGGTCAATCAATAAGAATATAAAACGTCCATTTGATGATATTACTATGATTTTTTTGTTTTATCTATACATTGTACTTATAAGTTGACAATAACTGTCGCTATTCAAATTATTTCTAGTTAATTATGCTTCTGTTCCGTGGTTTTTGTTTCATACCATATTATAGATTGCATGCACCTTGAAATCGCGATTTTAACGTGTGGCAAATAATCATCATTAACATTTACAGCTGATTAAATAAAAACACGATAATCGCAGCAAAGAAATTGCGTCTGTATAAAATAACGATCTGTAATTAAAATAATAATAATAGTAATTTTATACTTATACAAATGTCAATTAACAAATTAATTATTCTTGTTCTAATTTGAATGAATGCATGCAATCTTAATGTGTTATAAACTCTGCTGCAGTGATATTTAAAGTACATATCTATGTATAGTTTAATAAATATTTGTCTGTTTTTTTTTATTAAAACAACCACGTTAAGTGACTTCGTCAAATTGTTTTGATCTTCATTATACTTTACCTGTACTGTATGAAGGACGAAACACTAAAAAGCCGTGAGTCCGAATACTAAGTTTTATCTTTTTTTATGCAAATAAAATATGTGTAGCCTTATGTTCTAAATTCATCCAGACAAAGCTAGAAAAAAATATAGACGACGATCATATTGCTTGTATAATCAAACAGCACCGGCACACGTGTCCAACATATGTAACTACGCATAATGATACATGTATTTCTACACGTTGTAGGTTATATGGAGTTTTAATATCTTGCATAAAATCACCACGGTACCTTCGCCAATCAGAATTGCATCAATCTCTTTAGTTTATTGATTTTCACGCCACAAACCGCGATAAAGACTAACGTATACTGATAACAGCAGAGTAAACATTATTTTGTATTATTTAACAATAACAAATAGACATCGTTCTAATGTTTTTATATTAAATTCCTTGATTGTAAAATGCATATGTATTTTGCCGATAATAATTTCATTGACACAATATTATCAGTAATAAGTGCGTTGAACTGATTTTTATATAAATATAATTAACTTACTGATATTGATAACTGATAGAATATACATTAAGTGTATTGTTTCCTTAATTTTCATTGTTTAATAATAATATTAATGTTTCTTAAAAATGTTAAACATTGTTTGCTTTTTTAGTAATAGTCATTATTTATTGAAAATTATATTTCCACAGTATGATTTCACACAGTAGAGTTATAACACAAATAGTTAATATTTAATATGTATGTACATCGTGTTCATGTCATTACGTGGCTACAAATTTTATACCTCAATTTATTTTATTATTACCTTTAACTTCTAGACACTTTATAATATAGCAATAAAGGATTACTTTCGAAGAAAATTATACGATGTAGGTTTACATGTTTTGGAAAAGGTTTTATATATTTACACAATAGTTGTATTTGAGTTTTTAAATATTTAAAACATCAATCGAGACTAGTCTTACTCAATTTGTCATATGATATACAGAAAGAGAATCGTACTAACTATTATGTATACATATATAACATATAGTTATTTATGAAATTGTGCCTCCACTACATTTTAGTAGATAGTTGCTAAAACTAATTTATGTCAGGCCAAAAATATAGTGTCGCTTCAGCAATCTCTTTTAAATGTGACCTACATAGTCGTTAACAAACGTGCTTGCATGTCACCTGATCTATTCTACACATTACTTTAAATTATTCACTTAAAAAACCATAATAACTTTAAATAAAATGACACGCCGGATTACTGCAAAAGTCATTAAATACGTTACTTTACATTAAAACAATGAGTCGAAAATTAAACCATTTTTTCTATCCATTTAATATCAAGAATCCGGCAACCAATATTTTTAAGAAGATCGATGAAATTAATGATGAGACGATTTAAGCGTCGTAAAGACTAAAGAACCTAATATAATGCTAAAATGCACAAATACAAACATGCGGAATTCTACTACCAAAGGTTACTTCTAAAGCTTATTATAAGATTAGTGAGTTTATACTTATTGATGGTAGAAAACCTTGAGCATGAAACGACCATGTGTAGACTATTTCGTATAATAAAATTTTTAAAAAAGAACAATATAAGTTTGACTGACTTTTAATGCTTTTATATTAAATAAATAAATATTAATTTTCAGTCAAAAGCAATGAATGAATGAATACGAACGTAGACAAGGCTGAGGTTAAAATCAACAATTCCAAATACCTATATATCTTTTACGAATGTCAGTACGTGTAGACCGGATAAGGACAGCAGATTCGATGAATATATTAGATACATTTTTTAATGCTTCTGAGCTATTTGGATTAGGTAGAAGCAGTCCGTACCTACCATAAATCTGCGGTACTACAAAGTAGCGTAGCGTTAATTATATATTTTTTATTTTTCACAAATGTCTCAAAAACTGTTGTTGATGAAATATTATATTGATTTTAAATGAAAAAAATTAAGAGGTAATGAATTAGAAATATTGAATATGTTTTTAAAAGATTCACGAATAGAAATTCCAATCTAATAATCATTACAAAATATTGTCAACCTATCGTTATAAAAAAGCAAGCGTTGGAATGTATGTTTTGAAATTAAAGTAAAAAAAAAGGATCGGAACTTATGAAACGCTTCGTTCGGTCATTATTCCTTATTCCTAATAGTAATACAAGCCCAAATTCTCGATTAGTTTCTTTATCAAATATAAAGAACAAATACATGAACATATACACGTACTACCTGAGACGTAGCATTGCAATACGTAAAACAAATAAGGTATGGGCTATAATTAATAATGTAAACCCTTCGACTTGATTTACAATTATAATTATAAAACGAAGCACACATTACTAAATGCAGTACGTTATGACGGTGAGTTCTCATTTGGCCTGTAATAATTCTGTTAATTGCATAAAATCTGATTTCTAAGCATGCATAGCATACATGTATGTATAGTATATAATTAAAAAGGTTGTCTGATTCTATTGTCGATGTAAGCGTTTTTGATCTAGGTAGGTATATCGTAATTCGTATCGTATTTCGTAGAGTAGCACAACATTACATTATTGTATAATAATTTGTTTGAATTCAATTAACACGCTGTTTATTTGTACTACCTGTCGTGGCATTTATACGTTTAATAACAATTCATTTGCGCATTAAATTATATAATACGTAAATAGTGATGTTGCATAATAAATACAAAATAGTATTCAAACAGATTTTGTACAAATAAGCAACATCAAAGCAGTCTCGAGTACTTTTCAACTAGCTAAATATTTTCATGTTAATTAGTATTTTTGATTTAAATAAATGTAATTTAAAACCCCTACCTATGCCAATCTCACTAGTCAAGGTGATTTTCAGCAAACAATATAAGTGCTGTATTTATTCTGTAAGAACAAACTTGAAAGTCACCACAGAAAGCGGTCGTGAAATGTCATAAAGTATGTATAAAAGTTTTAATGTCCCATACATTAACATAATAATTATAACATTTCAAGAATGTACGCATAAAAATAGCATTTCGCCATAAGTCGGTTGTCAACATTTCACGGGTGAGTAGATAAGTGAGTACTTACAGAATTGCATTATATACGATAACGGTAAACGCTTGACACTACTATTGATATGTATATTGTCGAAATATAATACATGTGTTTTTATTAAATATCAAATTAACGTTATCTGCCACAGATGGTTCTCACGCCATAATAATTTTTTTTTTTCAGGCTATATCAATATGGTTACTAATATTTATTTCAATGTAATAATTTAATTTATAATATTTATGTGATAATTGAAATGTAAAATAAAATGTTACTTTTATATCGTGCCGCAGTAATTATCGTTAATGTGTCGCCAGTCTGTTGAAGTCAGTCGTGTAAAAAATCGTTTAAAATACTTTTAAACTTAAGAAATAGGTTAAGTTCATTTCTTTATTCAAGTCACTTGTGTGTGTATAAGTATAAGAAACAAAATAGCCGTTTTATCTTTCGATCTATGTATTTTTTCAAGGAAATTTATTTTAATTAAGTTGCCTGTAAAAAAAATACTTTGAACGGGAAATAATTTTATCTGGAATGCATGAGCGATTATTAAATTATGAAACAGTTGAACATATTTACATATGTTTGTTTGACTAAAACTCATATACCCTTGTATGAAATAGTATAACGTAGTCGGTAAACTAAGAGGTTTGCAAAGTATGTTATTTTTTTAATAATACAGGTTAATTTCTTATAATAAATATATAATTTAATTAACGTATAAAAATATTGCGTTGATAAGATGTAACTTTTAAAAATATTTTTAGGTATGCCTTACCAGTCCAGTCAGTAGGGATAAAAATGAAAAGGTAGTGTAGTAACAACTTTTAAATAGGTCTGAGTATTTGTCCTTTACACTTTGCACTAATTTATTGGGCGATAGAGTTTGCATCGATCTCGTCTCGTAAAAAAACCATTAAAATATGTAGTCTATAAGCAAAAATATTTTTTTTTTACTTTTAGAAGCGAAGAGGTAATTTGTACGAAGTAGATTAACAAGATCTTCTTTCAAGTTTTTTTAATGCCGATTACCGAAAATAGGTTTTGTGTAATTCAAATAAGCCCACTTTAAATATATCAACTTTACTTAATAATTTCATTAAATACAATATGTCCAAAGGTATCATGTTAGTTTTTTATGTTACACGGATAGATAATTTTTACGTTTTTGAATTGAAAAAACTATAAGTTTACTTTATTAACTTCAAATCTTATGCACTAAAATTTTCTGGATTATATTAATCACTTATTATTATATATATATTATTATATATTATAATAATAAGTGATTATATATATTTAATTGACACGTTATCATTTTCTTTCTTGTTGCCGATTTTTTAAAATATATAAATGTGTAAATATAAGTACACTTTTGTATATAGGTTACCTTATTTTATTTTGGCGGTATTCGCAATAAATCAAGATATAAATAATTCAAAAATTGTTTTATTTCTATGAATAAATAAGATAATCTGTACTATCAGTATAGGACGTCCTTTATCTATAAAAAAAATTTATTAGATCATTTTACGATAGTCGATATTGCCAAGATATGGTGAGTAGCTGCTTACATAAGATAAAAATGTAATAATCTGACTTAAATTAAGTAGAGGGAACTTGGAACTTTTGATGAATTTCTTCCTGACAATATATATATATCCACATACTCTTATCAGTCGCCATTAGGAATTAGTCACGATGATGGCCTGAGTGGATAAGCCGATTCCTTGGGAACAATACCTTATTTTCAGATATGACATGCTTAGGCACATTGGCTTCGTCATTTGTCATAGAAACATTTTTCTGAATATGCTGAAACGAGCAGTCAATACGCAAATATTCCTATCTAATTAATAAATAAAGTAATCTATCAAATTGCATGCTTATCTATTAGTAAAGTAAAGTAATTGACGTCTTTGATTTGTTTTATGTTGTGAAAATGATGTCATTGGTAAATTTTTACGTCCATATTACTTATGAAATGATAACAAAATACATCAAAATTCATTTAATTAGACATCCATTTAAAATATGCCTTGGATTGAATGACCTTTATTGTGTTGATTGTATTTGTTTTTATTTATGATTTTAAGACTTATTTAGTTAGATTTTACATTTTAAGCAATAACAAAGATTGCTCATAAATATGTAAGATATAACATTGTCGAATATAATCAGTAATTAGTTTGGATGAAATTACGAACTATTTTATATTAATTATTTTTGTACGGTGCAAAATAATTACTGGCATTGATCCATGCAACTTCTATTAATTCGTAATAATCTAGTTTGACAATTGTAATCAAAACTAAAATGATCACCTAAAAAAACGACATTAAACAAAGAAAAAAATATTTAATAATTAAAAAATAAAACCGATTTTTCCTCTTCAAACCGATTTAACACGTAAACCTTCCTTAAACTAAAAAAATAAGATACCTGAGTCAAATAAGGTTTTAATATTGATTTAAAACTCTAAGGTGGTTAAAAATTAAGACTGTACAACAATTTTAGGTGCCAATAGCCAATACATAACAGTAGATCTGTTTTTTCATCTGATGTGTATTATATTAAAATGAGTCGACGATTATTCTATAATGATTGTGACTACCGCCACCCAGCCTTATCAGCATGAACAGCATGATGACACTAGATAATATTGATAAAAACAAACGTTATTATAAACACTCATTAATGTTTATAGCGGGTTATTGTTTAACCGTAATTATCAAAACACAAACGGAGTACATATAAAATGATCATCATTGACAAAGTATTATATATATTACCTCTTTATATGTATAGTTCTAGCTGCTGTCTTGACTTCGTATGGGAAAAACAATGATTATTACGTGTTTTTACCAATGAGATATTAAAATAATATATGTAATATTTCATATATTTGTAAAACTACAGATCGATATCACAAAGTTTAAAACGTTTAAATTGTCATTTATTTTGATAAACATAATACTTTTGTGACTATCAACCAATGACAGTGTGCCCCTTTTTTGACAAGTAAAAAAACTTTCTGAGCGATTTCTGTAAAAGATAGGTAGGTATAATCTGCTATCGCTAAATTTTCATTTTCGTTTCAAAACCGCTACGACTGACAATTTCCACTCAGATTACGTCGACACATTAAGCTGTATATTAAAAATATGCAAAATATTAACACTATATAGTCTATGTACGTCCTGGAGGTTAATTCTAAATACTAGTGAAAACATTTTTTTTTTAATCTGATGAGTAGATTCTGAGATTACCTCCATCATCTAATAATATAGATAAATTTAAAAAAAAATGAAAATTCAGTAAGCATTTACTATTATACTAAATTCTTTACTAAATTGAATTTATAACATTGAAGTCGAGCTATAAACAGTTAATTTTCTTATTTTTATTTTGAAAATAGTTGAATAAGAAGTCCATGAAATATTTTAACAACATAATAGAAATAAAAATGTGGTTTTGTTCGTCGAAGCGTAACATTATATAGGTATATAGATTAAACTACACAATTTACTTCAACCCGTCTATAAAAAGTGGTCACTTTTAAATGAAAGCTTTTGTACGTATTAAATATTAGTACTATGACGAATTCACAGAAAAACGTATCTAGGTTAACTGTGAAATGCGAAGAAATAAATGAACAATGCTTACTGCATTGGAAACAAGTCTCCATGTGATAATGACTAAAATAGATATTTGATGATATACATATATATATATTGTATCGGATATATATGTACGATAATCACAAACTAGACGTTACTATATATGTATATGCAGTCATTTTATATTATACGTCTAAATATTTAATTCACGTAGGTACCTCATCTATATCTATATTAATTCTTTATTTAACTATAATTCTTATTGCAATAGAATTTGATGCGTTATTGAATCGCTAGCATTATTTATTCCGTGATTTATATATTATACATTATTCATAAATAAACCTTTACTAACGCTTTATTCAAGTTATAAAAATAATTATAATACAATACAGTATATACATTTTGGTCGGTATTTGTATTATAAAATAAATAAATCCTTCATGTTAAATATCTGGTCGGATCCGATCATATGCGCAAAAAGGCCTTTTTTATTTACATATTTTCAATATTATTTGTCGCATTTTAATAAATCTTTAGAAGTACCTTTCATATAACATATACTTCTTAAGTTTATTTAATAATAAAATAATGAAACATCTGAAATTTTGTTCCGTGTAAGTGAAACAAAGAGTGCTTTAAGAAAGATTTAGCAAAGCAGCGTATATCCTGGTAACTATGTGACGATACAGTCACGTAAACGTGTTGAGTTACAAGACATTACGGTCAACGGAGGTTAACACTACCACGTGTTAGTTATTATCAGAATATAGCGGTCTTTGAAGTCTCATACCTACATCGCAGATTATGCGTATTTATAATTAATTATACAGCAAATGTTGATACATATATTTCGTATATATCTATAGAATATGCCTTATCGTATAGATGGCTAGGTTTTTTATTTAGAAATGAAAGTAATTTGGACAATATTAAAACTTAATTTGACCGAATATGATAACTATTAAAAACTAGTACTAGTAGATTGATTTTCATATTGATGATCCTTTGTCGCAACGGAACGAAAACCTAACGGCTTTAGCTACAAGTGCTATTTTGGGAATGAATAGTAAAACAATGCTGTGCAGGGTTTACCTGCACATTTTCGAAGTACATATTACATAATGTACTGCCGACCTCAAGTCTACAATAGTCAGTACCTGAGTCCTTAGTTTGTTGTTGTAATTCAACAATTTACTTAGAAATATAAATTTTTGTAATATTTTTTAAACAAACATGTAATATATATTAATTATATTTTAATATAATGTATAAATTATTTTAATTCTTACGTTATCTTGAATCAAGTCATCAATCATGTGATAGTACGTCTTGCAAAGTAAAAATATTTGCCAATCAATTCATTAATTGATTTAAAATGATTGAATTCATCGATAGCCTTGAGAGTGATTTGATCGACTCATGAATAATTCTTATGCTGAAAATATTAAATAATTATAAACACTGGGTGCTTTTTGCTAGCCTGGTTTGAACCTAAAACACTCAGTTAAAATTTACAATTTCATTCTAGTGTACAGAATATATTTTGGAGCCTTATTTTACTCTAAATGTTCAATATTTATTATTTATACCCTATTATTTTATAATAATAATAATATCATGGGACATTATTCCTAAACTAAGCAGAGCTCGAAACCAGACAACATATATACTACATATACTACTTTTCTTTTGTAAATACATACATATATAGATAATTACACCCAGACTCAGGACAAACAGATATGCTCATGCATACAAATGTCTGTCCTGGTTGGTAATCGAATCCACATCCACCTTTGGCGTGAAAGGCAAGTATCTACCAACCACGCCAAAATATTAATTAATACGAAAATAATAAAAAAACAAAATTACATTTCTAACGCTTATGATGAACGCGAGAATTCGGCACGTGGTAGTGGTAGCGCAAACTGCTTTATATCGGTTTTAGTCACTGTGTGCATTACTACAAACACAAAATCGTCTCCAAGCTGAATTGTCTGTAGGTGTTTACATTCTAACTAACACCAAGGTAACACAATGTTAATAAAAAATAATTTTGGTCAGTATCTGGTAATCGAGGATTATGGTTGAATATTGTCAATATTATGTTCTTAATTAATATTGTCAGCCTTCAAGTACGTCTCTAGGATAGATACCACAAAATTGTTCGCGTTGATAGTATTATTTTAAATATATTGTGGGCTCGTCAGATATAGTATATAAAAATTTAATATAACAAAATCAAGTATTATTTATTTTTGATTCATAATCAATATTGAGTACGACCAATAACATGTAACTATTTTGTCACTATTTCGATCAATGACATCTCTACATACTTTACTATTTACGATAAATTTCAAATACTTAAACGTATACTAAGTTAGTTTCCTGTTTATACAATTATTAAAATATTGTTATATTTTAATAGCATAACGGCTCTTCACTTATAACAATTAATTTATCACTACACTAGCAATCCGCGCGGCTTCGCACGGGTGCAATTGCTTATAAAGAAAATAAGAAGTACGTTAAGCAAAATATTAAATATATATTTATAATATAAATATATTTGCCAATTTCCAAATTTTATACATTTTGCAACGAACGATTTTTTTGGTTGCTCGTAATTTGGAATCGGTGATATCTAATATTTTTTTCATTTAATTCATTCAAATTATATGGCGAGAAGATGGCTTCGCAAATACCTTACATCTTTTTACTTTGAAGATAGACACATACTATCACGCAAACTTATCTATAGGCCTTTTTAAGCATTACAATTTTCTAGTACTATGTTTCTATGCATCTCCTAAGGTTTAACTAGCGCTTGCCTTGTAAGCTTAAAAAAAAAGATTTTTGGACGTAATAGATAAAAATAATAAGTGAAGATAAAGTTAGTAAACGTTAGGCAAAAAGTGCGTTATCTTGGAACCGGTTAAAACTACTCCGATTTTAAAGTATTTTTTTAAAACTTCAGTAATCAAAATTACCATTATAAACCGTTATAAATCTAGGAGTAAAAGTATGTATTGATAAAATATCTTATAATGCTCATGCTTGTGTATATAATAAATATAAGCTTGTTTATTAATATATTGTTAATTATAGTGAATTAATACAGCATGAAAATAATCAGCCTTGATTTGAACATTGTATTATTACAAAATAATAAATATTTATGGCTAAAGATTTAGGTGCATTTTCATGGCCTATCTAACTTAAACACGAGCTGGTTATTTTTTATTATTTTTTTATAGAATAGGAAGGTGGACGAGCATATGGGCCACCTGATGGTAAGTGGTCACCAAAAGCCCTTAGACATTGGCATTGTAAGAAATGTCAACCATCGCTTATAGCCAATGCGCCACCAACCTTGGGAACTAAGATTTTATGTCCCTTGTGCTTGTAATTACACTGGCTCACTCACCCTTCAAACCGGAACACAACAATATCAAGTATTGCTGTTTTGCGGTAGAATATCTGATGAGTGGGTGGTACCTACCCAGACGAGCTTTCACAAAGCCACCACCACCACCACCAGTAGTTTTGTAACGTATAAGCGTAAATAAACATCGATATTACATTTAACATCGGCTTTTCGGGACCTTAATAATACCAAGTATCTTTTATATACCTGCTGATTTTAGAATTAAATTCACTCAGACTTGACAACTAAAATAATGACAATAATAACCATCCGAGTATTTCCTAATAAAAGAATTTATAAAACAAAAGCAAAACTATCTTCTATAAGGCTATCGTAAGAACTTTTGCTCTTTTACCAATTTCCAAGAAAGGACTAACTTGAAACATCACAATCGAGATTTGAGAATTCACTTCGAGGAAAACTTTATTTCATTTTAATTATAGTGTTCGAAGTTCGTTTATTCTGAGAACATAATGATAATAATAATAATCTCAAAAAATGTACTTAAGGTAATCCCATTATTTTTCCACTGTGTGTTTCAAAATAAATTCGTTTACGATGCTTTATTATGAACTTCAAAACATACTCTGGGAAAAAATGCGACCTATGTTACATTAGTCAATATAACACCAGTAATATGATACTGGATGAATCATACATACATTATATGTTACACTAGCTACTCATCCCGGCTTCACACGGGTATCTACCCGTATCTAGAAGAAAAACGTATTTTGAATAGAATTTACGTAAAATCCGTTCTTTGTGAACGGCTATATCGGGGAAGGAGAAACTGCTTTCAATTTGTTCAACTTCTCTCTTTTAACTTCTACTTCAGTAGCTTCCTCTTCTATGATATTATTTTAACAAGCCAACAATATTTATAATATATATAATTTATAATTACTTGAATTCTATATAACATAATAAATAAAAGAAGATCAGTATTTACTCGCTCACAACTTTTTACAACCAATGTAAAATGCAAACGAATTGACATTATTTCAGATTTTTTTATAAACATGATGTTAGTCTATAACAATTATTACCATTATTATTATTAGTAGGTTAAAAAAATGTGTTTGTCAATTTTATATTTTGTTAAAAACAAATTATATTTTAGTTTACATAAATAAACGTGCTGACGAATGGGAAGTCGTTTGTAGCTACGACACAATTTAATACTGTTATACTTACTATCGTACATATTTTTATGATGTGTATTAATTGTTCAAAATAAATAAATAAAAACATATATATATTCTCAAAGTTCTAATTACATAAGTATGTACCAAATGAAATCGGTCTCATTTCAATTTCATTATATTATTTTATCGAGAAACATTTAAACGAGACGAAAATTAGCGAATGTATATACGTGTATACACATACATAGACATCCTCGAGATAAACATTAAAGCGGTTAGTAGGTACATATTAATATGTATCTCTCTTTACTTGAGGAAAATATGTACATATATGTGCGTTTGTGCGTGTAGTGTAAAGTATAAGTTATTTAAAATTTGTAAGCCACCAGTCATTAAATCATGCGAAAAAGGAGAAGTGGAAATCATACAAAAATATTTTAATTCTTAGTTATAAGAATAATGACAGCATGGAATGTTGACATGATAACAGCATAAAATAATACTAAACGTAGTTCGAAAGCATAATTTGTCACCTTTATCTACATAATATAATAATGAAATTAATAATAAATATCTAAGATTTTTACATTAAACTTATTTTAAATTGTTACAGGTCTTCTCTTACGTCTTGGCACGAAACCGGCAAAATGGTTAACGTAAGTTTTTACTTTTATTTATCTATATTTCAATTTTACACAGCGAATCTGTCAGTAATTTGAAATAGGTTCAAAAAAAGAAAAAATATTTTATAACTATACATCCGCTATTTTGTGTATGCAATATAGGTTTAGGCGGTAAAATTTTAAAAAGACACGTAATACACGTACATAAGTTAACATAATTAGAAAATTATTAATTTTCAATCGAAGCCGATATGGCCTAGTGGTAAAAACGCGTGAATCTTAACCGATGATCATGGGTTTAAACCCGAGCAAGCAACACTGAATTTTAACGTGCTTAATTTGTGATTATAATTCATCTCGTGCTTGACGATGAAGGAAAACATCGCGAGGAAACCTGCATATGTCTAATTTCATTGAAATTCTGCTAAACCTTTAGTTAAGTTCCAAACCTTCTCCTCAAAAAGGGAGAGGAGACCTTAGCCCAGCAGTGGGGCATTCACAGGCTGTTACTGTATACTGTAGCATTTTCAATCATGTCATGCCACTGCCGGTTCTACATACCCTCGAAACTGTTTGACGACAGTTGTTTTTACTTGGAGATTTTGAAATAGTATCCGAAATATACAACACTTATAATTAGTCATGAAAATTTAGTTCCTGACATAAAAAACATTCAAGAAGTCGATCTTAAATTAATTGAAATTTATATTAAAACATTATATTTGTTTATTTAGGAAGCTAACGGGAGTTTGCCTCCGCCACAGGAGATGGAATCCTTTCTACCTCAAGATGAAAAGAAGGAACAGATAGTCAGCAAGACGTAAGTATTTCATTTATAAATATACCAAATTTACTCGTGATCAGGGCAAATGATCTTTCTACTTATTATTTTTAAATAATGATTTTGTTTACTGTATGCTACATATGTAGGTAATTATATAAAAAAATTATGCTGACATAGCTACCTAACAGTTTTATTGGCTTCTCGATAATGTATGGCCTCATTCTTATTATGTGAAAAGTAACTACAAACGTGCCAACACAGTGGAATATAAAGATATTTGAACATCGATATTTTACATTAAAATGAATAATTACAAAAAGTATAAAGCTTGTTTACTCGTTAGGCCATATTTATTAAGTAATACTTTGAAAAATTAATATATTTTGAAAGTGGTGAAGCAAATAAAAAAATTAAATTTCATAAGCTATTTCTGCTTATCGATATTATCATTATTAAAGTAATTTGATTTTTTACAATACAAGTGCATTATAAACTTGTTGACTAACAGCCTTTTGTATAAAGGTTGCTAAGCGGATTAGTTAAACAATGTTGTTGGTCTAAGATCTGAACTAGGGTTGACCTTCGATGGTATCTCCTGGCAGATGGGTATCTGCTTACACAATGAATTTTTTTTTTTCAACAACAAAGAGCGAAATCAGTGTTTAATCAAACCGCCGCTAATTAACATTGGTTCAAACATTAAACAACAATATTTTTTTTATTTTTATCAACTTATATTTAATTTATTTTATCCTATTTGTGGAATCAATAATATTTTTTATTTGACTGATTAAAAAACCTGTATGACGAAGAACATTTTTTATTTTTTATTATTATATATTTAGATTGTATTAGCTCTTTAATTTTTATTATTTATAAAATTTATTTTTAGATACAATTTAGCCAAGGAGAAAGATGCCGAATCTGGAGATTTTGATCCTTTCGCGGAAAGAAATTTGGAGAATCCTACTTCGTGAGTATTTTTTAACGTAAATTTTCATAAAATTAATAAATAATTTGATATTTATCTCTCTATTAAAGTTCGGGTTCAGTGCAAGTCAATCTTTATTTGAAACAAAAAGGCAAAGCAATGCAAAGCGAATTTGAATTATTCTACATCTTTCTATTGCGAATTTTTTTATGAATTTTACATTGTTAGAAAAACTGTTATCACTACATTTAAGCGTACATATGGCATTATAGCAAAATATATAATTGAAATGGAAATATTAATATTTATTTATAAATTAAAAAAGAACAATTATTAAATTAGGGCTATAACAAGCATACGTCGATTTAGAAATAATAACTTTTATTATTCATTAACATTCATTAACTCCACTGAACTGATAAGGGTTTATTTTTAATTTGCAATGACTTATTTAAATTTTAAGCCTTCGCTTATTAGGCTAAATAAATATACTAAGCATATAGTACAAAGGCTTGCAATGTGTATTGAGTTTTATTTGTAAATTATGTTATGGAAATATAGTATGATGGACTTCAAATGAATTGTTTGACAGATAAATAAAATAAATATATAATAGATCATGCGATTCTTACGCAAAACATATTACGTAGTAGCTCACTGCGATTTCGATTTGACTATGGAATCTTAATATTGACATATCTATATATATAACAACGAATAAAAATATAATAACTAGCGGATATAAGTTGGCTGAAAAAAAATATATTAAAAATTAACATATTTTTGGCTACATCATTCTAAATGTACCGTACCTTTCACACATGTATATATATCTTGCGTCATAGTTCATACGACAAACGAGCTAAGAATGTGTGTAAATATACTAACCAACGAATATATTCACATGTTGATTACGCAAACGATTGTATAAACAATTTATATTTAATTACAATAGTATACATATAACTTATTGGTATATTCATATACAAATGATGCGAATGTAAATTTCATGATGAAAACGTTCTTGTACGTATTTCCAGTAAATAGGGTTCCTATTACTATATTTTATTTTTATTTTTCAGTAACATGGACACCCTGACACATTTGTTGAAGGCTTCTCTAGGCACGGGAATTCTTGCAATGCCTAAAGCTTTCAAATGCGCGGGTTTAATTTCTGGCATCTTCTTTACAATCTTGGTCGCAGTTGTTTGCACACATTGTTCATATGTCCTCGTAAGTAAAACATTTGTGCGTAGCGATATCTAAAACATGCATGCCAAATATATAAGATAATTAAATATTTTAATTTCATTTTATGAAAATTATTGATTTATTTCCGCCTTGCGCTGCGAATGAATAAGCTACCCAGCTACGCGGTTTTATGATTTTAAATAATAATATTAATATTTATGTATACTTCTTTATTAAATGTTATTTGTATATATAAAACAGATAAAATGCGCTCACGTTCTTTATAAGAAGACTCGAAAATCAACTATGAGCTTTCCTGAAGTTGCAGAAGCAGCCCTTGATAACGGGCCTGTGGGACTAAGAAAATGGGCAAACGCTTTCAGGTAACTATATTGTTTATTCATAATTACATAAGTTACGTTACCTCGGTCATGTTAAAATTAAAAAACGATGTTATGAATGTTTATAAAGTCACATAGTTTTAACTTAGCCAATAGAATGACCTATTATAGGCATAAAAAAATAATAATTTAAAATTATCCTTGGGAATCTATTATTAGTAGTAAGTAGTAACAGCCTGTGAATATCCCACTACTGAGCTAAGGCCTCTTCTTTTGAGTAGAAGGTTTGGAGATTATTGTACCACGCTGCTTCAATGCGTGTAGGTGGACTACACATGTGGCAGAATTTCAGTGAAATTAGACACAAGCAGATTTCCTCAAAATGTTCACCGTCAAGCACGAGATGAATTATAAGCACAAATTAGGCACATGAAAATTTAGTGGTACTTGCCCGGGTTTGAACCCACGATCATCGGTTAAGATTCACGCGTTCTAACCACTGGACCATCTCGGCTATTTATTATATAAACTGTACGAAAGACAAATTGTACGAAAGGTTTGTCATGTTGGTTGTAAACTTGCATGAGAGTTCCACACACACACAGTATATATGGCACACATAGTATATGGCGAAAGGAATTGTCGGCCAGTAGCTAGTTTATAAAAAGTATAAATAACACATAATTAATTGTGAGCTGTCTACAGTTAGATCTAGTTTCAACATAATTAATGTCAGTGCGTTCTGCCCTTCTCTGTTATACTAAGTGTCAGTTTTCGACTCAATTACTTACTGAACAAATCAATCATAATAAGAGAATTTGAATGAAAAATTGTCAAATTGTCTTTTTTTCAAAATGTTGTTATATTTCAGTTATTATTTTATTCTTTTAGGGATTTATTTTAAAAATCAAACTACTAACTAGACTTGAGTTGAGAAAGTTGTAAATACGAAACAAACCGATAACTAAAAATAGTTACTTTTGCAATTGGCCTTACAAGATCCGTTATTGGTAATACTTTTATTGGTAGATTAGTTATTCATCCGCAAAAATGCCGAGGCGTAAACATGCTCAAGACGTGGACGCGATCAGCAAATCGATACATAAATAAATGTAATAAACAAAGCCAAGGTCTTAAAAATATAAATTATTACAAAAAAATGTAACATATTTTATTTTTCGTTTCAGAATCTTCATCCTCGTAAGCCTGTTTATGACATACTTTGGTACTTGCTCCGTGTACACAGTCATCATTGCTAAAAATATAATGCAGGTAAGCTATGGCAAACTTCGGGCAATTAAAATAACGTTATACAGATAACACGAGTTTTTAGTAAATTACTTTTTACTGAACTAAGACAATGTATGTGATGATTGTGTTTTACCTTATTTATGTGTACATAAAAATCTAAAGTCGAAGAAACCTTTATTTAACTAATTATTGTCGATAACAAATACATTTATTATTTTAATTTGATTCTGGGATACAGTTATAAAAAGTAAACGTCGTTCCCCGCAAGAATTATTAACCCTCTGTAGTCGGTATTAATAGTACTAGAAAGTGCTATTTTATTCTTAAATAATAGCAATAACTCTTTTTAAGAAATTAATATTATTTCTATTTTGTTTATAAAGTGTGACTGTGTTAAGAGTGGGGTTGACAACAGCCCAATGGATTCTGATTTAATCTTTATTTTTATTTTTTCGCTGGAGAAACGCATTTACGCTTTTCCACTACATGAGGTGGGGGGGGGGTATGTGGGACTAGCCGGCACTGCAGGCGCCGGAATACCCACTAAAAAACCAGCGGTACCCACTCCGTCTTGTCGAAGGGGTGTCTCGGGATCGCTTGCGCATCCTACCGTGACTCACCGACGGTTGGCCCGCTCAAGCGGGCCTCCATTCCTAGGGGGTTCTCGGGGTATGGAGTACCCCCCTAACCCCAGCGGCGCTTACGGTGGGGGAAGAAGGTGCGCATAGCGTCGGCGCATCCTCCCGGGTCTTCTTCGGCGGAGCGAATCAGCGGCGGCTGACCTCGCCTCTCGCTCTCGCTCCGCGACCTCCTTCTGCAACATGACACTCTCGCAAAAAGAGACCATCTCCATTCAACACCTCTCGCTGCCAAGCATGGCGTTAATCACGCTCGGCAGCGAGATGTCTCCGCCAACTATCGCCGCTAGGGTATGCCTCTGGGGCCCCCACGCAGCACACTCCGTCAAAGTGTGATGTGCCGTGTCCAGTGGCGCACCACACTCATGGCAGGAGGGTGATATCTCCCGCCTCGCTATCCCGTGCAGGTACTTACCGAAACAGCCGTGTCCGGTAAGCACCTGCGTCAGTCTAAACGTAAGTGTGCCGCTCCTTCTTGTTATCCGATTCAAGTGGGGGCGGATCGCCTCCATTGTCACCAGGCCTGCTGGTGGGGATCCCAGATCCTCCTCCCGTCTGCGAATGAGAGCTTGTTGGGCTACAGACCTGATTCGCCCCACCTCCGCTGATCCTAGACGGTCGCCATTCGCCCTGGCTTCCACCCGAAACCGATGCACTTCCGCGAGTACCTCGGCCTGGAGTTCCCAGTGCGGATCACTCGCAAGAAGTGTCGCTGCCGTCCACGACACCGTACGGTAACCTCGTACCGCTCTCACCGCTATAACTCTCTGCGGTCTCCTTAGAAGAGCTCTATTACTAGCGGTGAGAGCGTCTACCCATATGGGTGCACCATATAGCGCCATGGAGCGCAGTACACCGGCGTATAATCGCCGGCATGGTGATTCCGGCCCTCCCACATTAGGTAGGAGGCGGCCTAAGGCGGCGGCGGCATTAATGAGTTTCGGGCTCAGCTGGACAAAGTGCTGCCTGAAGCTCCATCTTCCGTACAGGATCAGACCCAGATACCTCATCTGGGCCTTCACCTTTATCACTGTCCCTTAGACTGTGAATTCTGATTTAATCTGCGACTTTCACAGAAGGCCCGTTTAACGAGTACAATGCTTATTGAAAACGTATAAATAAAAATCAAGAATAATCTTATTTTAATTTCTTCTTGTGACAGGTTGTACTACACTACATGGAAGATCAAAAAGAAGTCCTTGGAATACGAATATTTATAGTGATTCTTCTTGTACCTCTCATTTTCATGGTTTGGATCAAAAATCTGAAGTACTTGGCTCCAGTATCAATGGTAGCAAACCTGTTCATGGGTCTAGGCCTCGGAATAACGTTCTACTTCCTCGTTGGAACCGGTGGACTCGATTTTAACCAAGTTGTATCTGTAAAACCACCAAGTGAATGGCCAGAATTCTTCTCGTTGACAATATTTGCCATGGAAGCCATCGGTGTAGTTATGCCTTTAGAAAATTCCATGAAGACACCGCGTTCAATGCTTGGTTTTTGTGGAGTACTTAATAAGGGAATGTCAGGAGTAACTCTTGTGTATATTCTCCTGGGTTTCCTTGGATATTTGCGATACGGAGATGCCGTTGAGGATTCCATTACCCTGAACTTAGAACCTCAACCAGGAGACCCACAGGTTTATGAAGTGTAAGCACATTATTATTATAATATTATTCATTTGTTTGTTTAAAGATCTTCAATATAAGATACTAATTTAACATAATAGTTTTTGTTATAGAATAGCTTTATCACCAATAAAAAAGTCCAAAGCATATAAAATATGCTATTTCAATAATAAGAGATCACAGCTTGCACAATATAAGACTAAAGAGTTATAGTTATAAGAGCATTTATTTCAGTTGATTTTTCTTTGAAGCATATCTTTATTTTTTTAGACTTGGTGACCAGTAAAAAATTATTTTTTTTCAGGCTGGCTCAAATCGTGAAGATAGCAATCGCGATTGCAGTATACTGCACATTTGGTCTTCAATTCTTCGTCTGCATTGAGATCATGTGGAACAGCATTAAGGACAAGTTTACTAAAAGACCTGAGCTCGCTGATTATATCACGCGTACTATAATGGTTACCGTTTGCGTATTACTCGCTGTAGCGGTACCAACTATTGGACCGTTCATGGGTGTCATTGGCGCATTCTGTTTTTCTATTTTAGGGCTCATTGCTCCGGCATTCATTGAAGTTATAACATATTGGGATATCGGTTTTGGACCTTATAAATATCTTATTTGGAAAAATGTTATTGTTCTGATTTTTGGTCTATTTGCACTTATTTTCGGTACCAAAGACGCCATAATAAGTATAATAAATGTTTATAGCTCGTAGAAACGAGGGCACGAGACTGTAAGACGTATGTTATACTAACGTGTGATAGTTAGTTGTCAAGCTTAGCAATTATTGAAGTTAATTTAAGTATTTTAGATCAATTCTGCGATGACAGGCTTTCTTTACGACAGTGTATCAGCGCTGTTTCGAAGTGGTGCTATTATTTTTTTTACTCATAATAGAACATTCTCCAGCGTTGAAACGTGTCTTTTAATAAGAGTATTAAAGCTTTCTCGCAACAGTCTGAACAAGTGTGTATTGAACGTATTTAAAAATTCTATTGCATTCCCAAGTGGCCGTATGAGGTGTGAAAGCGTGTAGAAATAGGCTTTGAACGCTATGTGTATTTACGTTTGGCTTTATATATGCAAATTAGATCAAAATTTTATTTAAATTGTGTAAATGAGTATAAATCAAAGGTCAGATATAGAAAAGTAGACCAAAAAAATGTTTATTCATAATTTGCTTATGATCAAATTATAAATGGAATTTAAATTGAAATATATGGACTAGTACAAAAAGATGATGTAGCAAAATTAAAATAACTCCTTGAAATGGGTATTTTGGTATAGTTGATAGTTTAATTGAACAAATCAACTCATATTTAAAATAACAAGAATTCTAAAATGTGTTTATTGCATTTAATTTTTAACATAATCTATTTTGAGAGATTTTATCTTAAAATTTAACTGAACATGGCTAGTGGTATAGTATCTTTAAATATATCAAGTGAGGCCTTGTATTTAACTCAACCTATTGAAATACTGTTTTAAGATTCAACTATCTATAATTGCATAATACTAAAGAGTGAAACATGTTTTACACGCCTGTGTATTGTTTATACGAATTTTAATTTTTACACTTAGTTTAAAAAAGTATATTAGTCAATTGTTCAAAAATGTAATTCTATTTGTATGAATGATAGGGGTCTTCCCTGTACGGGGTACGTGTTACACAATACAGTGTTATTATTATAACAATGTTCATAAATTTTATATACCTTTAAACGATTAATATATTTGAAAATAATCAAGTAATTATTACATTTTAATCAAATACTTCATGACAATCAGAAATGTTTACGAACGAGGTCCAAATATTGGGTGCCTTATTGAAGGTATTTTATTTAGTTTTTATGGTATACACGTTTGTATACAATATTTTAAGCATGTATTTATATTAGTTATTTATATAATATAAAGTTCCTATATATATGCTAATCTATGTCATTAAATGTTTTATTGTAATGGTATTTTATGTATTGATTTTTTTTTTGTCTTTCATTATATTGTAGCTCATATAATTTGTTTTACAATTACAGAACGGTTCCACTTGAAATGTGTGTTTATTTTCTAAGCTCGCTTATGCAATTCATCTCATCTTTCAATAGCCATAGCTCTATATCTGTTTGGTGCATAAAAGTTAAGTCTGTCGTAAACCCATTAATAAAACAAAAGTTAATACCGTAAGCAACGCTGTTAGTTACATATATTTGTACTATAAAATTGTATCTTAATTTTACCTAACTGTCTGCTCATAGATTAGCTCAGAATATTCGTGTGAGATTTAGTGCATTGTTTGAAAAAGAAAAAAATGTTTGTTATAGTGTAGACGAATTAGTGCACTTTTTTAAATTATTATCAAATTCTATTTTTATACATCTATATAGTCGTATAGATAGATAAATATTATTATTATAAGTAATAAATAAAATAACATAAGATTAAATTTATAATTTATTTAAACAGTATCTATGATAGCCACCTCAGAGAAAGCTCACTGAACATCAAACCGTACAAACATCAAATATTTCAGACCATAACAATCAATATCTCTCAACCAGTGACTACGCTATATCGTGATTAAAAATACCCTAAATTATACACAAGGTACATTCATAGTTACCATTAAAAAATACTTAAATCTAAATAACTACTAATGGAGCTTAAACAATTTTATAAATTATAAAAGGAGCAATAAATCAGATAATCCAAATAATTACTTTTTACAACTTAATACTTCGAAGAGGTATGTTGCAGTTGGTTTGATTAAAGCAATAACAATAAACTAAGAAACTGTGCAAAGGCGATCTATTTAAAAAAGGTACATAAGGCTATTAATGGCACGGTTCGTTATAACGGTCGCTGGAACTCATTAACTCGACCGATACAATAGGGCGCTCCCGTGCAGCTCACGTATATATCGATTGTAAACACAGTGTCGATCAATATTCAACACGCCGCAGGCTTTCTCAGCAGCGAACCATGCCATTGAAAGCGGTCAAAGTTTACACTGAGTTGTTGTAATGTTATGTTGTAGTTATTAGAGAAACACGATACATTTATTATATATACAGTATATACCCATATGATATACGAACGACAAATTCCGAATAGTCTATGGAATACAAACGATACAGAGTAAACTTTATATAATATTAATAATAATTCCTCGGGTCATCTCTAATAACATATACATTACATTATTTGGATTTTTTTTACATCTAGCACCTCTTAACGACCTATAAGGAAATGACAGTATTATGTTAAAGTTTTGACGCACTCGGCAATACTTTGCAAAAAAATATGGCTATTATATCGACAATGAAGGAAATTTATTTATTGATAAATGGCGGAGGCCTTTGTTTTAGTACATCAGTTGACGTGTTATACCGATTGAATCGTAGTCTAAATTATTACTAAACTCTACAATAATATTAAACTACTCTTGGAAGTTAAATGCTTTATGTATAATACATGCAACAGTTTCCAACTAACGTTTCTAACATATGAAATATAGTACTGCTTTTTAGTTACCACCGAAAGGATTTCGTATTTTATAATTGTTTTATATTTAATTACCTAACGATCCTGAACTATTCATTTGTTTATATAAAATGTACATCAAATGTAAGTTTAAGCAAATTATATATATATATATATATATATATATATTAGATTTATTAGTATGAAGAACAGGAAAGAATGTTTCAATAAAGAGTCAATTAATAGTTATGGAAATATTACTTTTATAGTCAAACTAAAGCGCACAATAGCTAACATTGTCGATGACTTATTACATTTCTTTGCGATGACTGACAGAATTTAACTTCAACTATACTTAAAATAAACACTTTTTTAACGCATAAAATAAAAATACGGGCGAGTCAATAATAGATAACTGAAATTATATATATATAAATAATGCATTTTTTTTTAATTCGACATTGATACATTACACCCTTTTAAAAAAAAAAACAAAATTAATAGATTACATACAAATACTGTTATAAACATCTACACTCCCCTTTATAAAATTACAAAAATAATAATTAAGTACCTTAAAACGTAAAGCTTTTGTTTGCATAGGATATATCGATGATTCAATTTTTACTGCATCTAATTAATAATTATAAAAGATAACTAGCCACACATCCGCCTTAGAGCTCTTAATGATTTAATATAAATCGTGGAAATACTTGTTTGGGGGTCGTAAGAATAGTTACAATAAGCATACATCAGCTGCACGAATATATTAGAAGCTCGTCCTAAAATAAATATAACAATATGAAAAATATATAATTGTATTTATACATTTTCATATTTACCTGTAGATACACGGTTTTAATAACATTCCCATCCTTTATATATAAAGTCATTTACGTGCAAATAAAACGAAATAATCAAATTAAAATTATCAAATATTGAAATTGATTAATGGCACAGATTTTTTTATATGGAAACGTATTTTTTTATATGGACGTACATATCGATTTCTTTACATAATATAAATTGTTTTTCCAACATATATTTTTTAAACTAATGTGATTAATATAATATTCGCAAATACATTATTTGGACGCAGATTATTTAATTTTATTAACACGAAAAAAATGTGCAAGTGGCGTTTTTTACACAAATAATAGAGAATTGGTAGGTATTTTTAAAAAAAAATAAGTATTATAATATAATAATAAAGGTAAGAGTAAGTATAAAATATCTTTCACATAATCCATTATTTACTATTTTTACATGCAATTGTAATATTTGGCGACATAAACAGAAACCAATTTGAGGTGATAGTTGCTAATGTTAAAATAGAACTTCAAATTAAAATCGAAAAGAATTTTAAAGTCAGTATCAATATATATTATCCCTAATTTGTCTAGTCCAGCAAATTCACTAATTGTAATCGTTGTTTTCTTAAAATATGAACTAATATTACCTAATTTAAAAAAAAATTTAACCTTCGAATTTCAATATAATCTTTAAATTATCTAATATATATAAAAAAAAAATCTTATAAAATCATGATATATAAACAAATAATTACATTTATTGAACGATACATATTCCCCGTTATTAATATGTATATCTAAAAAAGTGTTTACTTGACTGTATGATATATCTTTTAAAACGTATTATAAAAAATAAGACAATTAAACATAGCGACTACGAAACATTTTGCGGCACTACAAACTATGGATAACATTTTTATCGGTAACATGAGGTTAAATATTAAACACTAGGAATAATAAATTAAAGCGATCTTGCGGGTCTCGGGAGAACTGTTACCGATTGACCAATCCTTTTGTAGAAAAGAGCCAAACGTATGAAAATGACAATAGTGTTGTATATCAACGAACGATTGAACGATGATGTAGATATTTCTCAGTTTTCTTTTTCACTGTTAGACGTCGTTTATAAAGATGCAAGAGATACAAAAGATGACTGACGTCTAGAATTGGCTTCGTCAATTGACGAAAGCAATTTGTCTAATCTACTGATTTTCAAACCGATTTAGAAATAGTAAATTCATATCATTAACAAGTCATGGACGGTAGTCTATATGTCTCTATATGTATAGATTGCCATTGCCATTGCCATTGCCATTGCCATTGCCATTGCCATTGCCATTGCCATTGCCATTGCCATTGCCATTGCCATTGCCATTGCCACCTTCGTGGTGCTTGCCTAGGGACGAGATTCAACAAATCTACCATAGCTATATAGCAGGTAGCGTACCTGCTAAATATATAAATTATTCAACTCTATTACGTCGCGAGGTTAAAAAAGAAACTAATACTTTTTATATATTATATCGGTCATCAAAGAAGCAATTTCTCGTAATGTGATTCGAATACAATTCAATTTATTAGTCTCACAACATAAAATTGGTTTTTTTTTTAAATGTATAGTCTATGTATAGTCTTAAACGATAACAAATTCCATTTATATATTTGCATACCTTTGTTATAAAGTTAGTTAATAATAAGTATTATTCTATTTTTATTTCGTTCTCTTGCATTGCTTTACTGTATACATAGATTCGAGCGTGGAAGTCACTATGTCGTAACACAGAGGACCCAACAGCGTGCGACAAAGCACTTCATATGCGGTGTCCTGCTCTCACGTTACATTACCCTGTCGACGGCGGGTCTATAGTTTAGACCTTGCATTATCTAATTATTATTTCCAGTTGTAAGATGAATTAATGAGAATGAAATGAAAACGGAATTCGATATACATAATATAAAAATAACATAGTCTACGGATGTTATTAAAACAATCAAATGGATAAATTGTCATATTATTGTAAGAACTTTAAAACACAACAATAGAACATCCTTAATAGTATTTGGAATCACTTTGGTTGTAAGTAAATATTAATAAGGGAGAAATGTAAGGTGCTATGACATTTAGGCCTTTTCAAAATCATTGTACATAAAATTATTACAAATTTAATGTCTCCTATGTATATTAAACCAATTAATAGATCAGTTGAATAATAATCGCGACCAACGCACCGACGAGCGTTTACATCTTTTGCTTCTTTCTATTCGGCAAAGAAATGTTAAAATTACCGAAGAGAAGAACTCGAAAAAATATTTCATTTTCTAACCAACAAATCTGTTGTAAGAAGCTAATGTAAAAAAACCGCTCATTGAATACACGGTAAATAATTTAAAATTAGGAAATTAGTAAAGCTGCTATGATATTGCTCTTTGCTACACTTGATAAATTCAGGTGGGCCATGATTTGTAATAGAATGTGAAAATTTTGATACCCTTTACTTTAGCCTTAACAGCTGTCTGGACAATTATTTTTGTGTATTTTTTTTGGCATTTATGTTTTGCTTTAGGATTTTCACTGCTCCAGTGCCGGCATTTCGGCTTATGGACGGGACCATTGAGGTAGAAATGGGCTTCATCCGACAACAAGATAAAACATTTTCTCGATCGATTAAAATTGTTTTAATTTAAATGTTCGGGCTTTAATTCTTGCACTAACTGGACGTTGTTTGCGTGCAATTTCAAAGGTTGTACATAATATTTCTGATTCAGCCAAACGTTAACGTGTCGATAAAAAGTTATAACTCTCTGCACGTTCTCTTCGAGGTTCTTCACACATTTCTTTGTTAAAACGGAACTCGGACACTTTTTCCAGTTTTGTCAATCGCACCCGACGCGAAACAAACGCCTCTGAGTAATGAGCGAACCATCGTTCATATAAATTTGCTTTACGCAAAAGGCGCACTACGGGAGAAGATTCATTGACCCTTCCCCGCGACCCGCGCCTGACGCGCTTGCGTTTGCGCAGAAACTAATTCATGGCCCAGCCTGTATATCATATAACAATATATTATTATATACTAAAATGTTCAACAACCTATCTAAATTTTAATATATTTATTTAAACCAATATTGATAAAATAAATATCTCATAGTAAACAAATAATTTAAAGTTAAGATGTCGAAACCAATATAGTATTATAGACAATACAAAATTTTCATACGCAACATTGTTCGGATGTAAAATATTATCTGAATCAGCTTTTATTTGTATTGGTAAACAGAACATAAAAAAACTATATTGGAAATTCAAATGAACACTGAAATTCAAACAATAGTTTATCTAAAATAGATCTTTTTTAATATACCTTAAAATCATAAATTAAACCCGCATTATCTTTTATATTTTACGTAACTCATACGTTCCTAGATACAAACTTCAATAATTTTGTAACGTTAACATCAACACTAATAGAAGCGTTTTACAGCCGATTTTAAAGGAAAGTTTAGATAATAAATAGCTTATATTTTAATATGAGCGGTTTAATTTTATTGGACATAGTCTCATTATGAGGTAATTCAATAAAATAGAAAAAGGCCGATATTTCATTTATTCTCGAAATTTTCCATTTGAAACGTTCTTAAAAATTCAAATACCAGTGTCAACGCGGTTGATTCGATTTAAATAATTTTAAGCGCAATAACGGGGCAGGAAATTAAAAAAAAAAACTGAAATTACCTACTTCTTAGATTATGTATGTTAAAGACTTTGAACACAAGATATCGAAATAATAACAGCAATTTAAGAATACCAATATTACTAATATTGAAAACATTGACTATGATTTCTACCCAGTATATGAAATTGTGCAGAACATTTCGTATTCAGAATATAATAATACTCTAGTATTCACATATAATATATAAATATATACTTATATATATTTTTATATATGAACAAACCACGTGGTAACAAATTTAATGATACATCTATTTCTAAATTTCTTAGTAGTTTTATATAATATAATATTATTGCAATTCTCACTGAAAGTTTGAAAATTACTAAAAAATATACAATATTAAGGAGAAACACATGACGGCACTTTAACAATAATTTACAATAAATTTTACACATAGAATATATTTAGTTAATTATTAGACAATCGCTATGGTAGTTCATTTTAATCTTTGATCTTATAATACCTAGCTTTCAGCTCGATTATATAAACTTATTATAGAAGCGGAAACCACCAACAGCATATTCTCTATCATATTTACTACACAATTGTCTTTTCTATATAACATATTATTAAATGACATAATGCCAATGGCATGCCAATTAAAATTTTCTTACTTACTTCGATCATATACATGTATTCATTGTATTATAATTATGTCATCTTAATAAAGTAAAAAAAGAATAATAAAAAATATCAGCAAGTAAATATAACAAATTAATTCGGTCGACTTTGAGTAAAAGTAATCAGATCGGATTCCGTAGTATAAGTATAAGTTCTCATAAACTTTTCTGGTTGATTTTTCGAGACCTTATAAAGGATATCGTGAATACCAACGCCATCAGCTCGTGATTGAGTGACGTGAATGGCTATTTAACAAAGCTTTTTAAGCTTATTGAAAAAAAAATCCTATTAATTGAAATAAAAAGTGATAAAATAACCTAGTGATTATATATTTTGATAAATTTGAATTATGCCGTTATTTCTTAGTCTGACAATATTTTTTCAATCGTGTAATAGACTACGGAACCACATAAATACAAAAAGGATTGTTGTTTGCCATTCAGTGTGCATTTTTTTACGTTCAAAGAAGAAAACTGCAAAACTTTGGCACTAACAAACGTATCCTTAACATAAAACAATTTAGATAATCCAAATAAAATTAATATCAAATATTAATATACCGAACCGAGACAATCAATATATTTAAATTGTTTTTTTACATTTTAAATCTATTCAAGTCTATTCTAGAGTAATTAACGAACAGATCTTACTAAATTTTTATGTATATAATTGAATAACATTACACTTGAGATTCTTGTATCACTACTCTATATAGCAAGAACGAGTAAACGTACATACATTTTGACGTGATTTTGGAGCCATCTCAAATGTCAGTCCCTACCAGGAATACGCGCTTGGGCAGTTAGTGGAGCTGACAGTAGTATATGACGAGTTAGTGAGCAAAAAATAAAATAGTAAAAAATAGAAAATAAAATAACTTAAATATACACAATAAAAAATTAAACCAAATTGATATTTTTTATTGTTTTAAAAAAAAACGGAATGCTAATATACAAAAAATATGGCATCATTTCAATTGATAGCGCAGATCGAATTGAAAAAATAATTAAAATTAATAATAAGAAAATAATTTAATTCTTTTATACTGAATAATCGCTAAATAACGTAAATTCGAGTAAAGTATCACGTTTACATTTTAACTGGATAAACCTCCGACAGTAGTCCGAAGTAAATAAATATCCTTTCAAGTTACATAAGTATTGATCGATTTATTAATTCAATTAATATCGTAGATTCCAGCATGAGATTCAATGTAACGTTGCGTTATGATGCGACCGGAGTCGACCACAGGCGTCAACAACTCGTCGGACGATACCTGGATCCTGATTCGATTGTCCGATGGTAAGTTCGCGGCCCCGTTGCTGTAGAATCCCAGAGACATCGGCTTGTGGTGCTCATCGTATGCTTTGTACTTGGAGGGGCTGACTGGTTGTAAATGCGATGGACTAGCGGCCAGGGGGTTGTACGTGACGTGGATGCGGACCACGTCTTCGGACTGAGGCGAGACGGAGGGCGGGTGAGGCGTAGCTCTCGGCGTCGAGTGGGAAGTGGACGGTGCCCTTTGTATACTCAAGCCGCAAATGCCAGATCTGAAACATTTTACAAGTTTATTAATAAATTAGTTTTTCAACAATAATCCATAAATTCACAGCTAGCGTGATTACTATATAAACAGTTTTTGCTCGACTAGTTCAATGCATTAGCTATCTACCATTTAGTATGTTGTATATAATGATATATTATGTTCCCAAACGTCGCTGGTATGAAGTTTTATTTTTAGAATATTTTGGTTAAGCTAGAGTACACATGTAAATAACCTTTTTAATTGCATGTAATTTTTTTTTGTGTAAAATATATATAGTACTATTACCTTGAAGTGTTCTTTTTTTAAATAATTTGATTTATTCGTTTTTATATAATAATAAAAGCCAAAGTCGAGACTGCCTGATCATGGATGCAAAACTCGAGTTATAAAAATAAAATTATGATAATATAAGATTACATTATTAGCCGAGTGTCCCAATTAAAACGCACATAACTTTCCACGAGCGAAACCTCGACTGAAAATGTTAAGTCATAATAATTAGTACAATGTAATTTTAAGTTAGAACACTTTATATCCGTTCGATATTCAAATCAAAAGTTTTTTAAAAACTCAAACTCACTCATGAAGAATATCATTTCTTTTCCACGTTATTCTAAACTTTAGGTGTTTTTTTTTTTCAATAAATCCTTATACCAGCGACTGTCATTTAAGAATAAATGTTACCTATAAAATATGGCATAAGCAGTGCTATAAACCGACACACTAAAAATAAGAGCGGCGACAAAGCTGAGATTCTAATATCATAAATATTCTATTTCGTAGTGCATGTGTTATCCCTGAACGCTAAATATTTTTACCCTCCGTAGTTCTACTCTTTTATTATACCTTTGTATAACGAACTGGCGGTAATTTGTTTAAAACGCGACATTCGACTATTTCACTGTTGATAGTGTCGGTAACGCCATTTCAAAGAAGACATATTAGTATTGAGCAATATTAAGTAAAAATGGTATTGCGAGAAGTTAAAATTTACCTCTCTTTAAGAAATTCGACGTAGAAAATAAAAAGTATTCGTTACGTTTTAGGCGGATCTTGAACGGAACTTTTCTTTTACATTATTAAATTTCATTTACGTATATGAAAGTTTAAATACATTTAAATAAATTTATATATTTTTTTAAATACCATATTTGGCACATTTATGTTACAAAATTTTAATATTGATTGTAATTAGTTATCAACATAACAACTTATAAGGTTATTAAACGTATGTTAGGTTATTAAACTATATAATGAGATCAATCGTCAAACATTTGCGATATGATTATTTGAAATAATGAAATATTTAAACGTTATTATATTATAGAAATTTATTAGGTAATATAATAAAATAAAATTTTATACCCGTATCCGTATTTACCGGATGTAGACACTAAAGATCCGTACCATTCGTATCCTTTTTCTTTACCAATTAACGACGGATACCGTCGCTAATTGGTAAATAAGAATACCTGTGATATTTTTCTATATTTACTTATTAATAAAATAAATATCTTTTTTAATGCATTATTATTAACAACACAAGTAAAAATCGTAATAAAATTAAAAAATAATATAATTAATATTATTATATTTATTTTTACTACGTATATAATAAATAGTGCTATTTAAGGAAAATTAATAATAAACTTTATTAGATAGATAATAATTAATTTATTGTGAAGATTTAATGAATTAAACCATGTCACGTAGACGCGCGTATTCAGGTGAAGTGTATCTTTGTATAAAGACCAACCGCACTACAGGTCATGAAATACAATAAAGTCATAAATAAAGCAATCTTTAGCATATTTATATGAATCGCTGCGGCATGAGCTTGTAATGTAGGTTGCAGGGCAGTGAGTGAGCGACCCACCTTACCCCTTAACACAGCTTCGGTTAAATATTCAGTCTTTTTTTAACACGTTGAAGTCGAAGGTAGCTAAGTATAGGTCTTAGTTTGAGATCGCCAGCTCTGCCACCGGATTGCTTTGCTGCGGTCCCTTTGACCCCACCTTGAGTACCGTATATATATTACGAATAAATATTATATTAAATAAATAAAAGCAGAATATACAAAATTATCTATTTAAACATATTTTATGTGACTTTCTACAATACTATTGCACATATTAAATTATTCAGGTGAAGTTTAAAATCAAATTAATTTTATAATCATAATAAAATATACTACAAACATATAAGTGTCAGGAAAGCTCGATAGTAGGTTATGCATTATACAATTAGATAAATTTAAAAATTGCCGGGCCATAAATAAAATGAAATAATTAAATAAGACGATAGGTGAAATATTTTCTTAAAAAGTGGCACAGGTCCGGGCAGATAAATCGGATAACGCCCACGTAGGGGTAACTTGCTCAAAGCGTTAATTCTTCGAGTTGCCATCGAAAAAAGCGGACAGATACGAGACAAATAGAAAATATGTACAAACTAAATAAGTAATTAAATACGAATAATAAACGATTTTATAATTTCTAATTTAATTCAAAATTTACAAGTTATTAAATAGATTAGGCAACTTAAATGTTACACATTACATTGTACAAGAACTAAAAACCACCATTAAAAAAGCTTTATGAATATAATATGGGTATTTCTCTACAAAACAAAAAACGATTGTTGGTCAATAAAAAAAGTGTTATTACTGCTGAGCCTTATACATTAATAAGGACATGCTATTCTTGCTCATGAAACATTAGATGTTGTAATAAAAAAAACGTGTTCAAACAACTAAAACTACAATTCACTGTCATGTATAATCCCCAAGATGATCGTATATTTCGATAAATATAATTTTTTCCTTATTTTATGACAAAGAGAACTGTTCAGGTTTATTTTCAGACAATAGTTTGCAATTGTTTAGTTGCTGCAATTCAAGAAACCACTCAAAATGAAGATATAACAGAAACCAATTCCTACGGGTACGAATGAGATACATTAATTGATCTTAAAAAATATCAAAAAAAGAACGCCGACGTTACCAGCTACGATGTCAAAAAACCACGGGGAGCAAGACGCACAATCCTGAGTGTCCTACCGGTCTGATGGCGTTTTCAATATCTCACAGTAAATGCATCGAAATCATTATCGATATGCAAGATCACAAAATTGTTACCGTTAATAGGGGTTCGTACATAGCCTGTCGACTGCCGCCCTCACAAATAACTTCCATATTTGCATTGTTTTTTTATCGTCACAAAATATATAGATGGAACTGTGTGGTATGGAACAGTTTCCAATGAATAGAAAACCCATATATCACTCATTCATGTAACGCGTTATATTTGATATTAATATAACTATAAAAAAACTTATGGTGGCGAAACTTGGACAACGACAGAGCTAGTCTGACGATGAGCTAAATATGCAAAGGACGTGTTATAGTGCGTCTACATAATCTCACCCATCTGACCCAGTGCCGTCGTCGCTGATGTTGCTGTGCGTGTCCAACGAGTTGTCCGGCGCGTGCGACCGCCCGCTCGAGAACACGCTGAGGTCGGCAGTGCTCGTCACGCTCGTGTCGGCGAGCGAGCGACGCGAACCGAGCGCGGACGTCGAATCCTCGCACCGAACGCCGCTCGCGACCCCGCTGTGATCTGAACACAACACTACACTTACTTGGAACATTTTCAACTATCCATTTCAAACTGCATAGCTTAAGTTTATTGGATATTTGAATGTTTTTAAAATAACGAAACTCAATTGTATTCCTTCCATCTAAAAGTCCAAAAACCCAATAACCCTGTTACTGACTCGATTCGCAATTCAACCCTAGCGATCTGCAACTATGTAAACTTGCCGGCTACTAATAGCTCAATCATCACCATCGATACATAATTCTATAAGTTTTCTAAAATTATCTTTATCATAGTAAATAAAAATTACAGTACAGTAGTTTTGATTTGGATCAAAATTTATAACAAATTGTGTACAATTTAAAATCATTTGCGCTGGTTTTCAATATTAGTAAAAAAATTGAGTGATTTATAATAACACAATAATTCATTCAAATACCCAACAACTACTGATCTTTAAGATTCCTGACGTTCAGTGCTTCGTTTGTGGATTAGAAATTAGTAATGAGTGATGGTACGGTCATCGTAATATATGAAATGGCCATTAAATGTTAGCAGAAGCGAACATCGGGTATATAAGTTACAGCGGATGAGCAATCAAACAAGTAACATGCAAAACATTACACTTACCTCGTATTACGGTCGGGCGTACACACACATTTCAAGCAAACAAAGTGTCAATAATATCTCATGCAAATGAAACAAAAACCTCTGCTCGTAACCTGTGTCAACTCAACGATACGTTATTTCTTATCGTTTATTTACATAGCTAATAATAAATCGAATAGTTCTCAGTAATGTTTCCGACGAGTTTTCTTTACACTGTCACTTTTGACGAGGTAACTGTACTTTTCGTAGTCAGTCTTGAACGAAAAGCGTGGGGCGAGAAAGGGGACGTCTTGGAGGATGTTCATAGAGGCTTGGGAGGTATGGAGGGGAACCGCGTTGGTTACATTTTCGCCTGAAGGCAAAAAAAATACTAATTTAAAATATTAAACAGTATTTGTCTGGTTAATTTATTTTACCTTCAAGTTTGATACAATGGCCGTAAAAGCTTTAATTACAAGATAGCTTTAAGAACAATCTATGATTATTTAGAAACTGAAGACTCTGAACATGTTTCAAAATGTTCTATTTATTATTTATATATAACAATATAGTGTGTAAGGCGGGTGGGTGTGACATCAATTAAAAAAATAATATTCCAAGATCTTAAGGGAAGCATAAGATACATTGCAGTGCCGTATCTACTAGGGACACGTAATCTATGTGATATCTAATAAATAAATACGTCTACAACATACCATAAATAAGGTATTTTGATATGTACTACGTTTTGGTGTCTTCATACCACAACGGGCGGCAAAACTAAAAATAGAAAACAATTTTATTGTGCCAACTTTAATATAACAACCGTTACTTTCCATTATAACATGACAATATAATAATATGATACATCGTTACACGAAAGGCGTTCTTATTATAATGTGTCTTCATTTTCTAAATTTGACCTAGTGTCAATAATACATACGCTATAAAACTTAAAACTAATAAATACAAAATAATATATAATTAAAGCAACACCATTTTTAAAACTGGATGATAGGGGTGGGTTTATGTAGAATATATAACGCGAATGATAGATCTATTGATAATATTACAAATAAATCAGGTCTGAGCAGAGATAACTCCCAAACATCATTAAAAATTAAAATAAACAAATACTTCAACCGTTTGCATGAAATGTGTGTTTGTAAAAATCGATTGTGTACAAATTTACGTACAAAGTACATGATGTGTGAGCAAATAAATTACATGACATAAAAAAAAAACAATAAAAAAGTAACGAAAGTAAGAGAAAGATATAAAAATGATACATTGTTTGATTAGTAACAGTAACATTTTGGTTAGATAAAAAAATAATCCTCAAATTCTCAAGCAAAGAATGTTAATGGAATATTATTTGCACATTGTTAAACATGACATAAACCCACCGCCGTACCACCATGGCCATGCTAGTGCGCAAAAATAAAACTATATTATAAAACTAGGCTTAACAGAAACTATGTGCGGAAAGTGATGAACGAAGACTTGGCAAGCGTAATGCAGTGTCAAGGGTGTCCATTAACTTGACACGGTCTGAACCTAGACTTATGTAACACGCAGCGAAACTTGGCGGGCTAAGCGAATATTGTACAAAGTCACACAAAATTCAACCTGAGCTACAACGATGCATCGTTTTGTATTGTAGCATATTTAACATAACACGGTACCAAATCAATTCGTGCTTTTAGAACTTGTTTTGGGTTAGTCACGACATAAATAAGAATCGCTTTCAAATATTTCGCATTTCGTATAATATATTATTTGTTTTTAATTTCGTCGATTCGATTTGCAACACCTTGGACTGGGATCGAAAATTCTATTTTTTTGACTTGCACCCGATTACATTTCATTCCGACATTCAGAAAGCTTACTATTATAAATTCCCATAGTTAGTAAGATGTTCTCAGTTAATGATTTGGAACATGTCACACCACGCTCCCAGCCGGCGTGTTGGCGGATACGGTTAACTTTCATTTTCTCACGATGTTTTCTTTAACCGCCGCGCACGAGTTGAATTATAAACGCAAGTGTAGCATTTGCGATTCTTGTGTCGACTTAACGCCGGCACTTTCTTTTAAAATTTAAAATGGAATGCTTTAAAATAACTGTATGAAAAATTTTCATCGAAATGAAAAACTATTTTCAATATAGATAATGGCTATTGTTATTTTAATGTTAATGACGTAATAGTTCTACTACACATAGCCGGTGCAATTTCAAATGACCCAAAATATAAACAATATTGACAGATGCCAGGACAAAGAGTTTACAGGTATAGAATACAGTGACGAAGAATTAAAAGCGTTAGGAACTCGGTATAATTCTGACTGAGCATACCAACTCTTAAATATATGACAGTAAAGCGAAAATAAAAGACTTTGTGACTGTGTAAAATTGGTCCTCTTGAGCGTATATAGCTGTGACACCGCAATGCAGTGCACACGAGACAGAAATTAGAATCGAGCATTTTCGGGTTTGTTTATATTTCGTTGCATCCGAAGCCGCCGCGCCGAGAAGCGTAAGCGTGATCGTTTTCGCATTATATAGCTGTTGTTCAAACGAAATTAAAAACAATATATCAATAATACACTCTAATGGTGTGCAAGGACATCAAACAATAACCTTCAATTCTTTAACAATATTAAAGAATGAGGATATTTGACAGAATGACTTCAGTTTTTATATTAGGAGACCAGATTGAAGCGTGAGATTTGAATACAATAATCTGCATCGTAAAGCCGCGTGTATCATTAGAAACCGTTTTTATTTCATGGGAAAAAAATCTCGCACACTTACGACTGAATTAACATTATACAACTTGATATAATTTAGTTGAAATCTGACGTTGGTAGCGTTAGCTGATTGTTAATTATCTAATTATCATAACATGTCTGATTATCGACTAGAAATCGAGCCTAAATGTATTAAACGTAATTTTTTTTATATATATATATATGTTTCTTAAATATATAAATATAGTTTATAAAATACACACAGTTTACCTGTCTAATTGAGTTTGTTTGTTTGTTACCCCTTTACGACTTAACCGATAATCATGAAATTTTAAACGTTGTCAGTAGTTCAGGAAAGTACACAGGTTATATAGCTTACACCTCCCCACCCCCCTCACATTTTACACGCGGAATAAGTCGCGGCGAAAACTAATAATTCAATAAAGCATAGAAAACATTATATATTATGCACTTGCATACGAAATATTACTAGTTCGGGACGTGATTGGGTAACAAACATTAGAAAACACGAACTTTCGCCCTCATCTGTATGTGTAAACAAGATATAAGGTAGTTATATCTGTGTGTACAGAGATCGAGTAAAAAAACTATTTCCTTTTTCAATTTTAATCCGGTACAGTTACGTATAAACTCCGTGGAAAGCTTAAGAATTCCTGGAAGATGAATGACGACGGCAAGATGTAATTGATGTGATCTATGCTAATATTATAAATGCGAAAGTTGCTCTGTCTGGGAATATATCTGTCTATCTGCCTGACTGTTACATTTTCACGGTTTAATAATTAAACCCAAAGAAAGCACATAGGCTACATTTTTCATACCTAACACCTGACCGGTTTGCCAATTATTCTCGGTAGAATCTACATTTAGAAACGGTGATAGCTTTAGGCTCAAATTATCGTTTAAAATGACGGCCCGAAGCGTCTTATGCAAACGATTTTAAACGAATATAATAATTATGCATATTTATAGATAAACTTAAATTTTAAAAGAATTCGAGAAAATCAAAACGTTTCAACAAAATGTATAATTATATAATGGAGTGCAATTACTAACTCACTTATGAATGTCGGCCCAGGAGTGATTACTCTATCTACCGACAGGATTAATACATTCGAAAGAAGAATACAAACAAAACAAAAAAACACAATATTTATCAATATGGGAGCTAATGTCATTTTATACACTGTATTCGTTAAGTAACATTTAAATATTCAATATCATCATTCTCTCATTCATTAATTATAAAATGACGTTATTGTGACGATTTTAAATATATTTAAAATACTGTGCTGAAATTTCAAATATAAATACTAATATAGTTTTCAAAACGGCTTCGAGTTACCATTAACTATAAATACAGATTCACTTAAAATATCGGTGTACTAATTTTATTTCAAAGGTATTCGCGAATAAAATAAACAATAATAATAAGAAGATGAATATTGCTTAAGTTGAATTTTTCTTATTTATATACATATACTTTACATAAATGTGTAATAAAATGTGCTGCTTTTGTTTAAAAAAAAATTTGTACTTTTAGGTAAATCACATTCAATAATAAGCAAAACTTGAAACACAATCGTTCTCGTGCCTATATATGCATGATCATGTTTAATGAAATAACCAATAATAAATTAAAGAATATATGAATCTACAACTTCAAAGTACACTACATGTACACTCGAATCGAAACGAATAAATATAGCTTATTTTACAAAAGGCATGCACGGTAATTATTTGCTGTCTATTACCAATATTTTAACGACACTCGTTTAGATAAAAAATAATAATAAATAAGACTTAAATTGTTTTAAATAGGATAATTAATAATTTCGGTGACTTCGTTATCGTTTATACACAAGTTCATAAATGCGTAAATTGATCGGAACCGAGGCTCTCGTCGGATGTGGTTCGTGATGTTGGCGGCGATGCCTCCAAATTACCTGAAACTGTGTCGCTCTGTGACACTCGAAGCTCCTGCAACTCAAAGGCCGCCTTTTCACGCCTAAAACAAAATAAATATCGTATTAAACATTTTATAATGTAATAATATAACGGTGTGAAACTATGTGCTAAAATTAACCACCGATTTAAATATTGTTATGACATATATCATGTTCTAGCCGCATAAATCTTAACCGCAAAATTAATACGCGAAAGCAGCTTTATCACAAACATCATTAAAAGTCAAATGTTAAAAAAAATGGCGACGCGAAAAGTTGTTTTAAAACGAAAGCATTGCTGTCACTTGACCTAATTCTTCCTAAGTTATGCAAGTTCTGATTAAGCCATCTCTCAAGCAGTTTATCATTATTTCGTATTTTCTTACCTTAAAATAACTGTAGCTCGAGCTTGTTTTTCGGTTTCAGAAAAATTTTCAGCTCTTTGGCCAATTTTCGACTTTTTGTCTGGTTCCACGAACAAGCCAAGTTGACGCTGCGGCAATTCAGAGGGCGGAGGTGGACCCGGGTAATCGAGTTTAGCTCGTTTCAGTTCTTCCATAGATCGTTCTAAATGATAAATGACAACATCGTCCTCAAAGCCAAAATCTTTATGAAGTTTCACCTGAAAATCAAAATTATCTTTTATTAACTAATTAATTCCTTATAATATATATCTTATGTAAAATGCATACCTGAATAAAGTTAACAATAAGATCCATATCGTTTAACTTCATAATCGCTTTTTTATGGAGTTTAAGAATAGTATAGGCCATAGCAGTAATCACTCGCTCTCCATCGAGCAGATATATATCCCACACCCTCAAACACAGACTGAAGGGCACTCGTTCCACAAAGCATACAAAGAACCATTTGAGAGAGTAAAGTATGGCATCAAGGCCAAACTTATCAAAGTGATGTTTCAGCTTTGGCATAAACTTGATCAAAATTTTATCATGATGTTCTAGAAACCTTGTTAGTTTTGGAAATCCTTCAACATACAATCCGTGCATGGCATATTTCTTATCAGACAAAAGTATGGCAAGTGCCCAAAAAGCATCTTCTTCATCCATATACATGAGCAAAACACCAGCTAGGCCGGACATGCCCTGACAATAACCCACTTCAGAGTTATACATGCTGTAAGCACACAGAACATTAAACAACGAACACTGTTTTTCTGAATATCTTTCTCTATAGAACTGGTGTTCTCTGAATTGTCTGTTTACATCTGAATCTATCTGCCTTACATCGGTAGACCATTGCTTTGCAAGTTTAAGCATCTCCTGAAACTTTCCAGGGTTATCTGATTTTATGGTATTTACATTAAGAAGTTTGCACCATATTTTTATTCTTAATGAGTTTGGAATGCCTTTATATATTCTCCTGTGTAACTTTTCCTTTGTAGTAGCCGATTCCCAGGATCCAAGCATCTTGACCCATTTCTTCTCTCTTTCAACTTCCACATTAACTTTTTGTGGTGCAGTCTTTTGTGTGAGTCTCTCATCATGAATGAATCCATATCTAGAAAATTATTAGTTTTATATTTATTGCAATGTTAGCAACAATGGGAAATATGCAAATATTATATAGTTACTTTGTTTCCCATAGACATTGGCGATGTAAGATATAATAACCATTCCTTACATTGCCAATGTGCCAATAACCTTGGGAACTGAAATGTTATGTCCCTTGTGCCCATAGTTACACTGCCTCGCTCACCCTTCAAACCAGAATGCAACAATGCTAAGTATTGCTGCTTAACAGCAGAATATCTGATGAGTGGGTGGTACCCACCCAGCCGGGCCTGCACAAAACAAGCCGGCGCGAAGCCCTAGCAGAATATCTGATGAGTGAGTGGTACCACACAGGTAACAACAATGAAACAAACTGTATGTACATTTAAAATTTTATAAAAATATATTTTATTGATTATATCTAGTGTATTATCCCTGAAAGTGTTAAGTTGTCAATAATTTATTGTTAAAGAAAAAACAATTAATCATAAAAATATTCACATGCCAATTAAATGTTTACAATGTATAGAGCATTTTAACAAAAAAGTAAGTAGATAATTCTTTTTGCATATAGTTATAGAAAAAGACCAAGAAACAAAAAGGTTCACTATGCATTATTATAAAAGACTAGCCGAGCCCAGCAGATGTTGTCCTGTATGTATATATAATGATGATCAGTTGAACAGTATATAAAATAATGTGCAACAAAGTGCATGGTATGAAAATCTACATTGAAAAAAATATGTTCATGCCACATTCATGGTGAACATTCAGATAGTAAAACATTAGTGAAAGATACAAGATAGTAAACATTAGTGAAAGATACAAGATAGTAAACATTAGTGAAAGATACATATGCAATCATATTTTGAGAAAAAATAAATTTTGCTGTTTCACTTATAATTTTTATAAGTTAACATTCAAACTTAGTTGATCTAGTGTTCAACTAGGTTTGAATTATGCCTACGCCTAGGGTACAAAATTGTTTATATTTCTGCACACAGTGACACTATATAAAATGTACCTTTATGTATCTACATGTGGGTTTATACCTCTTACCATACCAATGGTTATTTGTAATGATCGCTTACCATCTGATATCATCTAGATAATATTATAATAATTTTAAATAACATTAAAGATACTAGTAGATACTAGTATTTACTATTAGATTGACTCAGGAATTAAGTTAAGGAAATTAAGCACTTCTATATATACTAATAGTAAAAACGTAATACATTAAAATAACATATGTTTATATGAAAAAATATTGCATAGAAAAATATATATTTTATTTATGTTGACTAATATTAAATTAAATTTATCACACACTTAAGAAAATGCACATATGGACAGTGAAAATGATATTTGCATATTTTAGATAATTTATTTTTATTTTACTTTAAAGGCACCGTCTTGACTAATTGACATCAATGCACAGCCTAAACTAAAATACATATGAGACCTTCATTTTATAATGTAGACAGATACTATAAATATATTTTACAAAGGAGGCATTGCAACCCCTCTTTCATAAGCTATATCATAATCATGACTTTAGATGTGGGTACAATTGATTTATAAAATTATTGATTGTCAATGATAACCAATGCTTATTTTGGATGTTTCTTATATCCATTAGTCTTATATTTACATCAATTTGAGAAACTTCAATTTAGACAAAAAGACAAATTATATTAAAATAAGCAATGCAAGTAAATCTAAAAGTTCAGTATAACTCCTTTTACTAAAAAATATTGTTTCATATTACTGACCTAAGACAAATAATTATAAAAAAAAAATATCGCAAAAGCTTAACATTGCAATTCATAATTAAATAATGCATTCAATTTTAAATAAATATATAAATTCGCAATGGCCATAATATTTCAATACACATGCAAACTTAGACTAAAACATAGTTTTTTAAGGTATGTTCTACAAATAAACTTAAAATACCTGTCTGTTTTATGGTAATCTTCAAATTCAGGATCTTCCCAGGGATCTATTTGACCAGCGAGGTTCTCTCGCCCTCTCTCGTATCTTTGGAAGATACGCTCCCGCTCTTCGGAAGCCCGTGCCAACAGAGCCTCCTCATTCATAACACTGCCTGATTGTGCCACATACCGATCGAACACCTACACGACCTACAATCGTTTAACCGACCTACTAAATGCAGCTAATCCTTCTGTATTATTAAAATATCGAAAACTTAGACGTGCCTACATTGCAATGCAATAGGTTAATTTGTTTTTTACATAGTTTTTAATTACGTCCTTAAACCTACGAGTAATTAAAAAATTCTCCGACGCTATTTTGAACAATCTGACCACAGATCTAAGCAAATTCAATAATTTTACATGCCAAGGATAATCAACTATTGCAGTCAGGTTGTAAGTTCTTTTAAGTAACGAGTTCATTAAATACTTTAAAGTGGAATGTTTTTATTAAAATAAATTATAGTTAACGCGAACATTTCAAACACAATTCACACACATTCAGTTCAATAATACACTATAAGGAAATAATTGAGAATTCAGTACATCTGAGAAAAGAAAAACGCCCCCTTTTTGAGATGAGTATGAACGGCGTGGAATCAAGTATTTTAAGTTATAATAATCTCAATGTCTAATTAATACAGTAAAAAAATAAAAGTTTTTATTATCAAGCAATTAAAAAACGAATGATATTTAAATAAAACTCTTAATATATTTAGTTGGTGTTTTTTATTTTTATTTTGACTAAATATATTTGTAGTGGATATAATAAGTTAGTATGCATTGACATACTAAGAATTTAAATTAATTATCATATTGTATAGACAAAAAATATAAACATGCAATATTACGCACTAACCGGTCATTTATATGTATATGTTCTACTCTATGAAAAGAGCATCTGGGGCTTAGTTATTTTTTAAAAACGAAAGGAAAGAAACCTTGGCATCTGTTACTATCTTGGACTTTTTTTGTATAACAAGCTGAATAAAGAGCACGGATCTATTAATATATAAATTGCCACTAGCTCAAGTTAAAAAAAACGCATTGGACTTTTAAATAAAAACAGTAAAATACATTGTATGTAACTTATTCTCAACAGACAAACACGCACAATCACAATTTTTGTACTCATGTACCAATTCAGCCACGCGCCCTTTTTCCACCGTTTCAATATTTAATTTATTAAAAAATTCTAATATGATGTTATTGTTATTTATAATATCATCTTCTCAATCTTAAAGGGTGAGGGCTAATTATCTTTATCATAGGTTATTGAATTAGCCTAACTAAAATAGCGGACACTTCATTTTTTTTTTCGTTTGATGGCTTTTTATTCATCATATTATTTATTCTCCTAATATTTACATTAACCATACTATAAAGTTCATGAGTGTTCTTTGTGAAATTAATTATGTTTATTTTTCTAGTTATTTTATATAAGTCTTATTTCTTAAAATAAAATCTTGTATAAAAGATTTTTATACAAGAGGAATAGGATATGGCGATAAATAATATGTACTAATTTACGCTTCTTCAATAAGTTAAAAGTACAACCATAAGATTCATGTGAAGGTAGCCAAGAATATCCATTATCATGTTTTTAATTTGGTAGCTATTGACCACTAACACGTTTAAGCTTCAAGCACATTTTGTCACACTGATATGAACGCACCTCGTAGAACTGACAAATGGAGGAACCATTACAACAGCAAATACTATCTTTACCTTATCTGTGCCTATTAAAAGAGGTAGCACGCACAAATTCGAACACTTTGGTTTTTACACTGCTCAGTGCTCAACACGTAACAAGTGTTTGTTTTGCACTTGGTAGCGTTTCATTTTCATATTATAATACCATTTGGATTTAATAAGATCGTTTTAATATTAATAATTTTTGTGTAAAGTCCAGAAATCATCTCTCTACTAATAGGGCTGAAATTTGAACTATGAATCCTCTAAGCCAAGTAAGTAAACTTTTCCATAATTATTTTATTACTACTTAAACTGCAAATACCAGTGACATTATTGTGTGTAATAATATTAATAAAGCTTAATTTTATAATATTCCGCTGATATAACTAGCTTAATTTGTATTTTTAAAATTTCTATTATAGACGAGTCCAAAGTTCAATGTACTGGCTGAAGTTCCGTTTATCCAAAGTACACTTTGCTTTTGCGTGTAGTTTTTTATCATCGTTTATCATTTTATTTATGTAACTAGCTAAAACTACCCTTTCCACATAGATAAATTATATTAAACAAATGTTAATCCTAATTATTTATCCTGTATCTCATTTTTTTTCCTTAAATTCAAAATCAATCTCTCAATCAATCAACAGCAAATCGTTGTCCACTGCTGAACATAGGCCTCTCCCAAGGTGCGCCAAAGCTCCCTGTTCTCCGCCTTCCGCATCCAGTTCCTTAAATTAATTAAGTTAAATTAAAATGACGAAAATATTTTAAATTACACAATACAATATTTGGAATTTTGTTTCAATTATATAGTACTCATCTGTCTATATATTGATGTTTAATGCATAATGAAAAAAATCTTAGCAATTAAAAAAATACATCTTATACAATGAAACAAAAATCTTGTAACATGTTTAATTTTATATAACTATAATTACACACATTTCCTATAGTTTTGTACATATTTTTTGAAGTACAAGAAAACTTGACACTGCAATCTCATAAGCAAATGATAGTTTAAGAAATGTAACACTACACATTATACAATAACTTTGTTTATAAGATATCTAGATCTCCAACTTTTAATAGAAAAATCATAGTAACATTAACAGCTTGTGTATATCCTACCGCTGGGCTAAGGTCTCCTCTCCTATTTATTTTTGAGGTTTTGAAGCTTATTCCACCACCACACTGCTCCAAAACAGGTTGGTAGAATACATATGTGGCAGAATTTCAGTGAAATTAGTCACATGCAAGTTCCCTCACAATGTTTTTCACCATCATGCACTAACCACTGGATCATCTTGGTTTTAGTTGGTTAAAGTACACCATTTTTGTTTCTCCCCCATTGCAACTTTCAAACTAACAACAGTAGTGTTTATATGACTTAGAATTAAACAACAATGATTTTATTACCAAAAATTTAACTCGACTAAAACTGCTGAGGCATAAATTGTTGTGGAATTAAGTGTGAATACTTGATAAGATATGTTATGTGAAGGTTGTAAGTTGTCAAAATTTGTTAGGGGTAAATAATACTTTTTATTTATATTATGCAAAGGATGAGAGTTAATTATAAAGAGATTTTTTTACAAATGTGTGCATAATAGACAGGTATATTTTGCTTCGCTCTTATGAGTGGTGCTAGGGGATTTTGAAGAGTTTTTTGAATCGAGGAAATCATTATATTGAAGCTTATTATATTAAGGCTGCACTATAATAAAATAATAGTTAAGTGCTAGAGTTCTGTTGAGACTTTAGAAGCACACATGATATTTGTCACGTTTTAAACTCTAGTTCGCCTATAATGTCTTTGTTATTTTTTATCATAACAATATTAAGTTCAGTATATACTGTTTTAGTTTAACATTACACTTTTAAAAATAAAATAATACATTTTATAAGAAGTTTGTTATATAGATGCCGAACTGTAAATATAAATAAATATTTAATCATCTGCATAAAAAGAAATTAAATTTTTCATTTTGTTTTTGTGTAATGTTCAAAATCTTTTAATATTTGGTCGCGGACAGCTAATCAATCAATCAATCAACAGCCAATCGTTGTCCACTGCTGAACATAGGCCTCTCCCAAGGTGCGCCAAAGCTCCCTGTCCTCCGCCTTCCGCATCCAGTTGGTGCCCGTCACCTTCTTAAGGTGGAGAAAGTAAAAAATGAAAAAAAAAAATTTAAATATATATGAAAGTAAATCGCGGACAGATAACTACATTGTGGGATTACCTTTGCACATTCTGTGACGACGCCGCTTCTGAGCCTTTATAAAATTATGTATTTAATACGCATTTAGCAAATGAAAATAATTACTCCGTCTTTCCAGATTGTACGCGCCACGCGCCCCATTTATCGTAAGTTGTCGACCACGCCTGTAACGTCATCAGCTCCAAAGCCTATTCCTACCACTGGAATATGCTTCGGTAAGTTATTGTATTTAAGAAATGTAAATATATTTTTAAACTTTTTATTATTATTACAAATATCGATAAGTTGTAAATTTTGTGGTAAAATATTTACGAAGCCGCAATAAAATATTGCTGTGCGAGTTTATTATGTAATCCTTAATAACATGTCACTGTTTTTCAAACATAAATTTGGGTTTAATTCTTAACTTTTTTACTTCGGATAATAATTATCTTTATCTGGCTATCTAATCGACTTCGTAAAATGATTAAAATTGGTGAATGTATGGCACATAGTTATTCAATCAATCACACAATGGCATCACAAATTAAAAATCATTTATACTTCTAAGTTTTAGAAATTTAATAAAAAATGTAATCAATGCATTTTAATTGCGATTTATTATATTTTATAAAATTGACACGAGTTTTTTCGACCATGATAAAATAGATTTTAATGTAAATCAAATTCATCCACGCCTTAATAATTTTTCTGTTTGACTTCCTTTCATATAGAATATATTTAAAAAGGTCAATATACTTTAGCAAATTGCGATTCAAACACACGTAGATAGTTACATCTACAATTTTACAAGTAAAAAAGAACATTAAATATTTATGAATGAATTATCGTAAATTATAAATATTCATATCGACTTTGAACTTTTAATCTTTACATGATTGATTTTGTTAATGAAAAACTTGTGCTACAATAAATTAATAATCGATCGAGTAAAGCGTACGATATTGATTTTACAAGAACTGTAATGAATGATGAAACATCACATATCGTAAAGTAATACGTATAAGTTATATTATTTTAAATTCACACAAAACCAACATTTCAGAATTAAACGATGAACAGAAAGCCCTGCAAGACCTGGCTCGCAAGTTCACAAGGGAGGAGATCGTTCCGGTCGCCGGCCAGTACGACAAAACCGGGGAGTACCCGTGGCCCATCATAAAGAAAGCCTGGGAAATCGGACTCATGAATGGACACGTTCCCGAGCACTGCGGTAATCTTATTTAAATAATATTTTAACTCGCTATGAACTCGGTTATAAATCTTTGCTTCAAAATATAAATTTGTTTTGTGTTAGGATTCTTAATGTCATAACGAAATGATTTTGTTTATTAGAAGTTACACAGAGACGATATTTTGTAATTGTTTTCAGTAGGATAATAGCCACTTATCTCCATCACTAGTTATACTTAAGCTAATTTTCATTTGTATAGCGATTCCTTATTATAAAATAATTAACATTTAGTACAACATCGTAAGTATTTCTTTGATCATTTTAGTCAAATACTAAATATATGAGCCAGACAATTTATTTCTTCCTAAACGCTTAAAATGATTAACAAAGTGAAGTTAAGCAAAAGCAATGCTTTCGAATACTAACTGTGATTTCGCAGGAGGAATGGGTTTAGGAGTATTGGAGACTTGTTTATTATGTGAAGAGACAGCTTTCGGCTGTTCCGGCATTATGGCAGCGATGTATATCACTGACGTCGGAGTGAGCATTACGGCTAATAAATGCCGGTCTTGATAAAGTTTTGGAAGCATGCGGGTTTTAATTGTTTAAGAAACAATCGTTAGCATTATTGTATATTATAACGTGATAAAAATTTTGGCATAATTAAACGAATATATATAATTAATACAAAGCGATAGATAGTTTATCGTAAAATAAATCAAATATTATTCAATAATAAATGAAAAATTGTAATTTGAAAATTAGTAGAAAAGGATGATTTTCAGGGGGCATGGGAAACTTTGGAGTTTTCGAGGAGTGCATAATCGGTGAAGAATTTTCCTTTGGATGTACTGGTATTGGGACAGCCATTGGCGGCACTGGCCTAGGCGTAAGTCTGTAAAACGGCTACTTTACAATTATGCAATACGAGTAATGTCATTATTTTAAGTATCTGTTATCAGAATACTAAATAAATGAATTCGTAGGTAATTTCAATATAATGCCTGAAACATACAACAAATTACATTCATATCTCACACACAAACATGTTCAATCAGTTTGACCTTTTTAATAATATATAATATAAATATATAATAATAATATAAATATAGTTAAAAAATTTAAATTTATTTTAACTTGACTCTATCACTCGCATTCAATGTTATTTGTTAAAACTGGTACTCAAATTAACATTCATAGTTAAATAAAGGTGATGTGAAATGTTGTAGCATTTGTTTATATAAAGTATTTATCAAAACATTAATAAAAACTTAATTATATTGCGTTTCAGTTCCTTGTACAATGTACATGTCCGATTGACGTCAATCACGGTCATTAAATAAATAATTAGATTTGCTAATTAAACTCATCAGAACTAGAGATATTGTTACGTCTTATTCTTTTTTTTAATTCACAACCATGATAAAATATGGCCGTCTTAATTAAAATAATATAAGTCGTTTAAAAATAATTAAGACATCAGTAGTAAGAAAATATTTGTCTATATTTTAAATAATAAACTAAGCTATTGTTCGTATAAATAGCCGCCCGTATTTTGTTTCTAATTTATCACTAGCATAAATTTACAGCGACTTGAAAACTTAAATAGTGTTTATAAGCTTTCATTTGATTTTGGTTATGTGTACAAAATGCTGTTAAGGGTTTTGCTTTACGGGTGCGCTTTGGGCTTGTATTTTATCACCACGAATTTACTGTAAAGTTACGTGTGGTTATTAAAGTTATCTATTTATTAATACTAACTTTAGACATACATACGACTTAATCCATACGCTAGGCTCTTATTGGGCCAAAGGTTTGCCGAAATCATAAATTCCTTTACCGTCAACCACACATATAGGTCGCTCAGCGTGCTATGATAGGAGCAACGCTCGGTATTTCGCTACTTGATCGAATCATGAAGACTAACGAAGATAACGGAAACCGACACGCTTGAGGAGTTAGCACGCTGAATTGCAACACGTCGTTATAATTGTCTGGGAAGAAGACCACGGTAGGAAGTCCGTGCGTACGCACTTCCTATCGTGTTCTCTATTAGTGGATTGACTACAAACAGAAGGCTATTAATCTGAATTATTAAGAATAATTCTGTGGTCAGTAAACGAAAAATATTAATTGTTGTTATTTATTTGTATATTTTAAACCTAAGGTAGGTTTCGGCAAGAGCAGATTAGATCGGCGTCGGCCAAAAATACATTGGACTCTAGTTTATCTTTTATATAGACCAATCATTTTTTGTCATAGATTCCGAATTACACAGTTTTTATTATTAGTTTCGCAGTCGTTGTTAAAATAAACCAATACATATAAAATCGGTCGGTATATCCCGATTTTATATGTGTTGCTTTAATTTAACCCCGACTATTTGGGTGTAATGTCAAAGAATGTGCATTTCCAAAATATGCTTACTTAATGAAAATAAAGCCTTGTATGAAAACTACAATCAAAGCAATTAATCAATTCTCAAAAAATGGATTGATACTCGATTCATTGTGTACGTTTTTGCATTAAGCGCTATTGTCAATCACCTTGTAACTGTATTTCGCCACGTCTCATTAATTTCACAGGTGGTTTGGATATGGGGATCTTTGATGGATGTATGGTAGCAGAAGAACTGGCCTACGGCTGTACTGGTATCATGACAGCAATGGAAGCCAGTGGTTTAGGCGTGAGTCGTTTGTTGTTAAACGTTACGCGTTCTTAATCTTCTCTTTGGATTTGAAATGAACATCCAAATAGCGCTCTTTAGAGAGAATTCTTTTTAAAATACTTTGTGAATGCATATTTGATACCGCTTGGCAGATTTCTATCTATGTGTGGCGTGTTAATGTGAGTGATGTGCCCTATGTTTGTAATTTTCAAGCTTAACAATTTGATTTTTAATTTTTTGGAATGAATAACCGCTTTCATTTATGGTGCAGTTTTAACTCGATCTAAATACAATCAGTTTATATTCCTAACGTTTTTGTTTCACATTTTTCACTTTGTTTAATCAATATCATTTTCTATCAATTCTATTTTAAATCTTTATGTGTAAGAATATAATTTCTAAACGATTTTCAATAATCGAAAAAACAAACGTAATATTTCTGACTTGGGTCATTTTGAAAAAACTGGGTCTAATGTATCACCTTACCATATTTTTTTTATAATATATACTGACAGAAAATTCATTTGCAAGTAATGTTATCCTGCAGGAGCCGAATAACGTAATTGATTTACTGACAAAACAAGTTAAAGAACTGCTCGTCGGCTTTAATCGACGTACCTATAATTAAATTTGTCGGATTTACGGTTTTCAGAGTAGGTATTTGTTCAACAGAGATCTTGTACTTTCATGTTGGGTTTCTAACTCGTATCAATTACAACAAATTACTTTTAGAATACGGCGCCTTTTTCGCGCAATTAGGTCACAGACGTGAATCAAAGTTATATTCACATTACCTAGGTAGGTAGTAGGTATCTAATTATTGAGGTTTAAGAATTTATTCTCAAAAAGACAGATTCACTTACATGAGAACAGTATGATAAATGTAAAGATGACAAAAAATATATTCGCCTTATAGATACTTAGTTAACGGAATGTAATATAGTAAAATAGATGTGTGTATTTTAATCGGTACAAAAGTGGGTATTCTCTAAAATATATTTTGAGAGTTGAGACTTGAACCCGTTAACTGAGCTTACATTTTTTATATAAGATGGTAATTTGTTATATAGTTGTGCTCCATCGAAAGTTATATTTTTTTTTGCAAATTTGGTTCTAATTTTTGGGAGTACTAATAAGCTTGGTCTACGGGTGCTACGTTTATTTATTATTATTATATCGTTAATTTGCATATCACATTTATAATTACACCACTAGAATCAATTAAAATATGATAATATATTATCAATAAGTGTTTTGTATGGAAATTTGGTAGAATGCTTGATACGATTATACATGTTATTTAGACTTTCATAATTATACCATTTAATAATTAATGTATACCAGGTTGCTTGGAAAGCTATTGTTACTTTCTGTTAATGCATTTGAAAAGCTATAAGCCACACCAGTTAAACATAACAAATTGCAAGTGCCAACGATGTATTTTAGTGACTACCGAAAAAAAAAAAGATTGTATAGCAAATCGGTTAACAATCGAGAAACTATTAATTGTCTTGCGATTACGCCCGCTAAAAAGGCTGCGACCATTATTTTCGTTTTTGACAGCCGAAGAGAATTTTCTGTCACTATCTCCAGTAGTGCTATTCTGTGAGAACAAACTCGAAACTAACAGCAGAATACGATTGTATAAATGTCGAAATATGCGATATTTACTATCATAATAATAATGATAACATTTAAAGAACACGCGCATCAAGCTAGTTTTAATGTTAATATTAAACAATTGATATTTCGTATATTCCATTAGTCCTTACAGATTAGCACTGCAGACTCATCATGGAAATGTCAAAAAGTCAAGCATAACAATAGATTTTTAATTTAAATAATATCAATACACAAACATATACTTTTCCGAAGAGATATGACATAGAGACCTTCAAGAAAAGAACGTACTCATTTCTTAAAGATCGGCAATGCACCTGCAAGCCCTCGGGTGTTGCAGGTGCTTGGGCGGTGGTTGTCACTTTCCATCAGGTGAACCTCCTGCTCATTTGCCACCTCTCACGTAATTTCAGTCGACACACACACAGGCACAAAATTGTCATTTCTAACGCGTACTTATAATTATTAATTTACACATTATTTTTAATAAACACTAGCTATGATTTCTTCTTGACAACACATTCAGTGTATTTTAAGATGACCCAGACAGTAGAAAGGCATTTAATAAGTACATATATTTATATTAACATTAAAGATCAAAAATAAACTAAAATATATCGTGCGATGTTTCAGCAAACTCCCGTTATCATTGCTGGTAACAAGGAGCAACAAAAGAAATATCTCGGGAGATTGATCGAGGAGCCAATTGTTGCTGTAAGTTCGACTTCATTTATTATTAAACGTTTTTCTTTTCTTAATTTGTAAATAACATCGATTGCATATCACCATGCAATGCATTATAATTGAAGGTAGGATATGTATTTAAACAGCGAAGTATAAAACAGAGTCTATCAAATAATCTGAAGCGTTGTTGGGAAACGTACAACATAATTCTATCTTAAATGATAAAAAGACTCGAGTCTAGAACATTTTTGTACATTTAAAACGATCGTTATTCTGAGATACAATTTCTGCATAGATAAGCCGATTATATTATGGTTATTATTTGTACTGAACTAGTACTTAAATGCAAATGTCCCAAAATTAAAACAGAGCAACACTGACTCTCTATAGGGTGTCGTAGAAAACGCCTAAAGACTAAACCGCTCTATAATATGGGCAGAACATCCAGCATTTGTTGATTTCTCAAACAATAGCATTCTCCAAGTGAGTTGACGCCAGGCTGGTGACCGCTTGTAAAATATAGCCAAACCTTAAAGCAGTATGTTAGTCAGACGTGTAAAATGGAAAACGAGAACGGTCCGACCCCGAAGAGAATCGAGAAAAAGTGAAAAGAATAATGACTTCAATAAAATTTTGGTGATTTGTGGATTGAATAAGTATTAATATCGTAGTTTAATTAAATAATTCTTCGTAGTCTGTTGATTTTGCTGTTGAGTAGAGTGAGTTATCTCTTATTGAAAAGTATTTTAGAACGTTAATGTATTATAAAATATAATTAACAATTAATTATTTAATATATGTAACATTTAATGAATTTCTATTTTAATATCAATAAATAGAATAATGTAATATATTCGTCTTTAGGCGTACTGTGTCACTGAACCCGGTGCCGGGTCGGACGTCGCGGGTATCAAGACGAGGGCAGAAAAAAAGGGTGATGAATGGATCCTCAACGGACAGAAGATGTGGATTACCAATGGCGGTGTTGCTAACTGGTGAGTAATCGTAACCGCAACCTGTATTCCAATAAAGTTTTGTTGTTTTATCAGAGCTTACATAAGGCTGACGTTAATTAATTTACTAATAATCTTCACAGCGGGTTAAAAAAATAGTTGCAATAGTACTTTAGACGCGATTTCATAACTTTTTTTTTTTTTTTATATGTATAATATATACACACATTTGCTTTAATAACATAAGGATTATTATAGTATAATGTTTTAATTTGGTTTGTTAAGGTACTTCGTACTTGCGAGGACAAATCCAGACCCCAAGTGCCCAGCCAGCAAAGCCTTCACAGGATTTATTGTGGAGAGGGAATGGCAGGGAGTGTCGCCTGGCCGTAAGGTACAACTGCAGTTCATTATAAGCAATGGATAATCATGTTAATTTAAAACAAAAATATAACGTTTAACAAATATATTTAATGTGTGATATATAAAAAATAAACACAAAAAATTGTTAAATTAAATTTAAAAGTTATAATTTGTTTCTGTAAAAGTAAAGTAACAAGTAATGTGCTGGTCTAAGGTGTCATCTCCTTTTTGAGGCGAAGGCTTAGAGCTTACGCCACCACGCGGCTCTAACGCGGGCGGCTGCTTTTTATTGATAAGTAAATAAAAAAATCGTTTATTTTTTTATAATATGTTTTTTTTTAGGAATTGAATATGGGACAGCGTGCGTCCGACACCCGTGGAATTACATTCGAAGATGTACGCATTCCCAAGGAGAATGTTTTGATCGGAGAGGGCGCTGGATTCAAGATAGCTATGGGAGCCTTCGACAAGACCCGCCCACCTGTAATTTTTATACAATTTTGATTTAATTAATATTTTTAACAATATATATCTTATATGTAAAATGTATGAGCATATTTGAAACGAACCTTTTTCTTAAGGTTTTTTTTCATAGAATTTATTTAAAAATAACCAAATGTATTTATGAATGAACATGTCAGACATTGGCTAAGTAAAATATATATAATTCATTCGATTTTACATAATACTACAAAAAAATAATAATCGGCGAATGAAAATTTATTGTGGTTTTATAAATTTAGCATTCTAATATAATCCTCGATCTTAAATTGTATACAATCTTATTGTTAACGATAGCTTCAAATTAACTTGTCATGTTAATATAATCTGGAAATTTTAGTTTACATCAGTTACGAATATAAATAATATAACGGTGGTCTTATTATACTTTTCAGAGATATGTCGAATAAATCGTTTTTTACGTAACAATCCCCTTTGTAACAGGTCGCGGCAGGTGCCACAGGTCTGGCTCAGCGAGCGTTGTACGAAGCAACTAAATATTCACTTGAGCGTAAAACATTCGGCGTTCCCATCGCCCATCACCAAGCTGTGGCGTTCATGTTGGCAGACATGGCTGTAGGTGTAGAGACAGCACGTCTCGCCTGGCAGAAGGCCGCCTGGATGGTCGATCATGGTATTAAAATCATTATTCGTTTCGCCTACTATTAAAGCTACTTACTATCATTCGCTGGCCTTTATCCCATTTATCTGACGTTTCGCTACTAAACTGCTTAGAAAAATATTAGACAAACTTCGAACGCCAGCTCTGATGCTTATCCTCCTTAGCTGGTTGGCCCTTGGTTGACTTTTGTTGGTAATAAATAAAAAACTTTAGTAAACTCACACGACAAACACGGATTTAATTTAAATATATAAGTAGAAAATTCGAAGAAGAAATAGTTATGTACAGACTATTCTAACCACATGAAGAGTAAAGCTAATTAAATTATGAACTGAAATTGAATTGACGCGCTGTCATTGGACCTACTCTTGAATAATTTTTTGTGGTTTTGCGCCACATTGAAAGTCGCCTTGAATGTTGGAGAATTTTTCATGGCAGTACTTAGTAAAATTAAAGGATAATTGGCAGTTAAGTAAATAAATTAATCATGAACTGCGTTCAGTTCATAATATAGATGAGCTTGTAGCAAATCGCATGGAATGCTAAAGTTTGTTATCTTTCCTCTTCTTTCGATTGGAATACCTTTAATTCAATGAAATAATAAATGTAAAAAAAAATATGTAAAATAATGAAGTAAGTAACCCGGAACATAAAGCTAAATTTTCAGTTTGATCTAGTCGGGACTATTCAGTAAAAGCAAAATGATCGCTCTAAGAATCTCAATTTTTAATGTTTTTAAACAAAATTTCTTCTGAAACTTATATATATATTTAAAATATATACTTTTCAATTCACAGGCCAAAAGAACACCGTGATGGCGTCTGTAGCTAAATGCTACGCTTCCGAAGTTGCTAACAAAGCAGCCTCGGATGCCGTACAAGTATTCGGCGGCAACGGTTTTAACAGCGAGTATCCGGTTGAAAAACTTATGCGTGACGCAAAAATTTACCAGATCTACGAGGGCACATCGCAAATTCAAAGACTCATTATTTCCCGAGAAATAATCACAGAAGCTAAGCAAACTAATGCATAAATCGTCACATGTTCACTTTTTAAAAGTGTGTTTGATGAAAGGCTGACTATCCATATACTATATGGGTATAATCCCATTCACTACAATATATTTTTTGTCGTATTTATTGTTTCCAGAATTAAAATCATATATGATGTGCCTTAAAAGATGAAATAAAATTTTGTATATTTTACAAGAAATGTTTTAAGCAGTGAAATGTTGCATGTGCTTGGTTTTTGTTTATAATCTGTGGTCCTATTTTTGTAAATTAGACTTATACCTATACCATAAGTTTCTTTTTTGAATAAGATAAGACGAAACAAGTTCACAAATCTGTTTGTTCACAATGATTCAATTATAAATTATAATAAACTCACAAAATAGTAATAAACACTGTTTGTCACAATGATTAAATTATATATTTTTTACACAAATCAAGTAGAGTTTTATTTATGATTTGTTCAACAAAAAAATATTTTTGTAGATATTTGAAAAACATTACCTAATTTTAAGCGTTCTGTGTAAATAAGGTTATGAAAAAAATGGTTTCGCCTACCACTCTAAATTTGTGTCTTATTACATTTAAGTAATATATTTGACGATATAATATGTAAAATAATACAAAATTGCTTAAATTCTAAAAATCTTAAATTGTTGCTGTTGTTTTTGAGAAATGTTTTAATTTATATAGTCGATCCAAAATATAAAAAGATAAAGAGCCAGTGTTAACTAGTTTCGATCTCATTGAAATACACACGTTTTAACAGGCACGGGAGGGAATTTTATTTTGTTTCTATTGATGGTTCATTTAATAGTGGTTCATTTTATAGTTTTCCTGTAATAAATCGCAAATTCAATAATCCAAAAATTGTATAAGGGTTCAGAAAATTTTTATACATCATTGTCTACGGTTAGGTCTGACACTTTTAATTTTTTCATCAACCTCTAATATTAATTATCCGTATGTGCGTATAATTTAAATTAATACAAGCTGACTTATAGTATTTCAGTATATACAATACCATTAGTTTTATTTTATGGGGTATTAGTATGTATTGGTTTTCGTTGCACCCGGATCTAAATAGGGCAACATACAATTGGCCATGAGAAAAACACGTACTTGAATGTGAATGTGCTTTATTTTTTGTGACTGCAAACTATACCTTAACAGGAAATTGTATCCTTCTAAGCCTGAAAGCTAACTTTTTAAAAGGAACAATTTCGTCATACACGATTGTTGCGTGACTTTAACTTAAAGCAAATACGCAGCGCACGCAACGGAAGCTCTTAAAAGAAATATTTTTTATCCCGTTTTTACGATATTTTTCATTGATACTCTGGTCGTGGCGTGTTGTTATATAGCCTTCGATAAATGGGCTATCCAACATTAAAATATTTTTTTAATTCGAACTAGTAGTTCCTGAGTTTAGCGCATTCAACCAAACAAACTCTCCGGCTTTATAATATTTGTATAGATTTAATATGAAGATATCAATAATGAAATCTTGTGATAGATATCTTAAAAGCAAAAAGGTAATAATTACAAGAAACAGGATACTTTGCTTATTTATTGCTTTTTATCTAATTGTTTTTAATTTTTATAAGCCAAGTGGAATTGCTATTTACAATGTGAAATAACAGATTTTTTAAAGTTTTTGCAATAACGATGATTACTGTCAAAGAGGCTTTTAATATAATGCAAATAGGACAATTATTTGCTTTATATTATATATACTTCACATATATCCTCGCCCTAAACAAATTTACTTTGATCAAAAAAAAAACATTTTAATATTATTATTATATATTTATTTTTTTTTACCTTGGAGCAGCTCTACACCATGTTCACTTTTATTAGGAAGTTTTACTACCAATGTTAAAAAATATATTATTGAATTGTAACTAAGGCCTTGATTAAGTCTGAAAAATCAATTGAAGATGAAATGGATGACAAACCGATGAATGACCTAAATACCTATTTATTTAACAAAGATATTAAGCAAGGCAATGTTGTAGATTATAATATATCAAGCTTACTAGTACTACTGTGGTTAGGTTTGTTGGCTACTATAAGAAAGAGTCATATATAAAATTGTAATTGAAACGATGACTTATCGAATGTAAACCACTACTCGCCTGTGTAGGTACCACCCACTCATCAGATATTCTACCGCAAAACAGCAGTACTTGGTATTGCTGTCTTCTGGTTTGAAGGAGGAGTGAGCCAGTATAATTACAGATACGAGGGACCGTAACAACTTAGTTCCCAAGGTTGGTGACGGATTGGCGATATACGCGATGATTCACATTTCTTACAATGCTCGTCCGCCTACCTATTTAATAAAGAAGTGGCAGTTTTGTAGCAGGTTATACGGTACCTACGCAAAACTTTTCACTTATTACCTGAAAACATTATAATTAATTTCCTAATTCCTGCTTTTATACGATAAAAGAACGTGAATGTAAGATGTTTTATGTTTGTGATTTGTTTTTGTCATTTACAAATATATTAATGACTGGAAAGTATATTCCACATTACAGACAATTTTCTAAAATAGTGTTTTATAAAATTTAATTGTTTTGTGCGGTTCATACTAATTTTTAATAATTATAATAATTAAGAGAAGCTGTCATAAAAACTTATGAGTAGTAAATAGTGACATCTATCTTGTTTTAGCATCATAGTATAAATGACGAAAATTACTTTTTAACGTTGTTCTTTATCGGCACGGTAGATGGCGCTTATTACAACCGGATGTTGTAGTCAGTTCAATGTATTTTAAAAATAATACTATATAAACTTTATGTAAAATCTTCAATAATTCTTGGTAATTATGTCATATTGTATATAATATTTTATAAATCATTTTTTTCCAATAATAAGTCCACTCATATTATGCCAAAACTTTGTAATCACAGTCAAACAGATTGACCTACATTCGAAGCCCTTGTGAAAGGATTGTGCAATAGAAACGGTCATTTATTACACAACTCAACGTATTCATAAGCAAATGTATTCATTTTGCACTATTTACATTATTTTTTTAAGCAACTAACAGTTATTTGAATTATAGACATTGAAGTACTTTTATATACTTTTACTTTTTAATTTGTATTTTGACGTTTCCAACACGCTTAAAAAACATTATTTGATATAAAATTATTTAATTACCTAATTTTTCTAAAATAGGCCATGACACACTTTTCTAAATTGGGTTAATTTCTCACTGCCCTTTACCGACATATTTCAATGTCAGTCATGAGTATGGGAGCTCTATTGAACCCGAGTTATGTCGGAATATCAAAGTGTAAGTGAAGTGGCCTAGAGACCTACATTTAGTGTTTTATAAGAAATTATTGATATTTAAGTTGAAATTTTGAGATAAAATATTTTCTTAAGCAAAGTAGATGATAATTAACAATTATTGCGGACAGCTAAATTTAGTTGTTTCGCTCAACCGTCCGTAAACGATGCACGAAGAGTCTCCGAAAATGAGTGTTGCGCAGGGTCTGCCCGCTTCTACGAACCAGGCGAAGAGTGATATTGTGTTAGATGGGGCTGTGGAATATGAGATGAGTTCCGCAGACTCAAAACCTGAAAATATAGCAATGGAGATAAAAATTTCCTATATGGATCCCACAAACGGTACGTAAGATATGAACTGTACTAATTACATATTAGTCACGTATAACTATAATATGTATGCCTCAACAGATAATTTTAACTTGTGCCGGATACTAATATAAATAATGAGATATGTGAATATTTTTAATGAAACTAATATAACAGGTATGTAAGGAAAGGTATTCGATGCCCAATGTTTTTCTTTATAATGTTATTTATAAAATTACTAAGTGATTTAATTCGTATTAGACTCCATTTAGATTTACTGTACACAGTAAAACAAGTTTTGAGACATGAGGCCATAGGATATATTTTATAAATACTTATATTCAAAACAGACAAGTGCTGGTTGTATAATAATTACATTGTATGCATTGTGTAGACTAGAGGCTACCTGCCCGTACACTCGGTCGCACGGTGTGGCAACGTCGCATTGGCGTTTCGCGCGATCCAACAATGGAATGGGTTGTATGAGATTACGTTTTAAAGTTTTTTAGACGAATAGTCAGTGACTTACGAGTCACCATACGTGTCGTAATAATTAATAGAACGTATATTTGTATGAATCGACGATGAATGGAAATTACAATTCCATAGCAATTTACTCGGAGGTTGATGTCACTTTGTATTCCGATGGAGCTCGGCGATCTTCTTGATTTCGTTCGGTGTCAGTAGGGCACGTTCACTGTCTGCGGTCTATAGTGCAGTAGAGCTTCGATACCAATATCATTACTTAGAATGAAGCAAATGGCCTGATGTGAATTTTTGCCCTTATAAAACATTTGTTATCTTACGACATTTAAATTCTGACAAATTTTTTTAAATCACTAATAGAACAAACACATGTGCCTTATTTCTACTAAGAACCTAACAAGTTAATTGTTGTGTAATATAACAACAGTCAAAAGCTCTGCGTTATGTAAAAACTAGATGGCGCTTGCAACGTCTATTTTTAATTATATACTATTTGATAATGAATTATTTAACCTTAATTTTCTTTCTCTGTTACGCTATTAAGAAATAAATTAGTATATTTCGCAGTATTATCTGTAATTTACAAAGAACAACGTTAGCTATGGATTTCTAATTGAAGTAAAATGTACGAAGTTCTTGTTAAAAAAATTATGCTGAAAATTACACTCGTAAAAAATACAATTTATCATAAAACATCTAGGGTGTTAACGTAAAATCGGAAAGTTACTTATACCAGCAGTTGATATGTTGTGCACTTCTTTGTCAAAATTGAATACAGAGATTGATTTAATAATTACAATTGTTAGTGGCGATTTTCATATACACCTAAGGTTGTATAAAGTACATAATCTTGGCATCAGTTATACAACTTGTTGCTCAGTATGTATCAAGTAATTGTAATTGCCAAAACATCCCCGGAGAACATTTCAATTTGTCATCAATCATTATATTATTATCAAAAATGACGTGTGCATATTTTTTACAAAATATTTTTGACTTAACTTAATCCAAACCCGAAAAAAGAAAAATTCTAATTGTTTTCGTATACTGTTTCGGGTTGATATTTCATTACCGATAGCATTGGTTGACCAACGAAACATTAATCAAAATATATATATCTTTAGATTTCGGAAAGAATTTTTGAGTGACATTGGTGGTCGGGCTTTGTTCAATCCTCAATCAAATCTCAGCTTCACATTAAATATTCTACAGTCAAACAGTGATACATAGTATTAGTGTGTTCTGATTTGTAAGGTTAGTGAGCTAGTGTAACAAAAGGTATAAGGGCAATAACATCTTACGATTAGTTCCTAAAATTGGTAACGCTTTGATGATATATGGAATGGATAAGATTTCTTACACCGCTAATGTATAGGGGCGGTACTGACAAATTACCATCAGGTAGCCCTTTTGTCTACCGATTATATAAAATAGGGAAGCTAGTAATTGTTTTCAAACTTTCAATTTATGTCAAAATCTAATCAAATATTAACGGCGATATGAAACTATTTCGTGCAGCTTTATTTCTAATATATATTAATTGTAATAAATTATCTTTGTAAATAAAAGCTGTAAGAAATATATCACAATAATTACTAGATTTCATTAAAAAAAATTTTTCAATGATATATTTTTATTCTTACTAGGATCATAGATCATAGTGATAATTTGTGATTGGATCCATATTGAAGATCGATCTAACGATTAGTATGTACTAATACCAAATATGCATGTAATATAAATTGTAGAAATAACACAACACAGAGGCCGGATGTAGAACGAAGTGTTACTTAGGCAGTGGCACAAGAGGCGTATAGATAAATAAACAATTTTGTCATTGAATTGACGCGATATCAATGGTCGTGATATTGAATAATCTATGATATTCATTATGGATTTGTGAAAATTCATGTTTTGAATGTCGGCTAAGTTGCTATAACAACTTTGGAAGTCAAATTAAAGTTGGTATAATTGGTCCGATGGAATAGTGTTGTATTATAAAAATGGATATATTAATCAAGAACTGTGTTTAGTGTATTAAATAGCAAATCGCATGGAACAAGTAAATGTAAGGTATGTTTGCATCTACTCCTGCATATAGAATAGGCTATGTGTAAGAAGCTTTATCTCCCCGCAATTTCGTTTGCCGGTAATTATTATGTAAATATTTCGAAACCACATCCGCCACGCCTTCCCCACCTCCCTGTATTTTTTTACGTTTTTATTTTAAATATTATTTTAAACAAACATGACATTTATATTTGTCACGTCAATAGTCTAAAATTTAATGCAGGTGCAAATGTGAAGCGCAGTTACTCATAACAACATAACCTGTATCTAAATACTAATAATATTATACTAAAACTGGTATAAGTTTTATGTATATTCGTTTTGTAGTTTTTTCAGTTAGGCATTACAATAAAATAAGTCCTTATTTATTATTAGAGAAGATTAGTCAACAAGATATTACTAAAACAACTGGTTCGAATTGCAAAGTGTAAAACACGTAGTATTTATCTCCATAAACGTTTAAAATTATGAATTATGTAATTTATTTTAATAAGGATTAATACTTTGTGACGATTAAAATAAAGTACAGCTTATTATTAGGACGTTATTCTTTCATCTTTTTTTAAAACGAAAATATTTAGTGTGCCTATAAATTAAAGATAAACCTATAACTAATTTTTTGGATATAATTTTAAGATCTACAAATCTTTAACATCGTTTTTTGGTATCTGTTGAAGTTCCCCACAAAAGCACCTAGCCGACAATTTTTTCTTCGACTCCATCGGCTTACATAAATAACATATTATCATACTAAATCAGTACCTTACGGTCTGTTTCTGGCCTGAATCTATAAACTAAAATTCAACTTCCATAACAAACGGAATTGTAAATTCTGTGTGAAACCGGAAAAACAAATAAATAAAACTTATCTCTTTATATTGGTTATTTTAAAATTTAAAAATATGTGACAAAATAAATGTAAATCAGTAGCGGTGCCCCGCGGCCACAGGCGCGTTCGATTTATTTTATACATGAATTTTTCATGCAGTGAGTACATAAATAAGTGTATATCATCAACATCTCATCAACGGAATACCGGTACAGTGTGCAAGATTGGTCGACATTAATAGTCACTGCTGCTAAGCAGATACCTTACAACATTTAACACAAGATATTTTTTTATATCAGACTAGCATTTCCTATGCGTACCGCGTTCCAGTTTTATAATATTCGTAAAGAGGGTGGGTATATGTGTCACATATATGTTTTGTATTGCAAAAAATATAACTCCGATTATTACAAATCGAGTTATACATTATTCAAGATATGTCGAGAATAATAAATATATTTCACAAAGTTTTAAAGGCACTATACTAAACGTTAGTTGGACGCGCGTAACGCGATTTATTCTGAAAAGGAAATGACCACCCCATAATGACTAAAATAAAAATCTAAATTCGGACATATAGAGTTACGAAAAGACTATTCAAAAAAGCATATCGCTAACGTTTGGCACTAAGATCGATAGAGAACTTTTGTGTAATTATATCTATTTACATACCATTAAAATTAGGAAAAAATATATAAAAGGTTTTTTAATGAGACAAATAATGTCTTTAAAAATGTATGTTGTACTTTCTGAGGGTGACTATTCTTTGATAAAATGGTAAGCAGCCCACTAAAACTAGACCATATCCATACCATTTGAAAATCGATTTATAAAGAACAAAGAACGCTTTCGTTCTATTTAAACTGAAGTATTTCTCAGAACTTTGGCTTCATGTCATGATCGTATAAAAGTAAGGGACATTAAAAATCTAAAGTGGCCTTAAATAATTAAATATACGTTTTTTTAATTGATGATCATAAATTTATCGATATTTAAAATACGTCTAATGGACAAAAGGAAATTAAAAGTGTAAAATGGGTGTAAAGTGTAATTTTGCGTCGATTTGTACACTTATTACAAAAATTGTTGTATGGACAATGTTTTAAATATATATATACTTTACATTTTTTATTTTAAATTTAATATTTTATATTCAAACTTTTAAAGTTTTTTGTCATGCTTTTTACTGGGATCGAAATAATACGTCCAGCATTCAATTTGTTGCATGATAAAATAAGAAATTGATTAGGCATTTAACAGTAACTGAAATGCAAATTAATAATGGACAAAAAAGCGAGTAAATCTGATTTAAATGAAATAAATCCTTTTTTTTAATCATGGTTTTTTTTTCATTCCTCTCAGGAGTTACTGCGTAACATAACGTGATTGATATAAATTTCTTATTATTTCACGTGTTTTCGTTCTCGTTTATATAAAATTTTCCCCACAAATCTAATCTATTATATACGTATTCAATGATTTGTAGGTAAACAAAGTTTATATTTTACGTAATTTCCTAAAACGTGAACAAAAACACGTGAAATAATAAGTAACTCCGAACAAGGTTAAAAAAACACGATTTAAAAAAAGAAAGGTTTTTTCATTAGAAACAGATTTTTTTGTTTTTTTTTAATTACTTGTTTTCACTACATAGTAAAAAACGAACATTGTCTAGGTGTAAGCTCTCGAGCATATGGAAATAACATTTCAAATATGTGCGCTATAACCATATAAATATAATGTTCAATCAGTTTAGTCTACTCTTTTTGGTATTAAAAATCTGTTTAATTTATATACGCAATACATATTTGAGTTTTAGTACTGTAATATTTAATTTTATTTGTATCAAAGATAAATAATGTATAAAAAGAGAAGTAAGTTTGAGAACTGTGAAATAGAAAGACATTAAAAGTTTGTTATAAAGTATGTTGTGCTTTTTTAACATTTTTGTAATGTTCACTATTATTTATCGTTCAAAAAATATACATTATTTAAGCAAATGCTAACACTTCTGAACCGTCATTTTCCAAAAATGAATTAAATGCAAAGCTACCACCTCACGTTCGAATGATTCTAATGAGAAGTATAGATAAGTAACTAAGTAGTTACTTCTTATTTTATCGTTATAGATATTAATTACAATTAAATATATGTATATAAATATATCTTGCTTAAAAGTCAATAAATATATACATCATCCATTATACCTTGTAGGATATGTAGTATGACTTATTTATTAATGTGTATAAGCCATAAATTAATAAGTATTTAGGATTTTCCATAACTTGTAGTATACAATTGCGTTAAAGAAAAGTCAAAACTGAAAGGCTTAGAAATCTTACAGAGTGTGTTGCTCAAAAATCTAGTAATATTTGAAGTCGGTAGTAACATTTGCAATTGCAATATAGAACAATATTTCACGAGAGAATTGCGCACTATTTTTATATGCAAAGCGTCAACTCTCGCCTATGAAAATACAGTTTGCATTACTAATTTAACACGATCGGAGTCGTCTGTATTCGAAACAATTTCGTAATAGTTTACTACTTAATCATCGGATGTCGTCACAACTTCAGAAATCAGATGCGCAGATTGGCTTTGCGCGTGTATCTCGATAACTTTGAATTTACTGTTTAAGTATGTGAAGAATTACTCAATTTTGTGTTTACATAACATGCGAATATGTCTATATTTCTTAAATAACATCTCAAACCATGACAAACATTAATCTGAAGATAAGAGGCAATATTTAAAAAAGTTTTAGTTATTTGTCAATAAAAATTAACAGCGAATTTGTCTACTATCAATTCACCTTCAGCAAAATAGGTAGATGAGTCGATACAAACCTTATCGGGAATCGATTCTTGTTTTGTTAAGTCTAATTGTTATTATTTTTGTAGAGCAAGGCCGATGCATCCGTTTTGTCTCGATCAGAGCTAAAACAGCGACTTCTTTTTGTTTCTATGAACGATTTCATTATGAATTGAATACGTAGTCAAATTGAAAATTGTGGATGTATCATATAAGATAAATACATGCTCTTTAGAAACAAATATACTTTGGGAAACGACCGTTCTTTACTATCAGCGGGCCTCGTCTGTGACCCAGTGACCCAGTTACGCGGCAAAGTAGCTATCGCTTATATCGTCCATAAGTACGTAATACCTTGTACTAGCGCAATGCGTTTGTATGAAAAAAGATCATGTATTAATAATTGAAAATTGTCACAGAGAATCTGCTCATAGAAGAATCATTATTGAGAATAAAATAACAATGCTATTAAGGTTAGAGTAAAAGATAAGATATAGGAAGATGTTCATTTAAGCATGGACCAGGTTAGATTATGCCTAATCTCTGAAATACCACCGACATCTGTAAACGAATGTCTTATGAAATTAGGAGCAAAGAAAATAATTAACTGCTCCTTTTTTGTTTTGAAATGTAATTGATAGTGTGCATTCCTAACAGTTATTATTGAATGTCAGTGCTTTTCATAATGCTCACTAATTTCAAGTGAACATAAAAATCGTAAACAATTTGTAAGTACCTTTGACTGTATTGTTTTATTAAGTTTTTTTTTGCTGGTGGTGTGGTCTTCTTGTTTACGAGCCCGTTACAAGCCTAAATGACTAAACTTCTTCAATACCATGGTTGCTGGCGCATTCGCAGTGAAGGGAATTGCTTATATGGCTTACAGTGTCAATGTCTATGGGTGGAGGTCAACACTAACGAATAGTCTATTCTTTTGCCATTAACCGAGGCCATTAGCTCGTCTCCTATCTTGTGCTAGATACAAAAAATGTAATTTGTGACACAGAAATATAAAGTTGACATATAATTTGATCTCAAAAATAACTGTCGAATAGGTGATACCTAACAAAGCCCTACTGCAGTGTTTATGTCACCGGAGACCTTATAAAGAACCGTTACTTTATATTTTAAATCTAGCTTCATTGTAATCGACGAACACCATTAGGACAATTTCAGTTAAATTATAAATAGTTGTATCAAAGCTAAAAGATTATAAACTACAAATATTTTGTGCACTCTGTCCATAATTTTTCGAGCACAGGGCCTAATACATTCACCCTAGATTAGGGTCCTATTATTTAATAAAAAAGGCAATGAAAGCTTTACCAATTATTATAATCATAATTTTATCTTTATTTAAATGAATGACGTCTATAAATAATTAATTTGACAGATAATTAATTTCATAAAATATCATTTGAGAAACAATTTAATTCTTTGACGGAATATATACGTGATTGTGATGTTTAAACGTACCGTATATTCGCAGGAACAATCTTTTTTCGTTCGAGTAGGAGCTTCATTATAATTCTGAAGCATTGTTAGCCAAATAGAAAAAACGAAATCATAATAATGAGCAATTCGTGTTATGTAATATAAATATGTGGGTATTCTTAAAGTTAAAATTGAATAAACTTATACACTTAAATATATATTTCGTGTTAAGGTATACTTATTTTTTAAACTATTGCATATAATATTTATCGATTTCGATATATTACATTTGTCGAAAATATCTATTATTTACGGCAAGTACGCGTACACATCGTCCTTTGATTAGTTTTATTAAAAAATATTTTAAAACAAAACTAAGCTAAAAATATTCAATATAAACAGTGGGATGAGACAGCTTAAAAGAAAAACATGTCAATAAAAATAATTCGGGTGACGCCAAGCCCAGTTGACCTGACACACATGCCGGTGCCAACAACTGCGACATACTTTCAGAACTGAAAATTTCCTAATTTACTGCAAGTTGGAATTACAACATCTTTTTTTTTTAAATATATCGTGTTGAAAACAATGGTCCGGCAGACCCGCTAATTAACAGAGTGCTATACTGTGGTTTTAATTAACTTTAGCTAATTTGCAAAACAAGATTCAGCTAAATTGAAGATAACTCCTAGATAATATATTATTATGTCTTTTAGTTATAAATTTAATCATAATACATATTTCTTTTTATTAAAATTATTTTACGTTTTATTTTTAAAAAATAAGAATTTATTTGTGATTATTAAAAATTATGCACTTGAAGTTAACTGAACGCAAACAAAAAACTTCATTGAAACAGCATTATTCTACTGAGTCTTTATATCGTTGCTATGAAATATTGAAATAAAGACTTTTCTTGATTGTGATTCAGTAGATCTGTCAGAAAAATAATATCGAATAAATCATTTTCTGTATAAAGAGTAGTATCATTTAAATAGCCCATAGAAGAGGAAGGTTTCATTGATACCAGACAGGTGGAGCACATGGAAACATATCATATGCTTAATATTAAAATTTTACAATTAAATAAAAATTAAATTAAATTTTACCAATACGAGTGTACAGTTGAAACTTCTCTGTCAGTCATACATAGACTTGATTATATATCAATATATAATATTAAGTATCTAGGATTTTATAACAACTGAAGAAATCCACGTAGGTAAATAAAATAATTTAAACTAAATGCGCGGAAATATTCAAATTACATTCAAGAAAGGAACGCGAAATGTCACATTTACGGTCTTGGGTATAAATAAATTTTTAATTTTAATAAAAAAAAAAAAAACAAAAAATTTTCATAGTTATTTTATAGAGCGTTTTATATTTGAAATTTAAACTAGAAACCAAAAAAAAAGAGATATATTAATATTAAATTCGAAATGTGCAGAACAAAAACTGTAAACGAATTGAAAATGTGATTTCCTACTAAGTGGAAATCTTGACTTAAGATTAATTATTCTTTGCGTTTTTTTAATAGCTTGTAATTAAAGAAACTAAATAAATGTAGACTTTGCTTTTCTGCTTATTCCCTTTGTTATACTTCACAGGAAAACATGTTAAATTAAACGATGCGGGTTCAATACCGACATTTGTTTACGCAACTATGTGTTCACACGTGTTACTTTTTGTTTTGTGAAACTAAATAAGTGTCCTAATTGCGTATCAATAGCAAATGTATGTGGATTTAGAAGTGGTTTTAACAGGATATTTTTTTAAATATTTAAGTATTCTATACTACATCATTCTAAAAGCTTTTATGATTTAAATTTATAACTTACATAATATCTTTTGTTGCAAAAATATATTGTTAAAATTAAAAAAATAAACATTAGGTATTTTACATTTAAACTTTATGATCTCAATTTTGAAAGTAAGCCAATTATTTATTGGTACCACATTGCTCCAGTTTGTAATCAATAATTACTGCTCTCGTAGAATAATTACTTCAATGGCACCGTTTATTTTATACTTTGAGACTTGTACTTGAAGTTTTTATCTTTGTTGCACCGTGTACATTGTAATACAAGCTATATGTATTATATTAGAAGTGTAAAATTATAGATTCTAATTTTTTTTTTGAAAAACTATCAAATACTTTTTTTATATATTTACAACAAACATAAACACATTCGCTATGAGTGGTTAATTAATATTTTATTTAAATAAATAAAAACCTTACGTTTGGAATGGCTAATTGGATTTTTTTAATTGTATTTTAGTTACTGGCGTGTAGTCAAGGTTGCTAATAATTTATGTTTATTATAATAAAAATTAAACTTACATTAAACATTTTGATTGTGAAAGTGAAGTAAAATTTTTTGGCCTGTAAATAAACTCGGGCTCTGTAACCTTATAACTAGTTTCTAGTCATCTTTTGACCGTTTTATGGTTACGGCAGGCAATCTCAAGGGTGGCGGCAATTGACTTATTGCCACGTATATTTATGTAAATTAATTTTTGGTACCGTATGTATCTATTGTATTTGCACTATTCTGATTCCTTATGTTTTTATGTCTCATGGTAAAGGTTGTCTTCATATTTAACTTATTTTTATTTAACTTTATCTTGGTTTTTATCTTGTATGCACACACAAGCGGATAGCTAGCTTGGATCGATCGTGTTCGTATTGTAATATTCATTCATAACTATTTTTAAAAGATCTTAGAACTAAAACTTAGTTTTGCCCATACTTGCTAGGTAGCTATTTTAGCTTTAAATGTACGATTTTATTTATAAAATATAAAATGATATTGTAAACAACGGTTAGAATGCAAGTACATTTTGTGTAAATGAAACAAATTAGTGTAATATTTCACACAAACAAAGAGGAGTTTCAGAGAATATTAATATTTACTTATGATGTAATTTTCCAATGAAGTTTTTAACTATTTTTAAATTAAACATCTTAGATGCTTTTTAGTATTCGCCTGTAATCTCACTGGCTAACTCTTCGTTCATGTTGTATACAGGGTAAATTCTCAATAGCAGAATAAGGGGCGAAGGTGGGTTTCACACCCACCCTGTCGGGCCTGCGCAAGCCTTGTCACGGGGTAAAAGGCTATTCTTATTAACTCAAATGAAAATTGAACTGAAATTTTAATGTTGTTTGTTATAAATTTTAATAAGTAGGCGTTTCCGCTAATATAATCAGAGTAGAAGGACTGCCAGATAATGGGCTGAAAAATCTTATGACTGTATTTAATATATTATTATATTAAAATTATATCTAAGATATGATATAAGAAAGTTAATTTGAAATCCTTGAGGTCCTTTTATTGTTTACTGTCAAGAACAATAGCATAGAGTTCTCCATCAAGTTACCATCGAACCCTAATGTATGCTAGGTGCAGTATGTAAAACTTAACATATTTTTTTGGTCATCTATATTTTCTACAAATTAAATAAATAATGTTTAATGTTTAAATTTTTCTTGCTAATCGTTTTTTCATTTTTGAATATTATATATCGAAACACTTAGTTTTTATTCGGGTGAATTCGTTTCAATAGTATAACAAAAAAAATTATGTGGCTAACGTTATCCGTACGTGACTTTTAATAGTCCACACATTTTATGATACTTAAATTTCAATATTATTATAATGAAATAAAGGTTTCTTTTTAAAAGTAATCCACTAAGAGATACTTCTAGAAGTCTGCTACGGAGATATGGACATGTTAAACAAGAGTCGATTTAAAATAGTGAAGGCAGCGTCCGGTTTTTGTGTATTCAAAACGACAGTTTGAGTACTATCTGTGTCAAGGTGTGGATCGACTCTTGCGCAAACCGTTTTTTAATACTACGCTCGGTTGCGAGGTAATTAATTCGATTCGGAGTGTCGCAACAAATGATACTTGCTGTAGTTTTCGTGTGTTTGAATTTTGTGCCTCTTTATGAATCGACTTAACTTTTGAAGGTTAAAACTTAAAATAACACGCAATCTGTTTTTAAGAATTATAAATAAAATAAATAATAAATATTAGAAATTGTTCGACAGAGCATTTTTTCATTACCTGCAATTTTAACTAATTTGAATCGTTAATTATTTTTTATTTGTATGAAAATGGCAAATTATATGTTTTGAATATGAGTACATTATACATTTTTTAATGTTACTATTAAGGTTAATAAAATTAAATATACACATCGAAAGAAATTATCGTCATATATAACGTAAATTACAATTAAAAATGGCTCAACAATGTCCCCATAATAGCCTGGTGGCCCTGCTCTCGATAGCTCTCCTTAGATGGCTCCCAAGCAGACTAGGTCGAGGAAAACGACTGCGATGTCAGTGTCATAACTCTACCCAACTATATGAGCAAAATTAAGTTTGATTATACAATGCCTGCTGGGAACAGCACTGCACAAAGCAATTTAACGGAAAATAAGCAATGTATATCGTTTTTTTTCATTTAGTGTATTGATTATTTGAATAAACCATTATTGTAAGAGGTAAGACAGTGTGGTCAGCCGTACATTGCATACGTACTTTTGTGCTGTTTGCTTGAAGTTTGTTGTTGCGCGAATGGCCTTAAGTCTCAAGGTGCCGAAAAAGTAAATGCTACAAAATTTCCATAATTTGATCCAAACAACTAGAAAAATGAATTGTAAATGTTGACCGAAATATTTAACATACATATATAAAAATGCATTATTTTACATATAAATTATTACATATATTTGAAACAATGAAACGGGTAGTTAAAAAAATATATTTATTATTAAAAATTCATAGCTTGACAAACTATTTTATAACATTATATATTATTTTTTATCATTATTTATATATTTATTTGGCAGAACAGCAAAAGCAACATAGGAAATGGAAAAAATGAGGTAGAAACAAAACCAAAGTTCAGTCAATTTCGGATTTTCGTTTCACAGTTAAGGTAAACTAAGAACACATAAAAATGCGAAAAAAATCGTAGTTCAAATGTATACAGCACTTAATAATAATAATGTTATAAAGTAAATTTTGCCCCAATATCGCGGTTTAAAATCCTAGTAAGTAATACTGAATTGACATGTGCTGAAACTGTGTTTTAACTAATCGCGTGCTCAACAGTTCAGAAAAATATCGTGAGAAAACCTTCATGTGTAAAACGATACACATATTTTGCCACATGTGTATCCACCGACTAGCTATGGAGTAGATTAGTGGAATAAGGTCCAAAGTTACTCCTTAAGTGAGGACCAGGTCTTTGCGCCTTGCAGTTGTACGATTATAAGCAACTTTTTATGGAATAGATGTATCGATTTAGCAACTAATGTGACGTAATTTTGTTTAAGTACCAAGTTAAATTAAAAAACCAAACAATTAATAGGCAAACAACATGTATGGCAAAAAAGTTAAGAAATGCTTTGTAATCAATGTTTATAAGTATTTTCCATTAGACATCACAAATAGCACATTTTTCTGACGGCATTTCTATAACCTACTTCTTTAGAGCGTTCAATAGATTTTAGAACGTTTATTCAGCCTAAGGCACCAAAAGCGTAAATATATACGACTTGAGTCCGAAATTTTTCAAATCTATTGAATATAGTATGAATGTATTGTAAAACCCTTCCGGAAGAATTCCTCCAATTTTTTTTAATCATTAGTATCAATAAATTATATTATCAATGTAGCGTAAAAGAAATGAACGCACAAAGTTGGTCGAAATAGTGACATTGTTTTTATAAATAATCATGTAAGGTAAGAGCTGATCTACGTGTGATGTCACCAAAACGTCGTATTGTACGTCAATGCAAATGAAACCGGCTATTTTTTCTAAAAAAAAAAAAAAAAACAATCAGCGTTAAGACGTAAGTTCAGGACGGTGACACTATCGAATGTGTTGTGTTCCAATTATACTTTAGTCCCGCCTCGGCTGCGTGAAGTTACAACCATATCGTTTTATTGTATTATAAACTTATCCTCGTGAATCAGAAGGAAATCTCTTCGAGATTAGCACATAGAGATAAACACATTTCGATATTTTTGGTTTTCATTAGTATCAAAAACGAATTATTAACATCTCAACATTCCTTTATAAGAGAATTAACAGTTCATGTATTCTTTGTCAGTCGAAACGTAATCCCTTAGTATTGTTTGCTAATTTCAGACAAATAATACTTACGCTCATTGTACACATGATGTCGCAACACGTTATTTTAACGATGGGAACGTATAAAACTGTTTTTTATTATTACGTTATTTCTTTGCTTGAACTATATTTAAATTTTCCCCAATGCCTTAAAACTTAAATGTACTATAAAATTACGAAATAAGTTATACATACTATAAATATATTTGTTTTATTAAAATATCCTTCACTTAAATGAAATATAGTGTATTTATCTACGGATCCTTTGATATTTTGTCAAATGAACTTGATCAAGGCTTGCAATGTCGTGTTTTAATAAACTCACAATATAAATGAGGTAACTAAGTAGATTTTCGATTTAAATATTATATTGAATACATAAGACGCTTGCCCTAAAGCATCAATAGCCTAGGCTCTGTACAAGCAAGCCGCTTATCTCTAGGTGTAACGTGTAACGTCACTTCACGTCGACTACAATAGCGCCTGACCTTCGCCTACTTATCCGTTCGTTTGGATCGAGCCTCTCGGAATCTTTTCAAAACATACATCTATTCATCTCGCTCTTTATTTAAGCTATGCTAAGTTTAATGTCTCGGCTCAATATTTTTATATATTGTGACAAATTTATACGAAATTCATAAGTACCCAATGACTTAAAATATCAGTTTTCAATACTTTTTACGGATTCCATTACTAATATTTGTAATAACTACTAAAACGAAACAAAACATTTGAAATGGTATATAACTGTAATATTAAAGTGATTTCGAGAATATAATAAATCAAGAAATAAAAAATATTGCATTTCATAACAAACAAGTATTATCTTCCAACAAGGATTCCGTAGTAGATATTGTGCTTTAATCTCTTATAAAGAAGCTGTATTCCAAGTAGAAGGTTGTTGTTCAAATTTATTTTCTTATAAATACGAATTAAAACTGAATCTAGAAAAATAAACTTAAATTATCTTCTAAAGAATGTATTATTAGAAGTAATATCCTTTATTATCAGTCATATAAATGTATATGGTAAGTTTTATCTTTTTATGTCGTAAAAGTAATTAATATTGTTATCAATTTATTAAACTTAAAATAATATAGTATATAAATAAGACTTGACATAAACATCTGCAACCTACATAAAATAATGTCAACTGCAGTTCTGTTATCCTCTGCCCTGGATTTTATGAACTTGACCTAGTTTCAGCCGTACGTGGATGAATAACTAATAATTTATATAAATACGTTAGTTACTGCAAACATATTACTGTTTACAACTCCGACATATATACGGCGATGGCAAGGGTAACGCCAGATTGAAAATCATATTTCTAAGAGATATAAATAAGGTGTTTTAATTATAGTCTTAATGAATCATTATTCCGATGATTTGATTGCTAATTGTTTTATTTTATTTTATTAATGATAATGAATGGACAATTTTTAATATTAATTTTGATGTATATATATATCAATAGCCATTTCCTATTTCGACTACTGATCTACGATGTGAGGTGACTGGCGCACACCGATGTCGGGTCACACTCACCCTCCACTGGGCGGCATGTTATTCCCTTTGACCCATTTTCAACTTGATCTTGATCCGTTCGACCTAATTGCGATAAATTTATTTGCAAATCGCTTTAGCTTGAAGTTTCACTTACATGACACACCGATTGTACTTTATTTTATTGTAGGTGTTAAAATGATAGTAATATATTATCCTTATTAAAAACATTAAATTAAGATTTAATTATATTTTAGCCACACTAATTACGTTGATGTATGTCGGTTATAGTGCCAATGTAAACAAACATACGATAGCACTTTCGATAGGAAATATCCGTAAGGAATGGTTAGCTTCTAGTCGTTGAAGTCCCCCTGACCTACTTTAGTAAACTTGACCCATATTATTATCAACCCTGGATGCTGTTTTGAGTACAAATTTCTTTAAATCAAAGTCGATTTCAAGGAAATTCTTGTTTACTCAGTTAAATTCTTTGTTTATGAGGTTTTAATTGTGCCAGGAAAGTACTGAATATCTTTCTAAAGTTATGTGGGATAGAGAAGACACGAAGGGTTTTCCCGTTCGCGTGTATCTCGGTAAATATTATCAACTTTTTTAATTCCACAACAATTTTTTAAATCACAAAAAATAATTTAACGTATTGATATCATAGCCACAGAACTAGTAACTGAGCAGACAAATATATTTTCATAATTCCACTAAATGATCAAGACTTGATCCTGCTGACTGGTTGTTTGTTTAGTCACATAATAAGATAATGTCAACAACCTTGACACAGTTTTCATTATTACAAGGGAAGTCGCGAAGCATTTCTCGCTTACAATGGAAAAATTAGATAAACAAACCTTGTTACTGCACCATTGTATTGTGGAACCTCGACGACTGCATCATATTTTTTTTATTAATAACCTTAATAAAATATTATCATTGATTAGATAATTTATGAAATCAAAGGCTTGTTGGTTTTAATACTCACATTTTCCGATGAGAATGAACTACTATCAACCTAAACATTACAATCTTATTCAATGCGGATAAACTTTTGAATAACTATTACATATTTACCACTCGATGAAAAAATATATATATCGATTTAAGCAGAAGAATTACTTAAGGAAAATGCAGATAGTATTCTGCAGACAACTGTGTCGAGGACATTGCGTTCTTGAAAATGGATCGATATTAACATTACGATATAATCATTATTTGAAACTATAATATACAGTAATTTTCTGTATATAGATAAGCGAAATACATTTCAACACGATATCTCCGAAAATATAGGTCCGATTGAAATCCTTTCGCGACTTAGGAGCTTACTTTAAACGGATTTTACGTAAATGCTAAAAAAAATCCACGATCTAGTAGAACCAATTACTAGTAGTAATTAGTATATATAAATATAATAATAAGAATATCGGAGAAACCGATCGAAGATACTTCTTTGAACAATTCGACGGTGTCGACACCGGCACGTTTCTGTTATTTCCATTTTCTCCAACTGGTAGATACGACGTGACTCATTGGTTTTTAAACTTTCGCATCCGCAACGTAACCAGCGAATCCTTATAAAGGCTAACTTTATTTTTATTTCTGATTTCCACATTTATCATTAATCCCAATGGGAGACGAATCAGTAAGTGCCCTTGTGTTAATGATTAAATAATTCGCTCGCATGTCAAGGGCAATTACGGAACAAGATTAGCGCCAGAGATTCAACACATGATTTGATCCTTTCACACTGTTCCCTTAAGACTAAGGTCGATTGCTATGTTATTGGCGTAGGTTGTCCGGATAATAACATCCATTAGTCAGTCTTACATCAATTATTAGATAATTATTGATGTGACGGTCTTACTTTGTTTTTATTTCCGTCGAAAGGAAACCAAGCCAAAAAAATGCTCTGTATTACACAATCTACTGTAAACATAATTTAAGGCATCATATTTGGGCGTGATGATGCGACCGGCTAAAAAACTTTCACATATTACTAATGTAAAATATGTTTGAAGCGTGCATACGCAATTTTAACTGAATATAATATAATTTAATTGGCAAAATAATATTCGGCAAGGTTAGTATCACTACGTATTTTTCCTTTCATCTCTACGCAATACTGTCAACCTTGACAAAAATATTTCATCAATTATAATTTGCGAAACCTTGAGAAAACTCACTGAAACTTTTAAGTAATACCAAAAATTACTATATTTTTAAAACATGATTGAAAGATATGAATTGATTTTTACCAAAAATCTAAGTTTGTCGATGGTTTGATTAGACACATTTTATGTGAATTATCGCAATTGTCACTATATGTATTTTCAAGATTCGATTATTTCGAAACGTGACATTTACTATTTATAAGCTTCCTTGCTAAATACCGCCCGTGACGCCACGGGCCTGACAACCGTCGTATGAAGTTAGCCTAACTTTTCAAAGTCACATCTACTCGATTTATGTTATGTTATGTTATATAGTCCTAATCATATGAATATGCTAATAATACTTTAAAAAAGTTAGTTTTGTTTATTTATTATTTACCATTTCACATAAAAGCTTTTATTTGAATATTTCTTTATATATAAGCAGATTAATATGCCGACGGAGGTGGAGAAAAAATTGTTGTAAACAATACCTTATCTTAAACAAAACCTTTACGTCAGGTTTGTGGAGACTTTCGAAATATCTAAAGAAAAGTCATCGAAAACATAATATACTTACCTCTTTTATAGATATATTACAATGGTCACTGTTTTAATTTTTTTTTTGTTTAAAAAATAACGACAATTTTAGTTTCATGAAGACAAATGTCTCTTTTTAGACGCGTTACTTGCAATAGCTTCGCTTATATTTTTATGCAATGAAATCAAAAAGTTCTAACTGCAAGCTTTTTATACTTAATAAATATTTGAATTGGTCAGGTGTACTAATGTTCTAGATATGCTACTGACCTTATGATGGCGCCATGCAATACATAAGTCGTAAGAACTACTTCTCAGAACCCAGACGTATTAACTCAGCAGTAATCAGTATCGTACGGATGGGCAGTATTACGAAACCGCACATTTGACTTGGTGGTAGGGCTTTGTGTAAGCCCGTCTGGGTAGGTACCACCCACTCGTGAGATATTGTACCGCCAAATAGCAAATTCAGTATTGTTGTGTTCCGTTTTGAAGGCTGGGTTAGCCAGTCTACCCACAATCAGAAGAGACAACATCATAGTTCCCAAGGTTGGAGGCGCATTGACGATGTAAGGAATAGTTGATATTTCTTACGTCACTAATGTCTATAAGCGGTGGTGAACACTTACCATCAGGTGGCCCATTTGCCAGTCCGCCTACCTATTGCATTAAAAAAAAAACACCAAAATTTAAACCCTTTAAAACGTATGTTAATACTATTAAGACCTACTAGTGTACTGTTAATACTATTAAGCTATTATATAAGCTAAAAATTCAATTGTCTTGCTTAATAATAATAAACAAAGAATAAAGATACAACCAAAAAATCCAACATCTCCTTTATAGTGGTAGTGATATAGAACGATTAATTTTAAAACAATGACTAAACGAATTCTCAGCGTAAAAAGTGCAAGAACGCCTTTACTTCAAATTAGCAAGAAAGTATTTTTTTATACTGCCTATTTTGCTAAAGCGACTTATATATAAATAAGCATATCTTTATGTATAATATTTAATCGATTTTAATCAAGTATTGCTTGTTGTCTATGATGTTACATCTTAATATATATCTTACTTCAATTTGAAAATTGTGTACAATCTTTTTATTTACGTAGTTTTTTAAGATAACAAGTGACCTACGTTTGTGTGGAAAGCAAATACTCGATTCTCGTGGGAGAGTATTGTTATTGGAGACCAATCTTATCTAATGTTTTGAGAGCATTCATATAAATACAACGTACTTTTAATTATTTTAATACACAATTTGCTTTAATGTTATGCAAGCTTTCGGTAGCTATTCCACTCGAGTAATTTTTTTTGTGTTTTATTGTTGGTGTAGCTATAATATAAATCATGTTATAACTTCCCGATATTAAAATAATAGATATAATAACTTAGGGTTTTCATATTACGTAGATGAAATGTAATATTATATTAATATAACGTTAAGATGAATGGTTGGAGGGTTGTCCACAGGCAAATTTTAGTGTAAACTTGTAGCCACAATGAGATTAAGCTCATTTTGAAATAAGAATATTCATAATTCGTGCAAAAGTTTCATAACAAAAAACGCGATATAAATCAGTGTTACTAACGCGTGAATGTCACGAGACAATCATTCGAAACGTTACGTTGCAAAATTATGCGCGACCACAACGTATTCACTCTACAGTGTAATGTATTTTTATTTTATGTAATACAGCTTGTAAATCTTTATAAGGTTTCGGTTTCAAATAAACAGATTGCGTGATACTATTTAAATTAAGTTCATTTTATTTACAATCAAATTTATATTCAATTGCTGATTGTTATCAGCCTCCCACTCAGTAGATAATTAGAACTACGTTTTAGATATCTTTTTAAATTGCAAAAACTCTACGTCAGCCGACTGGAGTGCACTAGCAAAGAGGAAGATTGGAGATTGATAGAAATATTAACTAGGAATGTATCAAAAGGCCAAATAAATTGTCGAAATTAATCAACTATTATACGTATTATGCCCGTCGCTATTATTAAATTTTTTCTAAATTATACTTTTCGCTTTTTACAACTTTAAGGTATTTGGACGTAAATAAGTTGATAAACAAAAAGCGAATCTGTTTATTCCTCGCTATGTAACTGTACGCAATAGCGCATTGGATCAAATGGATGTTGGTCGTCCGGCGTCCCCTACGTTAGAATGGCATAGACTATACATATAATTGCACACGTAGGACGCACCGAGCGACCTCGTCGGACCAAAAGCAGTACCACTGTCACTGGGTAAGTGTGTCAGTGTGTCAGTAGGACGCGCGTCATCTGCGACCGTGCCCCCCGCGCCCTCGGCTCCCCGCCCTCTCCTACCGTTCCAAGGTCCCGAGAGATTGCAGTTGGGTTTACTCAACAAACCTACATTTTCTTAATGGGCCAAAGTGCTACTAGGTGATACGTTCCAGTCAAGAGCCACTTGATGTTCTAATTGTGTATACGTATAATTGGCGAGCTAAAAAGATGTTGGAACTAATAAATAAAATGTCTTGTATCAAAAAAATAAAAATAGTTATTTCTACTTTTTATAAGAGATTATTAATTCGGATTATTCTTAAAAAAGCGTAATTAAGTCCAATAAAATCATTTTCTAAAAAAATACTTAGCTACGGATATATTTCTGTCTATTATATTCATAATATTTAAAAATACATTAAGAATCGACATAGTCCTTAATAACAATAGACGTCCAAACAAGTGGAAAATCAATTGTTATAATGAATTCACCTGGGAAATAGGTTGTTCATTGCATATGGTAATAAATATGTAAAAGTGACCTCCCACACGTTTTTTCGTTTTAAGTTAATTTTATACTACAGTTTAAAGGAAATAATGTATATTAAAACAGAAGTGGATCTTTAACGAATGTTAGTTAATATTTAGATATATGAATAACATAAAGATAAATAATGTGTATAACAAACAAGTAAATTAGACTGAATTTATTGTTAAACTAATGTTATCAAAGGCTACAGTGGACTTTTCTGTAGTCATTTCGTTGATATAAAAAACTCTCATACAATATTTTCGTATCCCGGTAAAGTCTGTCCGTTAGGAAGGTACCGCACCGGCAATATTCTCCCCAGAACTTTGCTATTAAACATGCTATATAGCTGGTGGTAGGGCTTTGTGCAAGCTCGTCTGGGTAGGTACCACCCACTCATCAGATATTCTACCGCAAAACAGCAATACTTGATATTGTTGTGTTCCGGTTTGAAGGGTGAGTGAGCCAGTGTAATTACAGGCACAAGGGACATAAAATCTTAGTTCCCAAGGTTGGTGGCGCATTGGCTATAAGCGATGGTTGACATTTCTTTCAATGCCAATGTCTAAGGGCGTTTGGTGACCACTTACCATCAGGTGGCCCATATGCTCGTCCACCTTCCTATTCTATAAAAAAAAAAAATGCGCGTCAGGTAACTATAAACTATCGTTGTAACTAATAAGTATTAAGGTTTCATAACCATCGGATTCGTAGTTTTAAGAATTATGATGAGTCAGTGCAGTTTCCTTTGTCAATTTTTTTGACAACGACATTTCTGATTCCTTTTCAAAATACAAATTGATCGAATTAGATAATATTCCTAACGAATATTTAAACGCTGCGTTTAATGGTACGATACGAGTTTTTGTCGTGGGAAACCTCGCGTTATCTCTATTCGAGATGCTCCTGATAAATAATTTTTATAATGATAAATAATTTGCGGCCACTTTACTTCGTCATTTTAAAATATTTAATTAAATATAAAGGTACCATCGGTTCGTAATATAAGTTACTGTTTTGACAGTAAGTACTGAGTCTCTTGCTGTTTCTTCGGTGTGACTGTAAGTTTAATTTAATATGTATGTTATTAACAAATTCAAGTCTTTTTATTACTTATCTAACCTGAATGAAAATCAACGAATCAATCTTTATTTGACATTTAAAATTTATAAATAGACCAAAAATATCTGCAGAATCTTATTATAGAAATGAATACCGTGGTCTAGGGAGGATGTATTGAATCTCGAGCTCCAAGATTATAAATAGACGAGAATTTTTTTGTAAAATGAAAACAGATTGAATATCTGTAGCACGTAACCCCAAAGTAAAATATAGTGTTACTGCTTAGTAAAAATTTAATATAACAACTCTTTGAAGTGACTACTTCACAGTAAACTGTGATGAGCAGTATTTATGCTGACAATAGATTGGATCGACATTTCAAATAGAGTGTGATATCGAACAATTCTATGAAAGTATTTTTGCTACAATTAGCGGTCTAGGATGTTTAATTATGCATACAATTTCATGCTTAATGTTTGGTTGATTTTCTTAATATAGACTGTACTTTGGTAAAATTAATAATAATTTAGATATTATTTTCACTCGATAACCACACCTAATACACCTGATGGTAATTAGTCACCAACGCCCATAGACATTGGCATTGTAAGAAATGTTAACCATCGCTTACATCACCAATGCGCCACCAACCTTGGGAACTAAGATGCTATGTCCCTTATGCCTGTAATTACACTGGCTCACTCACCCCTTAAACCGGAATACAACAATACCAAGTACTGCTGTTTTGCGGTAGAATATCTGATGAGTGGGTGGTACCTACCTAGACGAGCATGCACATAGCCCTACCACCAGTGACATATTTTATATAACGTGACAATTTGAGTATTTAAAAGTCGTCAACCGGCCCTTGAAGTTGCTTAAAAAGAGTTGAACGTAGATCAATTAACAGTATATTTAAATTTATGCTATTTTACAAAAGTAACTGAGCTGGGATGCAAATCAGTATATGATTTGGTCATGGTTTATAACGCTAAATTTAAAGTTCAGATCAATACGAATCGATTTACTTCGGAAAACAAAAGCAACACGTCGCTGCTTTTTCTTTTGCTGTTCAATGCTTCAAAGATCTAAATAATTTACACATGTATATTATGAAATTCATGGAATGAGGCTTAGATTACCTATATATATATAAAATCCATCGTTATTACCGAATGCTTTATGAAATAAAATGAAATGATATTTATTTCTCTCGACACAAAGGAATGATTTACAGGTAAGTTAATTAGTCAATATAAAACTGTTTTACAAAGTAAGCATTAATTTTCAATAGACCGTGGATACCAATACTAGTTTAACTATTTTACAGATTATCAGGCTACCACTCGCACGCTAATTAAAATGTACGAATTTTATACATTAAATCATATGAAAAGAAATATAATCAGCTATTATTATTATAATATATGGATATTTAGTAGACATATACATTAATAAAATTCTTCGATCTATAGCCAATTATATTCCAATTACAGAAAGAGTAAAGACAAATAAACAATTTTAAAAATTAAATGACGCGATATAATTGGCCGAGATCTTACATTCCATAATAATATATTTATTATGGAGATATAAAAAAAAATAGTTTTATTTATTAATAAAAAAATTAGTTCATAAATTTGTCATAGGAATTTTGCAAGTAACATTAAAGTGGATGTAAGTAGTTAAGTGGAATACTGTTGCATTATAAATAAAGACTTCAATAGCTGTTTGCAGTGCATAATAAAGCAGAGCTGTTAGCAAATCGCATGGTTTGTATCATCATATTTCTATCCCTTCTTCGATTGGAATAGGCTTTTCGATTTTCTTCTTGTCAATAATAAATTCTTCATGTCACACAATGACATGATAAAGCAAACCTAAACATTTTCAAAGCGCTGCAATATTAAAGAGACATTTTAGTAAACCATTGTATAATGATATTTTCATATTGTCTTCAATCGAAATGTATGTAGATTTGCGTGTTTTTTTTTTTTAAATCATGTAAAAAAATCTTTATAGGTCTATTACTTTAGAAAAGTCTTGAGTCTAGGATCCCACCGCGACCCTTGTGGAATTTAATGTTTCTTAAAGTTAAATTATATAAATATCGTTATTTCGTAACTATACTACTATATATAGTTATAGTACACCATATCAGTTTTAAGTATGAAAATTATACTTTGTGTTGGCAGCATTTGTGTAGGTGCAGACTGAAAATCAAATACAAGCTGAGTTCACGCCCTTTTTTCACCGTCATTTATGATGTTTTGTAAAATTATTGTACTAAGATGGTTTATGTATTTTTTTTATAAATATACATTACTATTTTTATGCATGATGCTTAACAAAACAGTTCACTAGCCTAATCTCCTCGGTTTGTCAACCGATGCTATTTTTTCTTTGTTCGGAAGCCATTGTCGAGCTCTAGGTTATCAATACAAATGGTCGTGACGGAAGTGTCTAAAAACGAGTTTAAAACAATTAAATTTTCAAAGTTAAATAATGTATATGATTTTACTCAAATTTTTAATAATGTTGTGATCTAATTTTGACTATTGGGCGATCACGAGTTAATTAATATTGTAACATAAACTAATACATATAAATTTAGTTCTCTTGAAGCCTATATTACAATTTATAAATTTACTGCCATTGCATTTTATTATATTTCATTTGACAAAACACTTAACAATACTAATAGTCCAGTCACTGAGGAAGTTTTGACTTACAAAGGGGTCAAGGAAAATTCTAATTTGGTAGATTAGTGCTGTTTGGTGTCCTAATAAATAATCCGAGTTTGCGCCTTGAGCTACCGCTAATCGCGCCCCCTAGAAAAATACCGATTCGGCGAATAGAAACTTCTTGAGCTTGACTCCGTAACTAGTGTCACTCGTTCTATATTCGTTCGAACTATATTCCTGACTGAAAAAAATATTTCCAACAAAAGTTCGAGGAAGTTTAGTGATCTTGGTAGAATTTTTGTACTAACTATCGTTAACCTTTGTGGCACCGATGTTATGTTCTCGAAAAATCTGTTTTTAGTATCATTTCTCTAAGATTGCGAGGCGAGCTGTCGCTCAAAGTCGCAAACTTGGAATATGAATGACACCAAACTGAACTAATATTTTATGTCTTCAATAGCTTTACTATAAACTATTAGTCGTATTTAAACTGTGACTCTTAACATATTGTAATTTTATTATGCTTACTCATTTATAGACGAAATTAAAATTACAGCGCTTCTGAAAAAAAAACATCCCACTTTAGATTAGTTCCCACCAGCGATGCGCCTTCGGACACAGCGTGCCACACTCTGATGGAGTGTGCTGCTTGGGGACCTCAGCGCCTGTCCCTGGCGGCCTTAGTCGGTGAAGACCTCTCGCTGCCGAGTGTGATAAACGCCCTGCTTGGTAGCGAGAGGTGCTAGTTGGAGACGGTCTCCTTCTGCGAAAATGTCATGTCGCAGAAGGAGGCAGCGGAGCGGGAGCGTGAGGAGAGGGCCTCCGCTGACTCGCTTCGCCGAATAAGACCGGGGAGAAGGCGTTGGCGCTAAGTGTCTCCTCCCGCCTTAAGTTTTGCCGGGGTTAGTGGGTCTTTGTACCCTGAGAACCCCCTAGGATTTGGAGGCCTGCAGAGGCAGGCCAACCGTCGGGGCGTCACGGTAGTATGCGCAAGCGATCCCGTGACGCCCCTCGAAAAGGCGGTGTGGGTACCGCTGGTTTTTTAGTGGGTATTCCGGTGCATGCTCGGCGCCGGCGAGTCTCACATCCCCCCACTTCAAGTGGGGGAAACGCGTAAACGCGTTTTTCCAGCGAAACAAAAAAAAACTGTGCAAGCTCGTCTGGGAAGGTACCACCCACTCATCAGATATTCTACTGCCAAACAGCAGTACTTGGTATTGTTGTGTTCCGGTTTGAAGGGTGAGTGAGCCAGTGTAAATACATGCACAAGGGACATAACATCTTAGTTCCCAAGGTACCAGGCGCATTGGTGATGTAAGCGACGGTTAACATTTCTTACAATGCCAATGTCTATGGGCGTTGGTGACCACTTACCGTCAGGTGGCCCATATGCTCGTCCGCCTTCCTATTCTATAAAAAAAAAATAAGTTCCCACCACTGAAAGATGATCGACATATTTTTCTTTAACATTATTTAGTTGAATTCACTTAAACGCGACAGTTTCATTCCTAAAGTGTGGTATTGGTGTGTACTATATAATAAATTACATCCAGAATCGCACTTTGTCGTACAATCGCTGAAATTTTTCGTAGGCGGCTGTGTATATTCGGTCAAAGTATATTATGTAATATACGTGTCGTACGCTTAATAAATGCTTCTGGAGTAGATCTTCAAATGTGAATATATTTTTACCTTTGACAAGGAGAGGCAATGCAGAATGAATAATTTAAACGAAACCGGCTTGCTAATTCTAGGAATATTGTCTTAATCGTGACGTGTATGCCAAGCCTAAGAGTACATTCCACTTCCATCAAGTAATGATAATTGAAACTTGAACTTTATAACAAACTTAACTTTATAAAGGAATTGCTTTGGTATTTATACGGCAGTACGCGATTCACCTGCTTTCAACGAGTGTGATTATTATTTGTCATTAATTATCTGAAACATAACCATATAATATATCATGTGTAATGTTATAAAAATAAAACAAATTACTTCACTATTTTTATCGTAAAATTAAATTGTCTCGAAGAGAGGGAGCCAACTAGGCTATTATAACCACCATTACATTTATTTATTTATTTATACTGCACATTTAATCAATTGTAATAAATAATGGATCCAATATAGTTAAGTTACTGAACAAAGGAAAAATTAAGAAAATAGAATACAATAGGATTTTCATAAGAATATATTAAAATATATATTTATTTAACATTGTAATTCCCCACTTTTATGTATATTTAAATCTTCGGACTATTGTAAAGTTAGTATACGATACGATTTAGCATATCACTTGTGTACAAAAGTTAAAGTTTATAGTTACGTTAAATTGCTTTATGTTAAATGAAACTAAATCTAAAAAAATACCTACTATTTCAGTTTTTGTAATCAAATTTATCATAAAATATATTATATTTGAAATAAATAATGTAACACCAGATCGCATATAAATTTCGTATTTAATATGCACGTACGATTCCATCGCCCTTTGGCGAAATTGAAATTCAATTTATCTCCGTAAGTGGGACAGGGCGATTATTTCGCAATGTGTACCAATAAACGCATTGAGAAGACATCGTGGTTCTGCTTCTCTGGCTCGAAAACTCTTCGTACTTTGTCAATTAAGAGTTTGATATTATTTTATTATTCCTTGTTTCGCATACAATTTTCACATGAGCCTTTGTGGTGTTATTAAAACCCAAACCAGCTACTTTAAGTCTATTACTTTCAAACTTATATAAAGATACTAAAATATTAGCTTTACAATTGCCATATTTGACTGTAATGTGAATATTTTGAAATTTGTATATTTTTATATATAAAAGGAATTGTTAAATATAGAATTAAGCTAATAAATATGTATAGTTAATTATACAATGTGGTGCAAGCTATTTGTTAATTTACCTCTATATTCAAAGAAGTTTTATAAGAACTAATTGGAATTATTCTTTAAGGGATTTCAATAAAAAAAATTTAAGTTATTTTTAACTTTGTTAACTATGTACAGACATTTTTATAATATACAAATTAGAATTAAAATTATTGAAAATAAAATTAAAATTGACGCAAAATCACCATCGCCTTGTTAATATAGAACTAAGATATAAAACAGAGCAGGTGTTTTTTTTTTTTAATAATTACTTGTTAGTAGAATAATTCAGCAATAATAATTACATAAACGTAATTAATATTTTAATTAGTAAATGTACATTATATTGTAATGACTACATTATTCTGGGGCTGCTTCTATTGCTCAATCACACTGTACGACCTTGCCTAGTTAGTCAATATATAGCACGGCTTAAAAATATTTAATTAACTTTTAATTTAAATTGCAAAAATATTTTATTGAACCAATTTAAATATATCATTAAACATCTAATACGTTTTATGTTATGAAATTTGCTAATTCGATAGGCACGTGAAAGTTTAATAGATTAAAAATATGATATGTGAATTTTATTTATCCAAATGAAGCAGCTTTCTGGCAAATGATCGGCTTCCGTTGTTTCCATACTGATCGCGCGCCAGCTCGCGCCGTTTCTACCAACAGCCTTGTGCCACTTCCACAAGTTCTGTATATTTGTATGTCTGCGCATTATGCGTTGATCGGTATGTATTGATTCATCGAATCTTAAACAGCTGAAGTGAATAAATCGTATTGGTGTTGTAAAAATAGGAATACATGAATACGCTTTGAGGTTATCTGATAATTTCCCTAATTGTGAATGTTGAAATGTTTTTTTTCTCAAGAATATCGGTTGTTATTTTCTTGTATAATATGATTGATGTTTTGTTATGACCTTATGCACTCTGATTTAAAAAAAAAAAGGCTTCACTTCTTGAAAAGATCGTGCTATTCCTGATGTGATAAATTCTGCTATCCGTCTATGATAAACAACAAAAACTTGAATTGAATGAAATGTAGTACGAACAATTTATAAAATAAATGCTATTCGAAAAACCGATGGAGCCGAAACCAATCTTTAATGAACATAATTTTAAGAGATTCGTCTTGTTTTCTGAACAAAACAACTGAAACCAACTCAATAACAAACAATTTCAAATATCAAACATATTTAACTACAAACAATTTATAAAATTTATTTAATTTTCCATTTTTACTAATTAATAATTGCAATTAATATAAGTGAGCCTCTTAAATTAAATGAAAAATGCCATTTAATGCAAATATGTACCGAAACTGGTGGTAGGGCTTTGTGCAAGCTCGTCTGGGTAGGTACCACCCACTCATCAGATATTCTACCGCAAAACAGCAATACTTGATATTGTTGTGTTCCGGTTTGAAGGGTGAGTGAGCCAGTGTAATTACAGGCACAATGGACATAAAATCTTAGTTCCCAAGGTTGGTGGCGCATTGGATATGTAAGCGATGGTTGACATTTCTTACAATGCCAATGTCTAAGAGCGTTGGTGACCACTTACCATCAGGTGGCCCATATGCTCGTCCGCCTTCCTTTTCTATAAAAAAAAAAAAGAAACCGGTGGATAGGGTACATATCTGTATCATATTTTAAAATATAGCCAATCTAACAAAAAATACAGCATCGGCAACTACACACGTAACAACACACAAGTACATTATTTCGCATTTATGATCTCCTCTTTGTTTTATGTCGGCTACAAAATATATATCATAAAAAAATTGGCTTTTTCTTTGACATAAATGGGATAGAAAAATCTATTTATTTATTTTTTTACATATTACATCATCATTATTACGCTTCGATTGAAATATTTATTTACATTAAACGCCATATGAAAGTTTATATACACCTATTGTAGGTTTTGTGTGCCGGCTTGTCGGCTTATATTGTTAGTAAACCTAATAATATAAACCGATAACAAAATTGTTTCAATAAAAAAAGTGTTAATAAAATTCAATTTTTTTTTTATTGAACATGGTTATCGCTCTTAATTAAAAAAGTAGGTTTCTTATTTAAGTTATATTTTTAATGTGTCTTTAATGATCTATAACTTACTACCGTCTATTTGTCGATTGTTTCAAATAAATAAACTTCTTAAAACACACAAACAGTGTTTTTCTTCCAACTTTAATAGAGAAGGTTATCACTACGGCCTCTTTCGTGTGAATGTTTTTCGATATGTTCCCCGATTTAGATGAAGCGCGTTTAGAAGGGACTGTATTCATTATAAAAATTATAAAATTTATTTACCATTAACTGTGTAAAAAATTACATTATTATAAAGAAATAAAAAGTTTTTTTTTTTAATTATTATAATAATTTGTCCTGCTGTGCGGTGTTAGCCCTATGCAAACATAGCTAATTAGATTAAAACACCTAATAAAAAAGAATCTGAGTAGGTATTATAAATACAATATATTTTTAATCAAAATTGGGAATATTGAAACATTGAATATCTTAATGGCTAACATTAAAGACGCTTCTCCTCCTTGGGAAACCAATTAGATGTTTTAGGCTTTAACTTGTTTAGTGTGGTCATGTATCATATGATTGGTTTCACGGTAGGAAAATATAAATCTCTTAGATCAATGTAAAGTTACATCCACGCGGTAACTAGTAAATCGGAATTGAGGGCGATGCGGGGTTGGGGGCAGTAGATACGCATGGTAAGGGTTACGGAAAGTGTAATAAATGTGTAATAAATTAAAAAAAATTGCTCGATCGAAATAAAACATTTACTTTGGAATCACAGTAATAAGTATAACAAAGATAAAATGTTTGAACGTATCCTATTTTGTACGGTGCGAAAACTACTACTCCAATTATGTAGATCTTAGTATATCGCGGTTCAGACGCTTTTAAGCGAACGCTGCCAAAACTATAACAGGTAAAAAAGAATTTTATATGAGAGATTTAAAGAATTAAAAACATTTTAGACAAATCAGCAAAAACCAATATCTGTCTTTCATAGATAACTCACAGAATATATTTTTAATATATAGTTCAAATAAAAAGTAATAAAATAACGTCACGAAGTAATTATCCTTATCAAAATAAATTACATATTAAATTCAAAACTTTTATGTAGATTAATATTGCCGTTTACACTTTGCAATTCGAATCAGTAATTTTAGAAATTTTGTTTTTGTATTTTGTATATATAAATAAATGTGTGAAAATATACGCGGCGTCTGATATACGACGCAATAGCACAGTACGCTGAATAGATCGGCTGGCGAATTTTTATGTCTGATTGGTTAAAAATATCTCGGTACGAAGTCGGGACTGGCAGCTAGTATAATATATATTAGTATATAATATATAGTATAATACATATTTCTGAGTGTAAAGGGTTCTTTTAATAATTACCGTAAGCAATTTGATATGGTTGCCGGCTTTTCATTGTGTTTTTAAGTTGGCAGAAAAGGCAAAAGTACATAAGCTTTTCACAAGGACTATAACAAGCAACGCTAGCTGAACGAAATATAGCAAAAGCATTTAGTTAATTTTAGCAATTTTTTAACATAGCATAGCTAAGAATTTATTTTCAAGTTATTTCATTGGACACGCTTTAGAAGCTTGTTTTCCGTATATTGATTTTAACATATTTAACATATTTTTAGCATTTTTTCTTTAAATGATATGATTTAAGTACACTAAGTTACATGGTTTCAAATAAAATCAAATTTCGTAGTAAATCCTCCACAGTCATGTGGGCCGCATCATTGAAACGTTTTGTAATAACGCTAAAATCGTGGTAACGAGGTCAAGGCTCTACTTATTTACATGTACGTGAGAAATAGCGTTCTCTGTTTGAGTGGTATGCTATAATACTATAATTTAAATATCTGTCACACTTAAACACTGTTGAACTATCTGTAAACTGTCATTCAGATTACTCCCATTACATTGACGAAATGTGTGCTTATGCATGTTGCAACCGACATCTCGTGTCGCAAAAACATGCGAATCTTATATTTTGAGGTCAGGTTGCTTAACAATAAATCTGGACAAAAAACTAATCCTTGGAATAAAAATGGGAGAGAACCTTGTTTAGTATTATAATCGTACAGCTCCGGACAATAAAATATTCAAAATGTTAAAGTAACATTAATTCATAATAACCATAATACGAGACACTACTTTCTACTTGAGTGTATATACATAATTCACAAGACGTTTGGCAATACGAAATTTGTTACCTCTTTGCAATTTAATATTTTGTTTTTCACAGATAAAATACGAAAAAAATATTATATATGATTTTTTTCTCATCAACCTCTCGCTGCATACTAATTTTATTAATTAGCTTGACTTTACTAACTTTGATATAATTTTACATTCAGATTTATCAACCCGTACAACAATTTTCACTTCTTGTTGCCTCAGTGTGACAGATATTAATAACCTATAATTTTAACATGCTTTTTGGACCCACGTAGAAATTACAGTCGATCAACTGTAAGTTAGATTTTTAGTCCTCGTCAAACTTATAATGCCGAAATTTTATAATGAAATATGTAGATTGTAGAAGTATTCGTAAAACAATATAATGAAATAAAACTTAGTAAATAAGAAAAATCACAAAATATTCTGAAGTGTGGTAACAGAAATATTTGTTTGTACTTTCAGCTTTGCTTGTACAAGTGTCAAAATATTGAACATTTTTTTAAAACTATTAACTGATGATACTGTTAACACAGTATCATGTACATATGCATTTAAGTTTATTTAAATAATATACATACTTTGAACTTTATCGATCACGTAGATACAATAAGATAGTTTATTTCTACACTAGCCCACTGGCTTTGAAGTAATTTAAGGGAAGTGTATACATTTTTTTAAGCCCTTAAGTGCAGTTAGTTTATGGGGTGTACAGGATGCGGCTGGTTTTAGGCGTATTCTTAAGTATATATTTCGAATAAACATACTAAGTCAAAACTTAGCTCCTGTGAACTGTGATTTTATTGAAATAACGATATATCAAAAACGATGAATGATATTGTCACTTTTAACTATACAGTTTTGATTAAATTAAAATACAGTATTAACTGTATATATACTGGTTTAACTTAGATATTGCTAATAAATTCTATTGATTATATCAACATTCGTTTCCATATATAAAAATTTTAACAATTTGTCAATTACATACATAAATCCGATGACACAATTAACTAGCTGTGCGTTCATGCCGTGCAACGTATTGGCAAATTATAATAACATTGTCTCTATTTATGATGCTCGTGTTACATTTCGTAAAATTGCAAAATCATATGTTACATTGATTAATGTTTTCGGTAGGAAAATCGTATTTATATTTATACACCCGCGCATTCATCGCCCCGTGCTGTGATAAAAAAGTGGGTCAACGCCTAATCATGCTGAATTTTACCTACCAGCTTATACATTGCATTGAATGGATTTATGCTAATGCATTCTACACGGTGGGAGCGCGCATTTAAACAATCTTATATATTCCAACCGAAAAGTACATCGATTAACGAACCGTTCTTCATCAATGAATGTAACTATAATTTATATGTTTTAGTCCTTAATAAACTTATAAAATAACTATAGTCTAGTAGTCTTAAAATGGTATTAATACCGCTAATATTAAATTTGTATTCTGTAACAACTTTTATTTAAGTACTTTAGTTTCGCTGCTACAATGAAACTTAACAAGTCGATTTTCTATTACTGGTTACTTAATTACAGCTTATTAGAAAAAAAATACTACACAACATGCTAGTTCTTGTACCAAAAGTGAATATTTTTAACAGAAAAATTCAACTTAAAATATCATCCGTGTTATAATTGAATAAAGCCGTTTATAAACGAGTGGCAACAAGAGTAAAAAGAAAAAAGTAGTTAAGGAGACAGTTGTTCCGTGTACCGCCCGTCGACCTTGAATACCTTCCAGAACATTCATTTATGCACTTATTATATGTATTACTATTTTTATTTCTTACTAATAAACTGTTAGTCATGAAATATAAAAAAAAATATTGACACTTTTTGTATTCGTATTTAATAAATCAAATATATTATATTATTAAATATTTATCGTCAATAACAGAATAGATATGTAAATCACTAAGGCGCTCTCTTTATATAGTGTACATAATAAACTCGTATAAATTTGGCTTTCTTTGTTTAAAATCAGATTAAGGTTATAAAACTGGAGTGCAGCATGCATAATTGTGTAGCTACGTTGGGGAGACTATATTTGGACTGACAAAGAAATTTTTGTCACCAAGATAATAAGGATGGGGATACATTCTATTGACGATACCTAAAATAATGCTGTATATCTACTAACTATTATAGTTAAGTCGTAATAACTGCTTTTTTGTAAAAATTAGTCAATCAAAACAAGGGTAGAATTGAAAAATTAAGACAAGCGTATCATGATATTAATCCTTATGCAACGAAATAGTTTCATAATTAAGATTGATTATATACATGTAAATTCTTCTTTAAAATATTTTATCGGACCTTTCGTGTTAAAGTTACGGTGGGTATTAAATGCTAAAAATAAGAAAAATGCCGCGGTGTGAACTAACCACGGATATCGGGAGCGACCAGTACTAGGCTTTGTCTTTTATGTACCTACTAACTGTAAACTAGAAACAATCAGATAGAACTTTCATAATATTAATATTTTGTATTATTATTTAAAACCTTAAAACGCTTTATAAAACGAACTTGAACATATTTGTCCTTTACGTTATATACTTAATTAAAATTAATATCTTAGAGTTATCGCATAATTGAAATTCTCACACGAAAAAAAAATTCGTGGTGATGGTGGTGGTAGTGCGAAGGTGAAGTAGCCAATTCAAAAAATCGGATGTACCATGGTTACTTGGTGGTAGGGCTTTGTGTAAACCCGTCTGGGTAGGTACCACACAATTATCACATATCCTACCGCCAAACGACAATATTTAACATTGTTGTTCCGGTGACTTGTCGAACACCTACATTTTCAAATAAATTGTATACTAACTACGTAATATATACTAAGATAGGTAATTGTTCAAGCCGGACGAAATCGTGGCGGGCCGCTAGTGAATTACATATTTATTTTCTTTAAATTTATCCCATAATAAATTATCATTAAACTATGCTTTCATTCGCTTGCGGTTGTCAAGTAAACGTATTGAGGTGAAACCATTGTGGCATACATAGGTCTTCAGTAACAAGCACATACCGGACCGGAACCTCGAAATGATAACGTTTCATTTTATAATTAATATATTAAGAGACAAAGCGCAGGTAAAAATAATCGTACTTGTATTATAAATAAAAAGCCGTAACAGTATTAGCAATATTTGTGTAAAATTACATTAATAAAAAATATTTTTGGTTAGTTAGTTGTAGTAGTAGTAGTAGTATTTAGGTTAGTTTAATAGTTTTGAAATACTTCTATCAGATGTCAGCTAATTGTACGCGCATATATTTAAAAATATATACAGTAATTGATATTCTAGATGTCCGTTATTTTGAATAAATTAAACCTTTGAACTTTCCGTAGATAGCTAAACGAACAAAGGGCAGAGAAAAATTTAAACACAACTCGTTGTATAAAGTAAGTTGCGAGCAAAATGAGAGAAAATCAAATCTATTGGTATATTTTATTTACTGTAGTAGCAATAACTTTAATGTTTATTGAAATACGGAGACATCGGACAATAGGAAGTAACGAGATGATATAATTTTGATGAAGATGTATGTTAACAAGTATCGACTTGTTAACTTAATATGTTTATCTTCATTAGGTAGCATTGGTCTGATCGTGAGTCGACCTACTTTAAAATTATTTGCGAAACTAATAAAATTCAAATGAAAACAAGCTATCATACAATATTTAAAATTTGGTTCGGATAGAATCACTCAGAATACATTTAACATGTAAAATCGTAACCTATTTCGATTTTTTATTTTGATCAAAGTTGAATTTATAAAAGTAGTCTTAAGTATAGCCAGACAACTATCAAATAAATAGTGCCGCTTATTTACGTGTTTAATGTGGTATGAAAGAATAAAAAACATAATTGAATATTAAGAACGTGAGGAATCTTATGGTCAGACACCGTTATTAACCCTACTTGGCTTTGTTATTGCATAAAGACTAATTTATCAAAACAAATGCAGTAAGTATGCATTTAAAAAATATCTTTATGCAATCATTACGATCATGGTTAGAGAGCTGGCGAGCATTTCTGTATAGGAATCTCTGTGTTTATATCTGAATATCTGTGTTTGCTCATGTTTCGTATCGATAGCTTTTAATGTTTATATCAATACAAAGCGATTTTGCCTGGTTAATATTAAGATGCTAAGTCGCTAAGTTTTAGTGTTATAGTGCGTGAAAATAAAAAAATAATAAAATTAACTCAATTATTTGCTTATGTTTGCCTCTGAGGCTGGTTGTTACACCCTCCTAGAAACGTAGATAACGTGGTAGACTTTCAGGGATAGGCATTATTTCGATTCGTACTAAAAATGTAAAAAAACACATTTGCTTATTTCGTTTTTGAGCTTGGTACGCTTAAGTAACAAAATATGTAAATAATGTTTTAAGTCCCTCCTATCGATTGCTTATGTATTACAAGCCGTAATTACTAAAATTGATATTTTTTTGATGTAGAATTTTACTTGTACTAGATGCGAGCTCTGCCTAAATTGTTCTGTCTTTGGAATATCAGAGACCTGGATGTCTTCCACTTCTATTAAAAGATTTATAAATATTCCGCCAAGAGGCAGACATGATCACATAATATAACTATTTTTTACAAATTCGAAGCGCTTACAATGCAGCGCTAACATAGCGAGATTCTTATTCCACAATTGTCAGTATTAATAATGTCAACTACATTCAAATCATAGATCTGTATAGCTACATTTTAGTTATATTCTCAGTTGATTAGATTGCATCTGCGATATAACTTAACGTCTTAACATATTTGAGGAGAAAATAGTCGGAACCGACGATTGGCGTTATCGAAACGGCTCTCATTGTTTACCTTTGTTATTTGGATATTATATTGCCATTTCGCAGTCTACTTTGGGGTAATACTGTTGGGCGCTGATATCAATATGAATTTTGACCTGCAGGAGAGGGCTGGTGGCGCAATGTATACGGCCATCGTTAAATTATTGAATAGTAAAATATTGACTGCCTCTTATATTTTTTTATGTACTTGTATTTTTTTTTTCTAAATTAAACATAAAAGAGCTATTGACTCGTCGCATTCGAGTAACAGGCGTAATAAGTTAATTTGTATGTATCTAGTACCGCTGTTACGAGCATCACATTTTCTCACCAATTCGTTACTATTTTTCCGGCCATATTTGATATTGGAGAAAATATATTGAGAAGCAAAATTAACTTTTATTATTTAATATATTATATCTATAAAGAGTTTTGACTTTAACTTGACAAAATTATAACACTATTAATATTAGAATATTATTATAAAACAAAGTCGCTCGATGCGTCTGTCCGTTTGTTTGGCACCTTCTTCTAAACTACGCTTTGGATTTTAACAACATTATCATCATTATTTAGATAATGTCCAAGAAAGGTCCTAGTGACTAAAATCATGTTTTATTTAATAATAAAAGATAAATAAGACATGGTATTATCTAAGAACATCGGTTTACATAACAGTAGCCAATACATTAATATCTAAGCAAGCAACATAATTGTATATTTTAAGGCATGTCCAGATTATAAATACAAATTGCTTTTTAAATTGCAATTTAAACCAGAAGTTTCAGAAATACTTGACATAATATATAATATTATAGATGTATAGGATATAGGTTAGATCGGTGTGCTCGACACTGATTTTATTATAATATTTATTTACACATTTATTTAGAGTTGTGAGTCCTTGTTTTTACATAAAACTTTACCATTACCTTTACATAAAACTTACAATAAACCCGTAGGTAAAAAAAGTAACTGTAAAATCCATAAATGTCCCACAGCTAGCCTATGGCCTCCTCTCGGTTTTGAGGAGAAGGCTTGGAGCTTTCTCCACTCCGCTGGTATAAATCGGGTTGTATCTGACACATGGCAGATGTTTATCCGTAGGTTTCGTCACAATGCTGTCTTAAACCGCCAAGCATATTTAAATTATAAACACAAATTTTAATTTTGATTTAACCACTGGGCCATCACCCGTAGGGCGGTTCCCTAATTCTCAAGCCACTGATACTTTATAACGCGCAATTCAATGACAATTAGAGGTAATTCTCGAGATGAATCGTTTTTATTTATTTATTTTGTCTTTTTGAATTTTATTTCACTACCTGAACCAAACCCATACAGTTATTTATTGAGGTTGTTGCCAAACGGTATATTTTAACCAAGAAGCTCGGTTTCATCATGTTATAAAAATGGGCATTTCATATTCAACGAACATGTAGATATATTTCAATTTCTGTTGTGCAAAAATAAATGTGTCGCCGGCGAATTCAACAATGGGAACATATGTAGGTCGAGGATCGAAATGGATTCAGTGATCAAATCTTACATTTATGTATTTGTAGAATTCATTTATATATCAGCTTAGTTTGAATATATTACTTTCAAACTGTTTTATATTAAACTCTCATATTATAATTAGTAAAACAGTTTTTTATCTTTTGGACTTTCTTATTTAATACAACACGTAAATTAACTGTGAGTGTTAATTATATTTTTATCCGAAAAAATCTGGATCCGGACGAAATAATAAGTAGGTACAACTAGTATATGATACGTATAATTAAGCTGTCATTACGAAAATATATTGAAAAAAAAAACAAAATAATTGATAAACAGAAACAAAGAAAACGTGTCAAATTAAAATATTTCACAATTAAAACAGTATTTTGATAATATCGACCGAATAGGAAATTTTGAGGGCGAGTGAAACCAACGAATCTCGGAATCGGGTCGCCTGCGCCTTTGCAACTGTCGAGTTGGGTAATGCTGCTTTGTTATTCCAAGCATCAATATTGGAGCAGAATATACATACAAGTTCTTTTGTCTGTCTAAGTAGGTGAAAGCGGAGTGGTAACAAAGAATTGAACTAGTTCTATAATGTTTTGAAAATTGCTTTGTTTAAATGTTGACGAACGCTAAATATTTTTTATCGTTATAAAGTAAAATTGAAATAAAGTAAAGTACTCACATTACTTTAAGACGTTTAAACGTCTTACATAATCTAATCCTGGTTGATTTTATAGTTTTAACATTTCAATATTGAATAATATGCCTGATACTTTATTTACAATTAATTTTATAAAATAAAAAGGAATACTTATAATAAGTTAGTAATTAAAAATAATGAAAATATTTACTTCGTTTAAGCACGCTTTACAAGATTTATATACTTATAGATACTTTTGATTCAGTTACAAATCATCGTGGCCCCAGGCGAAATGAGTATTATATTGAAGAAAAAAATACTATACACGTTTATATTAATAATAAATACAAATAAATTGCATAATTTGGCCTTAAAATCAACAAATACCAACTCCAGGCATTCTTATATAAAACAATATTTATAATTAGGATCATATCATTCGTAATTAGGATCATTTAAAAAATATTGTGTATGTTATAATATGTATACGATTACAAAAGTTCGAGCGTTAACAAAAAAAATCCCCTAATATATTATAATAGTATTGAATAATAGCAAAAAGGCAATTAAACATGAATATTAGGTACGTTTCGCGTGACGTACACAACGCTGGCCCGAATAAGGCCGTAGCGTTATCATTGACCTACTAACCCACTGCACTTGGCTCGGGATCCCCAAATCCACCCCATCCCTCTATACACCCCAGCCTTTTCACGCAAGTTCGTTTCATCGATTTTAATGACCCGTTTTTATTGAGGATAATGTATGAATGTAGGACATACTAATTATTTTAAATAAAATCTTTCGTTGGAAACTCATAATAAAAGGAGATGACTTTAATACAATTATTTAATGACAATACTGTCGGAGTTTTTTTTTAAATATCGTATTTATTTTCAATAAGTAAAACGTTTGCTTTAATTGTTTCGCACTATAATTTCAACAAGTTTGAATTAAATTATGAATGAAATATCATATTAAGCAGAAAAGCATAAATGATAAAAGTCGACGGATATGAATGAATCTGAGAATTTTTTGAGACTTAACAAGTTATAAATATGAAATAGTTTCTTTAATTTTGTTTGTCTTCAACACAAAAATACATATTATTAAGCAAGTGACAACAAAAAAAACGCAGAGGTGCTGGTCCGGATTTGAACTCGACCTTTGATCCAAGTGCTCTATCTATGGGGTCAGCGATATATAAAATGCACGTTACGCATTCTTTCTTTCCTGCCTTTTTTATACTTCGAGTTTGAACGACATTTTGATTTTTCCTGTAGACGTTTTCAGTCCTTTTTGCCGACTCCAGGAGGATATATTTTTTTTGCTTATTAACTGATTTTGGTTATTATTTTTGAGTTGAGCTATCTCAATATCATTGCTATTGGACATTGTTTAGTTTGTAAAATCGATTTCTTTTTTATTTAAAGGCATATTTATTTACTTTACAAGTGAGCAGGGCCACACAATATACAAATAAGAAGACGATGCCCCAGACCGGCAAATAAAAAAAATCTTAAATATTATATATTAATATGTATATATTTAATATAAAGTATAGAATTATGCATACTAAAAGTATCTTTCATTAAGTTTGTAAAACTTTCTGAAACTTTAAAATCATAAAAACCATCCACCACCATGCGGAGTTGCGACGACGCTGAAAGTGAAAATATGATCTTTCTTTTTGTCTTGTATTATAAAAATACCAATTAATATTTGGAATTTTTTTTCGTTTTGCTAAATTCTGATCTAAGTTGCCTTTTTTCAATATTTGCCTAAAACTCGAAGGACTTTGTATAAGGATATAAGAGTATAAAATTAAATGTTTTTATAGATATTGCAACCTAACTTAAGCCAATATACTAGCTCTATTATATGACTTCGCCCGTGTAACAGAGCTTGTTCTGGCCACGAACAAAACTCATAAAATCAGGTCAAAAATACATATTTCATCAGAATCTTCTTTGTTTTGCCAACATACAAACAAACATACTACATATGTCATACATACTATACATTGCTCTGTTTTACAACTAAGAGATTATAGAGGTTGCTTAATTGCTTTGTTTAATTAATATAAAGTCAATAATAAAGGTCAATCACACTTTATTTAAATTTAAGTATTTTTTATATCTTATCCCACATTAGTAGGTCACGTAAGTAAATCTATGATAAACATAAAAGTTCAACGAATAATGAATAAAAAAAGCCCGCATAAATGTTTACGTCTACCAATAATTTGCATTGTCACGCGATAATACAATCTACAGCCCGTCTATTACTACACTGTATTACGATGCGTTACATCAACGCGCGTCACCGGACACGGGGGAAAGTATGACGTCAGATGCGCGCATGCGAAGAAAGCAAAGTTGCGCTCGCGCTTCGGAACACTCTTGCTTTCGTAGGGGGCCGCGACGTCTGAGCGATAGCGAAAACGACACACTTGCTATACCTACCACCACTGTCACTTTTTCATCCGGTATTCAGGTCTTGATTATGAAATCGAAACTTATTGACTCATTGTGGCATATACACCTTTTCTCGACTTGGTAGCGGATATTGAGGGCAGGTTGTCTTTATGCTTATAAGAAAGAAACGTGTCATTAAACATGTTTCATAATGACTCAAGAGTATTTAATGGATATTTAAATTAGAAATACAGATTTAATTGTAATAACAATGGACATTCTTTTTATTAAAAAAAACTTGCAATATTTTAATGTCTTGAGTCGCTATTACAAAAATGACTTTGAATATACAATTATCTATGCACTATAAATTGAACGGTTTCACTGCAATAAGCTTATTTTTCAATACATATTCTGATTTATTAATAGACTTCCAGGTATTATGGAGCTATAAATAGTATAGCAGATAGCGTTGAGAGAATGATCTATTATTGTTCTATGTAAAATTGCCGTCCGCATTCAAATAAAAAATTATCGGCATATTAATCATCTCAATTTTCTTGTTGTATACTTTTTACATTAGGAATATTCACAAAATGCGTTTCTTTTTTTTATATTTGCCGGGAGGGCAAATGACTCTACTCCACCTGATGGTAAGTGGTAGTAGAGTCCAAACGCGACGACGGCCAGTACAGACGGGAAAAACGTTCTGCACTAGCCGCCTTCGCCTTGCCGGCCCGCAAGATGCCTCTTCAGGCCTCGTTTGAAGGGTTGTAAGAGGAGGGGAACACGTGAGCTGGTAAGGAAATCCATTTTTTGGAAGTGCGACAAAGAAAGGAGTTGCCAAATTTCTTATATTTGTTTCTTTTATTTAGTAGCTTGTTCACAGAAACAAGGGGTTTTCTCCGGGGAAAAGTATTGTATCACGTCTGAATTTGTCATTCTGGTCACGTGTTCTCAATGTGCAGTATTCGTTTAGTGCATTAGGACACGTTAAAACATGTTACATAGCGAGCACAAGGCTGTCACAGCCAGTCACTCGTTCGTGACCCGTTGACTGATTTTTAGCAAAACCAGGTCAAGATCTTTAATTTATTTCGCTTTTGATATTGAAAAGAACTTAGTACACCTACAATTTAGACTATTGTGTTCAGTACGTTTTGAACAAGACTTATTATGATTACGACTAAAATTTCCTTACATGGCGACGTTGTTCTCCTGCTTGTTAAATGTTTACTGATGTTTTATTAAGATCAAAAGACATTTTAGTTATCTATTAAAAAATAATTTCTGCGAAGAGCTTTTAACTCGTTGAACTTATTTTAATATTATTTGTATTTACCATACATATGATATTAAAAAACATACATAATGTAAGCATAGAGTATAATTAATTTTTTATATTTAGTTTACATCAAATTTTGACGCAGATTCCTCCATATATTACAACTCAAGTATCAAAAGCTTGACATTACTCATTTATAACTCACGAGTAATAACTTTTGGTATAAGTGTAACTACATGTTATTCAGTAGTAGATGTCTCGCGTTATGCTAGGCAGAGCGAGCTCTACGGTCGTAGAATTGTCATTAGAGTTTATAGTATCTGCCGAGCGACATTTGTTATGCGAACGTAAACATAATCTCCATGTTCGCGGCAACCCTGCCCTGCTGCGGCACCGCGCGCAAGTGGGTCAGTGGGCCGCCCCCCGCGCCCGCCGCGCCGATCCGCCCGCGCGGTGGCGCAACCGCGCGAACGCGCACTAACATAGACCTGGATCGCGGGAAAGTGGGTCACCGACTCACTTTCACTTATTACATGGGCTCCTAATCGTTTTCCATTGTACGAACGGGCGGGGGTTTTGCGGGTAGCGGCGGGGCGCGCATGCGGGAGGCGCCGGCACGCGCGCCGTTGTCGCCGGCCGGCCGCCAGTCGATCGCGGAACGTCTCTAGAGCCGTACGTGTGCTGTTATGACAAAACACTCGTTGCGATCGTAACGACGCGCGTCGTAAACAAATTGAACCGACTTTACTACAGCGTTATATTACGTTTTACTTTTTTTTATTAGCGTCTGAACCTTTGTTATTTACTAAATTAGAGTAGGAAAAATGTGTTGGATTTATGTGTCTTCTACAAAAGTGATTGAACAGGTGCAGCCCGCGAGCGGCAGATAGTGTTGCGGTCAGACCGCTAGTGAACTCAGTGACTGTGTGAACGTTGTCGCGGTTGAACGCCGCCGTAGGGATTTGTAATAAGCAGCCGCTCTGTGCGGCCGAGCATGACGATGGACCAGCAGGCAGGCCTCATGTCTCTTAACATGTCCCCGTTCGATCTAAGTCCAGGCCCTGAGGGATCGGGCTCGGGCAGTGGACCCTCGGGAGCCTCACAGCAATACGTGCCTCAAGGCGCAGCTTACCAATGCACGTCAGACCAACAGCCTTTTGGCTACGCAAATCTGGATGCTTCTTATTTATTTCCAACAGGTACAGGGAGCGAACCTGGGTCATATTTGCCAACAGCTGGCAACGTTTGCGACCAAACAGATACGAAAGACGTGATCGAAGAACTGTGTCCTGTTTGTGGAGATAAAGTTAGCGGTTACCACTACGGACTGCTCACTTGTGAATCCTGTAAAGGCTTCTTTAAAAGAACAGTACAGAACAAGAAAGTGTACACTTGCGTCGCAGAACGAGCATGTCACATTGACAAGACACAGAGGAAACGTTGCCCTTTCTGCCGCTTCCAGAAGTGCCTCGATGTCGGCATGAAACTTGAAGGTAAGTTTGTACAACAGTTCATTTAACTTAAAAATAATTATAATCATAATCATCATCAAAATCTAAATATGACGCTAAATTTTATAACGTTAGGAAGTCTTCTCGATATAAATTCATGTATGTAGGTCAGTTGCGAAGAGCCCAGATGTATTACATCATCTAGCGTAAGCAAAGGCAGCAAACATTGAAAGTTCAGGCAACACAAGAAACTAACGCACGCAAGCTGAACGAATTTAAATATTTAATCCGTGTGTTTATCAATCTTCTAAATAATATATATACTTACTGTGAACTTTTCTAGTTGCATATCAGAAAATACTTTCATGACATGCGATCTTTGGTAATTCAGTAAATAATGGGGGCAAATTGACCTATCATGTATAAATATTTAAGTAAAGTCGACTCACCGTTTTATATTAATGATGTAGCGATTTAATTAATAAGATATTTTTATATTTAATTCCACGGGGTCTGTTTTCACGATTGATAAAACAAATTTGAAATTGTTTGGAGAACTACGCAAATTAACTTAAATCTTAACGAATCTATAATATTTACGACTCCTGGTTCCGATTTTGTTTTCATACGAATTTAAGGCTTTCCATTAATAATAATCTAGTCTAAAAGTATGTTACCTCATAATTTGACTAGTATTTTTTATTGTCGATATTATAAATAAACAACATGTAAATGAATTATCAATCATCGGTTTAACATACTATTTTTCCATAATATAGTTTCACTTAAAACTTCTTGATACGGCAAGCAATAGTCTTAAAACCAAATAAATTTTATATTACTTGGTTATAAACCTGCATATGTCTAATTTCACTGAAATTCTGCTACATGTGTATTTTTACCAACCCGCATTGGAGTAGCGTGGTGGAATAACCAAACCTTCTCCTCAAAACAGAAGAGAAGGCCTTAACCCAACAGTGGGATATTCACAGGCTGTTACTAAATTGTACTATATATATATACTTAGTCAAATTGTAGAATAAGGCTTCTTTTTTCAGTACAGTATGAAATACTAACGGCGAAGAAGATAATTTTAATACAATCGTAATCTTTTTTTCTTTTCTGACCAAATTTGTTACATATATACGTATTTCATAAGTCCTACATTAACAATTATTTCTATTCTAAGATCCTTTAGTTAAAAACGACACGTACGCATAAAGCATGTACTATGGATTACAATTAAAAAAATAATTAGATTGACTATTATACTACATGTGTGTAAAATACGATTTAGAATCTATGTGCTATCATGTTTTTGTATATAAATTAAGTAACAGCCTTTCATTCGTTCGTAGTATTTTATTAATACATTAATAGTTATAACTTTCATTATATACAATTTTGGTTATAATGCATTTTTTTTAATAAAACGTGTAAATTCAATAATCAAAAGCAGTACTGATAAACTTTTAATTTGTACTGAATAATCAAACTAATTAATAGTCTTCAGCTTGTCGTCACCAAGAATAACATATAATATGTTTATACTGCTATTAATCATAGATATCGTTGACACACATTTTTAATATCAGTTTACTTACTTACCAAATGGCCTTTGGTAAGATTGTGAACTAGATCTATATAAAGTGTTTGGTAGCAAACAACTTGGAGCTTCAATTATAAAGGTGTACAAAATTAAATATATTGAAAATCGAGTAAAGGTATCAATTTAAAGGTTAATTTATAGTTAGGTGATCGCGTGGGGCGTAGTTTGAAGCGCAGATCGTTCTAAATTTAAAACGCGCGCGGCCGCAGAGCGCCCTGACCTACTTGCAAGCGGGGCCGCGATGCGGCGCGCGCGCTGCCTGCTGTGCGTGCATGTACGCAACGCGAGGTTGCCGCTGTGTGCGTAAGCCATTCGCGATTGCGCGTTTCGCCAGATGCTGCGATGTTTGCAACATTCATTACTTACACTTCGAATTAAACACTAAATTCAGAAGTTTTTGTCCGGGAAAGAGATAAAATTTTAAATTTCAAAATAATCCGACCTTTTCGTCCCAGGGATATTCAATTCTGGTTTAGTATTGAAATACTCAAAAGACGTCACAGAGACGGTAGTATAGAAAATATTTAACATTCCATTCGCTAGAATATCCATTTTATCGCTCAATAGTTTAACATGTATTCAAATAATGAAAGTGATATATAATAGGCATACTATGGTGCTACATTATACATCAAATGTGAAATATAACGACGCTATCGTTATATTTTATATTTTGTTTGTTTTAAAAAAATAGCACTGCTATTTTTAAACCATACATTCCACGCAAGCCTAGCCTACACTTATATATAGGTGCGGCGCAGTTGGCCTCAAACTTACTTCTCATTGAGAGGTTAGTAGATGACTCAAACCCCATTAGTAATATTCCAGCTTATTCTTAGACAAAAATCCTTATCACATAATACATGTTTGTTAATAAGGTAACTGGGATGCTCGGTCATTTTAACGAGATCGGTGCCTTATGTAAGACTTTATTGCATATAACTTGTGTAATCCCACATTATCCACTTACAGAAAAACTGTTTTACGACCGTAGACTAACAGCTTGAATTCATTACTTTTATTTTTTAACCAGAACATTTAAAATTCATTAACTTAAATACAATTAATATATGCCTAACCTATATGTTACATATGTATATACTAAGCGAAGCGTAAATTTCTATTATTGTGAAAATAATAAATTGCAACTGAGTTTCGTTACTTGATTCGATTTAAAGAATTTACATATATCGTAACTGAAAAACTTACTTTAAAAAAAAATAACAATCACACCAATTTTATTTTAATATTACATGAAATCTATAATTTTAGTTTTCTTTTATATATAGAATCTATTTATAGCATCCTTAATTATAATAATAATAATCATTAATATTTGATACATTCTAATGAAAGTAGTGATTAGTCAATAATAAAATATAAATAATATTTGTGCCAACCGACATATTATACTTTTAATCAACAAATTTCCAGTGACGACGGATGTTATATCCGCCGCAATTTACTTTTCGCTCAAAGCATTCTAATAAAGAACGTATTATGAGGTAGGGTTGTCATCATTCCCGTTTCCCCTTAACATGACCAGATCGCGTAGTAGTTTGCGTTCATTTTTATGATTTCCTATTACTGTTACTATACTGCCTCTTCTTAAATATAAACTGTGAAACCTCACTTTACAGCCATTTGTAGAAGGCAACCCTATTATTATACAAACAAAAATGATAATATCTTAATTCCTAAATCAATCATGTAATCTCTATTTAATTGTCCAAAACAATGATTTAGATTTACATAAACAGTGCTTTGTATAATTTCGTCTCTTGTATATATAACTTTCAATACGGCTTTGATTATAACATACATTATTTTGGTGTTTTTAAATACCAACATTTTGATACGCTTAAATTTTCTCACGGTCTTTATTTATTATATTTCTAGCGTCCTTTATTTATGTCCTTTATTTCCACATAACGTATATCATCTGAAAGACAATAAAAAAACAATTACAACATCAATATGTTTTATTTCGTGTGTGAAAACCACGAGGAGCATTCATATATCATAAGCATTTAATAATACAAATATTATAATTTTTGAAAATAATAACGATTGCAATAAGACATATGTCAGATGGCACAATTCTCACAAATCGTTTACTGACCTCAATCGCGGTTGTTGCGAGAGGCTCGCAGTGCCTGCTCGACCTGCAACGAGCCTTGTGCAATGCCAACGCGCAGCCGCTCGCCCGCGCCCGCGCCCGCGCTGTCTGCACCACCCGCTACTCCGTCCGCAACTCGTCACTAACTACAGCTACTGCTGTTAAAATATTTTGGGCTTCAAGTTGTTCAAGTGGAAATGTATTGGAATTGGAATAGACATAGACTTTATTTTGGGATGATTTTTTTTAAATTGCTCATTGAAGGTACATACACAATTTAGTTTTTTATTGAACCGTCTAAATTCCTTTCAAACTAAGTAATATTATAATTCCATCAAAACTATTTAATAAATTGCAAAATCTCTTTTGCTTAAATAATAGTCATTGTACACACGATATAAAAATATAATTATGTTTTTTTTTTTAGTCTAACGTATGAAACACATTACCTACGACTTATATAAACGTATCTGCGCCAGTGACATACAAAAATGTTTAAAACCTGCTATTGCTTAAGAAATTGATACGCATTTGTAATTTAAGCATGACGTTAGTTGATTATACGTTGACCATTAAAGTTAAAATGTTTATTACTTAATATTAATACGTATAGTCCGAAAGACGTAAGAAGTGAAATCATAAAATCTTTTTAATAAATTGTATAATATCGGCAAGGGTTGTTGCGCACTGGGTCTACTCAAACGACTATCGTGCGTTTCGACACAATAAGCTGCCGACGGTGGGGTGCGCTGCGCAAGCGTCATTTCATAAGACGCCTCGTTCGACCTGTCGCAACGGACTACCCAAATGTGACCTGAACACGTATCACATTACACGTCCACGGGTATCCGTACCGCATCTTCAATCATTCTACTATTTTAAATACTGCCAATGGCAGTATATATTTTTAAAATTCGTGTTTTCTAATTTCTTAATCTGTCAGACTCGAAGAACTTTGTTGTGCGAACTGGACATTATAAATGTTACACATAATTCCTAATTCCCAATTAGGAATAAACATACAAACTAACTTTTATTTAGAATATTGTCTTAAGATGAAATTGTTGTAACATTGATCTTGCAATGCAAGATCAAGACAACAATGATCTACCATTCATCGTTCATTTCCGTGGCGTAGATGTATGATTGAATTGGTATTCATAGAATGATAAGTGCTGAAGTGCTGTAGTCCACGTGTTACGACGCAAAACTGGCACCCGCAATCAGTTCCCCTACGTGGACAGCGTTAGCGCAGCGGACCGATCGAATTCGACGATAATGATTGTTGTTACACGGACCGCTGCTCGCCTTGTACACGCCACACCGCCTTACGTAATCTACCGCCATCGCCATCATTCTTTCGATCGCTAACTACTATTTTATACGAAGAAGTTTCAATTAAAATTTTAACTTTAAATTTTTGTCAATACGGTTTTAATCGTTACATTACTATTTGAGGTTTGAAGAAATTTCATAACTGCATTTTTAAACGATGCCATTCAAATCTTATTGGACTCCATTTTACTCGTAGCGCATACTTAAGTCTAATAGGAAAACTAGCATCGAGAGTTAAAAATATATGGCGGGGTCAGGCGCTTGCGGCTCACGACAGATGTTAGATCACAATAAAAACGCGCGCGCCAGCGACTATTTCGGCGCGCTGCCTTGACCCGAATCGGTGTTTCGACAGAGCGGCCTCGCACACCGGGCCTTTCTATTTTTTCGGCATTACCTGTCTTATTATTACGACAGCTCTATAGGCGCCACCACTTAAAAAAGATTTTGGTTCGCGGATGCCTTTAATCCTTGCTTAATAAGCTGTCTCGAGCGTTAATATAATGTTACTTTTGATCATAGAATTTATACATAATGACTATAATGGAATATAGATCAAATAAGAATCCAGTTTGATTCTCATATACGTTGTTTGAGATGTATGGATTAGATCTTGACATAGTTTGGTAGATCATCGCGGGTGATGATTTATCTCGGCACTCTCGGCAGTGTTGTGTAACGACGGCGTTGCCGCTATCTAGGCGCGCGATCGGAGTACGTACGGGCGAGGGCGGTCGGACGCGCTCGGCTCGCTTCGGAGGCGACCGCACCGAACGCCGCGGTGCGGCGGGGGACGCCTACAGCCTTGACCAAGTTTCACCGACTCGTCGGTACAAGGAGCGATCCCCACCTCTTCCCGTCCTTTCGGAACACACTATTTTTTATCTCGTTGACACGATTACTTAATTTAACGGTTGTGATGCATGTGCCAAGGTCAAAAAAAAAAAAACTTTTGACTGGATCGTATCTTAAAGTTGACCCTTATTGAGAGATCTCGTTACCTTATATTAAATCCCGACTAGTACAAAGCTGTGTAGTTCCTATACCGACACCGCTATCGATCGACACCGACCTTGACTCATCTGTAAACTGTATCAAGTGGGCCACGGATACAAATAGCTACATAATGTAAGGTAAACTTACTTGTATGTCTATTTCTGCACTCTACTTGTTTGTCATCGTGTCGAATGCTTTTGATTTGTAAAAATGACCTTGACCTTGATCTAGTTTAGTCGTAATAAACGACTGACCTCGTTTACCGCATTATCGGCTGCAATCGCGTGCTCATTATAATAACATTAGATGATTAAAACCATTGGAAGTTTTCTTAAATCTTATTTTTAATAACACCGTAAAATTTACTATTTCATCAACGGTCTATTCACGAGACATCATTAATTTAAATAAATTATTTATGTTTATTACATTTGAAAAGAAACAACGAAGTTCATTTAGATGGTAATTTCTTTCATAAATGAGAATGAAAGGCAATGTGTCCAAAATGCTCAGAAGCCTTGGCAACGTGAGCTAGGTATAATGCATGCTTATACAAGTTGCTTGCTTCCCGATGCCTTAAATAACGTTGATTAACGTTTGTTTTCAAATAGTAAACGAGAAAACACCGAATATGACAGATATCGTTAGCCAATGTCCACTAATATTATATACGAGCATGTGGTACGAACTAGACAAGTCTGCATACGGACTTATAGAATGTTATTCAAATGACTAATATTTTTTTTTATTTCTCTTGTGTCATTTTGTATTGAGAATATTACGCGCGATCCAAAGTGAATGACATGGGCGCGACATCAATATTATGCCCAGATATATTTGTATTTTATTTGATATTCATTCGCGTGTCAATGTATTAGTTATAATAAAATTGATTTACTTATTCTAAACTCGCAAGGATTGATCTTAAAATAAAATTCACGTGTTTTATTTAGTAAAATATTACATTATTAACGTGAACTAACATTAGTCATTACGTGTTTTCATTATTTAACGAGTGAGTTGTAAGTAGTAATGCGTGTCATTTATCATTATATCCGGTAATCCGGGTAATAATAAGACACGAGTAACAAGCATGCCGTAAGCTCCTTGTGATATTTGTAAATTAATAACATATATTCAATGATTTACTCAATTAAAATGTCGTGTAGATAGTAGTATAAATTACTCAATTCGTTTCCATGCAAATTGCACATCGCAGAAATATTTGTGCAGTCTCTTAATGTGCTCTCTGCAGTGCCTTACAAGGTATGGACTTTGTAGACTTTTATATTTGTTATGTTGTAAGTATTTCGAACTAAGTATTGCTGTTTTTTTATTTAATTAGTAGAGATGTCATGAGATAGAGAATTTTATTTGTGTTATAATTACTCATATTAAACATGGGTAGGCTTTCGAAACTCGCCTCTTAATTGAAATAGTGTTCTCAATGAATCTTTTGTTTCATGCTCGTCTTAAAGGTGGACTTTGCTTTAAACTTAAATTTGTCTACTTTTAGGGTTTCTTATAAAAATGAGTAACAGACAGATTTACCAAAAAATAACAGCCGAATAAATTTAAACTTATTTTTTGAAAGCGCACATTTTAATAATTAAAAGATAAATCGCATTTTTCTGTGCGAAGATGGACACGATCGATTTAAATATTTTCATAAATAATAATGATCGAAATCTCTGAAACATACTCATCGTACAACTAGCGAGATCGTTTCAAAAGTTATGATCCTGTTGCAGACTTCCGTTTCCGGATCTGACTAAGACCCTTTCATACATACGTAATACAGTGTATTTTAATCGGCGAGTGTTTTTATTGTAAGTTAATATTGTTTTTTTTCCTAAATTACAAATTCATAATTAAGTCATAGTTATAGTTTAAATGTTTTCTTAAGTGATGAAATTATTAAAAATAACAGTGTTCAAAATATAAAACGAACGAAGGAACGAATAGTACAGGATAATTATTTATGTTCTGCTTCCAAATACTTTAATTGATGCCACCTATCGAACGTCGTCAATAGCAACCAAACAAATAAAAATGGTTGACAAACAAAGGAGAAAAAATACTAAATAACTGCTTTGTCTTTGCTAATTTACATATAGATAGTTGAAATATGTGTATACAACCATAGTTTATTGTACTAGTCTAAAAGCTTTTAAATAAATATCAACTATAAAAGATAAATATTATTTATAAAAAAAACCCTAGGAGATTTCGATTTTAAACTATCTACGAATCCTTCATACGAATATAAATTGTTTCATGAAACGACTTGCAATACGAAACTGGTGGAATTGCACACAACACTTAAATCCGCAACGCTCGGCGTCTCTTTTGGATCTTTTGCCGTGCCCTATAACTGTGTCTTTATCACACCGAGGCGCGCTGGCTACAATAAAAACTGGTTGTTATTTTTAACTCGTGGGTTGGGCGAGTCGACAATTTACTGAAAGCCCCTTCCGTTCCTGGTTCAGATATTTATTTACAGTTTACAATCTAGTTCTTTGTACTTCACGCGCCCTACATGACGACACGGCTACCGCATTACTATTAAATTAATATACGTGTACAATGTTATAAAAATGTACATTTTTCCTCGTGAATAAGCAAGCATGCAATGCTAAAATTAAAATTGATCATTTTATGATCAATTTTAATATTTACGAAATATATCATGTAAGCGCATAACTTGGTAAAGTTGGCTAAAGTAAAATAATTTATTTAAATACAATTCAGTGCGAATTGTATTTAATTGGTTTAATTCTGTAATTTGTTTTTTTTTTCATCCATATAAGTGAGATATTTACTCTTAAAGAATCAGAACGAACATAAATTGCAGCGATCGCGAGGGTTTCACTTGAAATTTGGAATTCAGCCAAAACCGTATAGTAGTTGAGTCTGTGTGCGTTAGTAAGGCCGGCGTCCTAAATTTCAAGCCTATGTTATTAAATATTTATTGAACAACATATGTAGGTACAGTCCAACCTTTATAACCCGACTAGATGTGCGCATCGGTATTTTATCGTTTAAAAGCTGATAAGAAACGAATCCCAGACAGTAGACGATTTAGGATGTTTATATAGTTGTCACGGATACGTAACTTAAACGATAGCAGGCGGTTACAATATCTTCTTTTCTTAATAAATAAAAAATAAAGGTTGTATGTCCGTTCTCTATGCGTTCCAAAACCATTCATCTGATTGTGATGAAATTTTGGTAAAATACAAGATTTTTTCTTTCTTTGGTATAAACGTATGTGGAATCTTAGGAATATGTCTAATTAATTAAAAATAAGTAATTGCCTATGGGATTCAGAGACATCACGCCAAAAGGCTTTGTATGAGTTGTGACTATGCCATATATTATGATAATAATAAATACGTATATAGTGTAATCCGTAATCCGTAACAGCCTGTGAATGTCCCACTGCTGGGCTAAAGGCCTCCTCTCCTCTTTTTGAGGAGAAGGTATATAGTGTATTAGGAGATAAACAAGACTAGACTAATTATGACAATAGCTAGACAATAGCTAATAAATAAAAAAATAGCTAAAATTATTATGTGATACTGTTTTGCTAGTTCTGTTACTAATTATTTTAATATATAATATACACTATCCTTATGTTTGTATAAACAGCCTCAAACCGTTAATTTTGTCCAAAAAAAAATATCGCTATTTAGCGATAAAGCCGCGTTTTATTGATTTTGTTTAAAATTTATATTGTTGTGTTGCACAATAAATATTATAATCGTATATTGTAATAATTATTTACCTTAAAATGTTTATGCGATATAATAGATTTAGATCAAGTTTACTCAATCACATTTAAAGTTTGTAATGAAAACAGTAGAAGTTCAAACCAGGCAAGTACATGTAACAGTGTGTAAGCTCCAAACCTTCTCTGAAGGGGAGACCTTAACCGAGCAGCGAGACATTCGCAAGCTGCTCCTCTTTTACTTTTATTTGTTAAATGTCTCACTAGTTTTCGCAAGCCGGTCATCCGCTTGTTAGACGGGAGAAAGGTGTTAGGTATAATAAAATTGTCTTATGTTCTTCCTTGGGGTTAATAGAGTAATAATACTCTTCTCCAAGTTCGGTTCAGTGGTTAGCAATGGAAGCGTAACAGGCAGTATTTTCGCATTTATAAAATCTTTATAGATTAAAAGTAACACATAAACAAACGAAACTATTTTTATCGCTGCAATACTTCGGTCTTTGCTCCTTATGCGTCTCAAAGTATTTTCTTTCAAATGTACTACTCGTCATTTATACATTTGACCGCTCGGACATAAGTTAATTTTTTTTTTCAATTTAATGGAGACATTTAGTCATCTGTCAAAGTTCGATGCAAATTCTGAAGAAATTTAATTATTGTTGAGTTGTTTGAAAAGTTACGAAATTGTGAAACCATATAAATTTTGTAACAGTTTACAACTTATTTGTAAGAATACAAATGAGTTGTGAACTCGGCGCGTAAGCGTAACCGTAACCATAACCCCTGTGTAAAGATTGTTTGTTTCGAACTTAATTTTGACAAAGTTTTGTAATCTTTGTAAATGTTTTTATTTCAATTTGTGAAGGCTTGTGCACTTTTCGTTACATAACTATACTCATTTTGCCTGTAGTTAATGAAATTCAAAACGAAAACAGTTTAACGATATAACACACTCACTCGTAATATGTGTGTTATCTCGTAATGCTGCTGACGACCGATTATATACAAAATTTAACTAATTTGAAAACTTCTTGTTACAGCCGTACGAGCGGATCGCATGCGAGGTGGTCGCAATAAGTTTGGTCCCATGTATAAACGCGACCGTGCCCGCAAGTTACAAATGATGAGACAAAGGCAAATAGCAGTGCAGACACTACGTGGCTCTCTCGGAGAGGGTGGGCTTGTTCTTGGATTCAGCTCGCCATATGCCACTGTGCCTGTAAAGCAAGAAATTCAGATACCCCAAGTTTCGTCGTTGACGTCATCACCGGAATCTTCGCCCGGTCCAGCGTTGCTGGCTGCACAAACCCAGGCGCCCCAGCCACCGCCTCCCCCGGCTCACGACAAGTGGGAAACTCACTCGCCGCATTCAGCGTCACCGGACGCGTTCGCCTTCGAAACGCCCGCGACAACCACACCCTCCAGCACCGCCGAAGCTACCAGCACCGAAACTCTTCGAGTTTCACCCATGATTCGCGAATTTGTTCAAACAATAGATGATCGAGAGTGGCAAAACTCCCTTTTCGGACTCTTGCAGAGCCAAACTTACAACCAGTGTGAAGTCGATCTCTTCGAATTAATGTGCAAAGTGCTGGACCAAAACTTGTTCTCTCAAGTGGATTGGGCGAGAAACACCGTGTTCTTTAAGTATTTAAAGGTGAATTTCCAGATAAGTATAACATCCTGTCCCGAATCCCATTACCCAATCCTCGGTGTACACCAATTTGCTAGCGAATGTTAAATTGCGTTGCTTTGCGATATCTGTACTCAACACAGAAATTAGCACTGCGATTTTTTCAAATTACTTTTTGCCCTACAAAACAAAACATGTGATTAGTGTGTAGAGGCGCGTGTGACGCATTGTGCGTTGCGGTGTTGGTCGCAATCGATACCCTACTACTCCAGCGCCCCCGCTTACCAACTGGGTCAAGTTCCCACGAATAGCGTGCTGCCTACCATTACCGTCACTTTTTGGTATATTTTAAGCAAACGTGTAATGTGCCTTTTCACATAGCTTAACTGACAAAATTTTGTAATATAAAAATTGTACCGATTCATCAAAACGGAGTAACGTGCCTAATCAATCAAAACGGAAGTTGTACATAAAAATCGGACGGAATAGTAACTTGAACCCTAATATGCAGAAGTTCTAATATTTCGTACAGTAAACGTTTCCTTTTGATATTTGACAAATCTTATGCTTCGCAAGGGGTTACCGTTCAGCAGGAGTTACCTAGTCGATCGAGGAACACCGCATGGCGGTGGCAACTGTCCGTATCGTGGTTGTCGTATGCTTACGCAAGAGCCGCAGCCGGTCACGTGGATATGCGACGTTGCCGCTTCGTGCTCCTCGCCTCGTCTCACTCCAGCAGACAGCTTCCATTCCACAACTAGCAGTTTTCATTTGTTTTAAATGACGCGGCTTGTTTACGACCCATTCTTAGAATTAGGACAAATCGCAAACGTTTATGAATCTCGTTAGGTTATTTACACGATCTGTCGGCGGAAGAATTTTTAATATTTTTATCTTTATTTTCACATCCCGAATAAATTACGACGTTTGTTGCAAGCGTTAAGTTGTAAATATAACGAAAAACTTTTTTACGTACAAACAAAACCGCGAAGATGCGAGAGCAATGTTGATGACCTGCGCTTTCTCCAGACGGATATGATGTAACGGTATGGCGTGCGAGGCGGCAACGCAGCACTTTCGTCGGCGCACTTGACACATTGCCCGTGGCCGAGTTGCCGCGAGAAAGCACTTTTTACCTCGCGCGTAACAGCCGGTAACGGAGACGCCACTAGGTGTGCATTGCTTTCTCTTACATAATGTCTTACGAGTTACGATTACTATGTCGCGTTTCGGCAATAATGTACCTATTAATTATAATGTACAAATTCTTAACGATTTACCAGATTAAATTTATAGTCTGCTTTTGTTTTGGAATAGAACAGACAAAATGTATGAAAATACTTATAAGCATTTTGCAAGAAACGCAATTTCAAATATTGTGTTTCCACATCCTTTACAAAAAACAAAAGCTTTGTCGTCTCAAAATTAGGCATGGCTTTTCCGAACTCAGGTAGAAATTTTTACGTAAAAAAAACTAGTTTTCTAATAATTTATAAAGCGAAGAAGTTTATAGAAATATCAAATAATTGTACTAACAATATATATTGAGTATGTTACATATTGACGACGTAATTAAAATCGGTGAACCATTTTCGGATCTAAATATGATTGGGTTAAGATTTCATTATAGTAAACGTTAGAAGTTATGATTAACAAATGTATCAGTTTATCAGATTTTGTATAGATTTGATACGATATCCAAAGGTATCTGGCGCGCGGCGTGTCGATGTGACTTTGACCCACATACGGTGTAGCGAGTAACAAGCAGCGACGATTACTATATTAACATGTCTGTCTGAGGGAATTTTAAAGGACGACCAATTCTTGTGTTCGCATCGTTTCTATTGAAATCGATCAAGTAAATTCAATTCAATACCGATTACTAATGCGTTAGTTGACCCATGCCTACATATTATAACCTATTATATTAATGAGATTTCGTAATGTTCAGCATCGTTTCAAACAAATAAACGAAAATAATAACATATTTTTATTTAGTTTTAAAAATAACAATAGTCGCGACGATTCGAATGAAAAATCTAATAAATTATAATCTAATCAGTCACTACAATCGATAGATTAAGTAGTATGATTTTGACAGTCCAATCTCGATCCATCGTTGAGCAAGCGGCGTGCGGTGTGGCAATATCTCCGAGCACTAAAATTCAGTTGTAACATTTCGTAAACGGCAAATTTAACGCGCTCGCGCACCGCCCCGTGTATTCTAATGCAACTCCAAATGTGGGTCACGGAATGACGCCGTGAGCCGTGAGCAGTAAGCCGCTCGCGACTTGTCAGATAGCGGCGTGGTTCAAGATAACATATAGAAATTGCTAATGTAATTGGCACGAGCATTTATAAGTACGTACATCGAATATCGTTTGTGTGGATAATAAAGGCCACAGCAAAGTATCAGGCGATTAACGGCAGGATGCACTAATTGCTTCACACGAGACTCTACCGCGTCACATGTTATGATGTTCCTATAATTTAATTTCCATTTGGAGCTAGGTGGAAAGTAATGAGTTACGAGGTGGAGTGTATTAAATGTTATTTTATACTATTAAATGTTATTGTATATGTACGCTTTATGTTTATTAGTCTACTAATCGCAAGCGAATACTTTTGTTGCAAATTGCTCTGCAACTCACCTCGTACTCGAATAGCTCCAAATTGGCTATGATTGCAGCTCTACACAAAATGTTGTTAAACATCTTGGGAGCAATTTTACTATCAAGCGTGCCACGCGTTGCAATGTCGTCATCGCTTGTTATAGGTCGATGACCAAATGAAGCTGCTGCAGCACTCGTGGTCGGACATGTTGGTGCTTGATCACCTACACCAGAGGATGCATAACGGATTGCCCGACGAGACCACCCTTCACAACGGCCAGAAGTTCGATCTACTCTGCCTGGGTCTCCTCGGTGTCCCCTCACTTGCCGAGCACTTCAACGAGCTGCAGAACAAACTTGCTGAATTGAAGTTTGACGTACCGGACTACATCTGCGTTAAATTCTTGCTTTTACTTAATCCTGGTCAGTATATATTCATTTTAAAATAATTAATAATTAGTACGAGCGAACCGTTACACAGCAGTGTCGTAAAGCATGCGAATGAAAATATCTTAGTGCGTATGTTTCATGTCATGTACCATGTATGTAGGTGTGTACCATCGGTCCATGCTCACTGTGTTGTTACGGAACCTGTTTGGTTGGTTGTGATTGATTGAAGAGTTTGTCTTGGGGTTTCAGAAGTGAGAGGCATTGTGAACGTAAAATGCGTCCGAGACGGCTACCAGACAGTTCAAGCTGCTCTTCTCGACTACACGCTTACATGCTATCCGACGATACAGGTACGTGTGATGTGAAGAGCTTTACTTATTTAAAGCCCGTTGGGTGTTCATGGGTCGATGACAAATCTTATCTGGTTCTTTGAATATTTTCAGGATAAATTTGGAAAATTGGTGATGGTGGTCCCAGAGATACACGCGCTGGCGGCCCGGGGGGAGGAACACCTATACCAGCGGCACTGCGCGGGCCAGGCGCCCACACAGACGCTTCTCATGGAAATGTTACACGCTAAGCGCAAGTGGGTACACATTTCACATTACCGAGTTTTAGCCTGCGCTACACTGTGTTTACGAAGCGTAAATTATAATACACGCCATGGATCCAACACTGGCTATACGTCGCCGGCGCCTAATGAATATATTGACCGAATTAATGGAGTGCCGAGTAATACCGAATTCATTTAATGAAGTTACCTCTTTTAACGAACGAATTTACGCTCTGATAAACATATACGCATACTGAACTACCTTGTGTCATATATTTATATATTCAATTCTTGTTTAAGCTCCCTTTGTGTATTTTATTTATAGCACTGTCTGTTCATACACATTATTTATTTATTTTTCATTTATTTACTTATTCAAAATTGATAAACATAATATATACATATATATATTATGATACAAACGGCTGTGTATTTATGTAAGAAATACAGTCAACTGTCTCGTTCTAGGCCCAATGGAGCCGAAATGGTAAACCGGAGTGCGGATCACACCTCGACTCTAGACAGATTGTACGTTATTCTATATAATTATATTAAAGTATCATGTAATCATTATATTATATATAACAGCACATTAATACAATCACAAGAGTTCCCAGCGTTTTGTGATAAGATCTAGTTTCATATGCACGAAGATAAACTGTACAATATTTGGACAATGGTAATAAGACGAATAAATAAAATTATTTTATCTTTAAATTCGTATTAGAGTTGAGTCAGTGGAAGTATCAGGGAGCTTTCATACAATTGTAATACCATTGAATACGCGTTTATTTTTTTTAATTTATATTAAAAATAAGCACATTGATATTTAAGGATACATTCCAGTTGAGGTTTGTTCCGCAGAATGTGTTGTTTTCATATAAAATTTAATAACATGTATAAAATATATCTTGCATTAATGCTGTTTTTTCGGAACACACTTATAATTGTTTAGTATTTTCAATATGATGTGATATTACATCTCATCGGATTATAGAGTATACGATATTAATTAAAACTAAAATAGCCATAGTGCCACAAGCTGTACAGTGTTATCTGGTTTTGTTTTCAATGTTTTAATGAAATAAAAAAATATATATTAATTTTAACTGGCAACTCTTCAGTCCATACTTTTTTCTCATCTCTATTTATTTTAACATTTATGTATATATTATGCTTTTGATATTACATATGAGACCTATTTTTTAAAACATCAATATTATAAAATGAATTAAATATTATTTTGTCAATTAAACATTTATATAATTTTATTATATTATAAACTCGCGCTTCATAATTCACATTACACATACAAACCTTCTCCTCAAAAAAGAGGAGAGGAGGCCTTTAGTCCAGCTGTGGGACATTCACAGGCTGTTACGGGATTACGGGGATACAGCCTTATGAATAGGGCTTGTGTCTCGGGTTGCACACCATTACTGTTAGGCACAGATAGTTTACGATTTATTATTTAAAAATATAATATATAAAATGGTTTTAAATATGGTACGTATAAATACAGTTCATCGTTATATTTTCTTGATCAGAATTTAAGCGATTTGAATTGATTATTACTAGTAGTGTTATTCCGGATGCACGCAAATTATATCCTAATTCGATTAGTATAAAACTTTCATATTTGACAGTTTAAAGTTCGATCGCTATTCAATCGTACCCTGTAATACATACACAAAATCTTAAAAGAAAATCAAAATTGTTATAATCCAGAGTCTTCGATAGCAAATGATCACAACAATTAACGTGTTATGAATTTTAAGCATTTTCTAAAACAATAACTTCAGTTTACGGTTTTGAATTCGGACCCTTAGTTTTGGGCGTAATTAATAAATATATAAGTATGTATTCAACATACCATGTACCAGAAAATGTGATGGTGATGGGGTTGATAGATCGCTTATAATACGAGTATGTTTTTATCTATTCATTTAAAGCACTATTGCGAGGTAAAACTGTAATTACCCGTGCGAACATGATTCTAAATTATTTATACAAGTAGTCACATTTTTTTTAACTTTAAATCTATTGTAATTTTCTAAAATCTAATCGTGTATTTTGCGTTCTAATTGCATTTTTTTTATTCTTGCCATATAATTAATTATTTAAAAAAATATATATTATTTAACATCTTGATACACATATACAGCCTGTTATTCGTTTCTGTTTTGAGTACTGTAATTATTACAGTTTTAGTATACGTTTGGTATACATACATATATGTAAAAAGTTGTAGGCAAAGTATCAATTTAATTATGTAACACGAAACAAAGTTTGTAAAGTCATATATAGATAAATTGCTTAAAATTCATTTTAAATAATAATTACACTAGATCAAATAATTAATAATATCTTAATAGAGTTCTAACACACCATTTATTATTTAATTCATTTTAGATGCTTTATTAAAAGTGATAAACTAATCCCTAAACACATAATATGCGTACATAATCAAGTTCAAATGACAGAAGAAAGCTTAGTTAAAGTTAGATTGAAACATTCGAAGGCAATGGCAAGGGATGCGCATGCGCAATTGCAAACAAGTGACTGTATGTTCATACAATTGGGAAAAAATGTTGAAGAGATTTGCTCTTTGTGTGTCAGGTGCGGTTTCCTGCCGAACGACACGATTGAGCCGCATTCCCCCATATAGAGTAAGCATTTCACACCTGAGATCTAATTCCATGCACTATACGACTGCACATTGCGTTAAACTTTAATTATTGCACATACACAGGCAAATTGTAAGCACGAAGTAACCAAGGAATATGGATAAATCTAGCTGACCTCTAGAGGCGTTGTAATGCGGCTTAATCGTTTACTTCTGCACTTTGTAGACATAAGACACATTTATCGCTTTCTTAGCCTCTTATAGCAAATATAATTATTTATTTGTCGTATTTAAAATTAAGTCAGTAAAATAATAATTATTATTTTAAACATAATTACATTGAATTTGAAATTAAAGCTGAATAGCTTCAACGAAAAAGATATAAGACTAATAAATTTAAGGAAATACAAAACTATTATATTATTTTTCATTTAATATATTTTATTATAGTAATATTTTATAATCAATGTTGTATTTTATGTTTTTATTCTGTCGTAGCTATGTAGAGTTAGTACTTACTTTTTATTTCGCTTGCGAATTAAAGTTATCTACACTTCATAGGTCCAAGTAAATACATGTAAAAAGAATTTTAATAAATTAATCTGATCAAAATCAATGACTCATAAAATCATATATTTTTAACATGCATACACTAACTATTGTCACGGAGTAATAAAATAAATGGATAGTCAATAAGGTGGTGGTCGTAATTAAACAGTCGACGTCAAAAGTACGTCGACTGTTTAATTAACACGATTCTCTGAAATGGGTCGGGTGTGTGGAAATGTTGCGAAAATAATTCGTATTCGGTTATTCGGTCGTGTTCCTTTGCAGTGCGCTCGTTCTTTTATTCAATTTATAAAAAGTTTATTTTTGCAGATCCTGAAATACCAGTGAAGAGTAATTGGAGGAACGCAAACGCAACCGCGCCAAGCGCGCCCCTACACCTATATGAATGATCATAAAATTATTACTTATTATTTTAGGTTTAGACTTTAACTTGGTGTGTGATTAAACGTAATAAGTTATTTTGCGCCGAGCGCCTGCCGTCGGCACTGCGCGCCTAGTCCCGATACAGATAAGGCCTTTGTTTATCTGCATTATCTCTGTAACATAAACATACAAAAAAATATTTAACAACTCTTGTAGCTACCATTAATTTATTGAGCAGTGTAAAAACGGTATATCGATATTTCATATAAGTACCTACCTATGTTAGATAAACTAGCTTGTCTTAACTCTTGATGCGTGTAGCGATGGAAAATATTTCAGTGCATATTTTAGGAAAGCGTCTGTGATTATAAACGAAGAAATTTGATGAACCGTTTTAATTGTTAGTTGAGATGATCATGTTATGTATAAATAATAGTTTTATTGCTAATGCCGTCACGCGGTGACGTAACACTTTACTTATAAAAACACAATTGTTAAATTGAGACTTAAGCAGTTAAAGATGGAATGTATGAGCCATGTTTAGTTTACTTGTCTATATGCTGTAAAAGGCACGCGTGCATTAGTATAGTCACTGTTTATATTACCCTGGTAATCAAAAACCTGGTACACCAATAAAAACCTCATTTGATTTATTAATATATTTTATACAATATAATTTACAAATTGTATAATTTTTATTTAAACTTTAAATTTGGGTGAAGGTAAATCGACTGTTTGATTTTAAGACGACGGGATACCGGTTGTTGTACACATGTCTGTAGCACCACGAGTCTCCCTGCGACTAGACCAACGCACGCGTGCAACAATGATCGGCAAATATGTGTTAATATAGTTATCGGAATGAAAATATTTAAGATTATATTGAAGTTGATGTTTTAACATTAAAATTCTCTATATGTATGTATATCATTAAGTCGTAAGAAATTCATCAAAAATCGAGTTAAAATTTACAGTTGTTTCATTAAAATGTTTATCTAAATGTTATGAAGAATTGTCTGTATTGATTTTATCGGCCGTACCAGTACAAATAATTATTAATAAAAATCTCTGTAAATATGATAATTAGAACGTAACAGTGACTAAATGCTACTTATATTGTAATTATGTAAAATATTTCTCAAATACGTGCAAGAAGCCTTAAAAATCATAGATTTTTAATAAATATGGGTACTAGCGTCTACAGGTCTTTGGACGGAATGGACGATGTATTTTTATAAAGCATATTGTTCTTTATTAACATATATAATATGTTAACTGAAAGTACATTATTTCGTATTTTTCTAAAATAAATATAGTAGTGTACGTATTTAATTATATTGATCAACTTTTAATGTGGAAACAGTTATACATACTGTATTAAAATAATATTATAAAATAGTGTTATCATTGTGTGATACCTGCGTACATATGCGTTACAAATTTGATTTGAGAACGTTTTATTTTTATATTTAGGCAACAGTTGATAGGCAGGCAAGGGCCCGTCAAGCGCACTCGAGCCACTAGTCCGGGTCAGCGTTTAGAGTTCAGTCGAGTTCGTTGATGATATCAGTTCGTCGGGTATACCCAGAGTTGTCCCGTTACATACGCCGCCAGCTGGTTTGGCATAGTTGTATAAACCAACGATTGAACTTGACGCGGCTCTTGCACATTTGGGTACTAAGGTATGTGATTGTCAGTTTGCGTTTGAAGTTAATTTTCATACATAATAATTAAATTTATTTACGGTATTGCCGCACCAAGTGCGAAAGTTTATTGAGCGCATCGACGAGTTTGTAGCATGATCGTTTTATGAGTAAAATTTCCGTTTACTTTAATCTAGGCTTGAATTATTGTAATTTAGAAAATGGCACACCATCATTTATCTTTAATACCGTCCAGTGATAACTAATTTTAATGTCACGACTTAAATAACACGTTTTTATAAATTGTTTCAGCGAACATTATTTTTATTAACCGCGTCGTTCGATGATAATTTGATTCGGATTGCAATCGCGTCGTACAGGCAATTTATTGTTAGAAGATACAGTTGGACAATAGAATGGAATGGAAATTAGTACCTGGTGTGTAGTGTAACATATAAAATAAAAACCAACTCCGATAAAGTTCCTTGAAATGTGGTGATGTTATCAACGTTTAATAGTAATTTGATTCGTCGACATTGATTTAATAAGTGCGTAATTGTGCATCGTCTTGTTTTCGTTTTGTCGGCTACTTACTCATATTCATCTCATGTCTTGGCTGAATATGTGGCCACGGAATCGCCTAAACCCCGCGTGTGCGTCTTGATATCTAAACAAATAGCCTATTATAAATTAAGCTGCTGCTGTTCTTTTGAGTGGTATGAGTATAATTAGATGAATGTTTATAATTCGTCCACTATTATTTGTTTTGTCCCGCGCTTCTCGTTTATAACTCGTAACATTTCTGACGGACGGACAACGCACGTAGCTTCACAAGCTTTAGACGCTTTATCGAATGCAAAGCTGATCTGTGATGGTATGACATAGTTAGGTACATTTAGGCTGTGTGGGTTTACCTGTCCGTGCTTTAGGGGCAGAGCGACATATTGTGACCAATTATAAAATAACTTCAACTTGTCCATATCCGCTTTAAAAATTTTTGGCTTCTTCTATACTAAAATTTGTTGGTATAAGATACGAGTGGCTCTTATTTTTTTTTTATATAAATTAAGTTTCATTAATCTCCCCATAAAAACGATATAATTACGTAGATGACCATGTTACTAGATATATACTTCCCACATTACCATTTTAGGTTACCATTTTATACAGTATTTATATATTATATTTATACCAATATTGCTATTAAAACGAACATATTACAGTATTATTTTTTTGATTCTTACATAATTGAAACATAATTGTTAACAAATTATCACACCACTAAATATCGAAGAACTATATCAATATTAACTGTTACCATTTATGTATATTCGTATTTTTATTTCGTTTTCACGTATATTATACTTATATATTTATGTTATCAAAGGCGAGTGTTAATATACTCAAATCAAATCAAATTATATCATAAAAAGATGAAGTATGTATAATTGTCTATTTAGCTTAAGTATATCTGCCGTACATAATATACATAAGTAAATGTTTTAAAGTAAATAAATGTATTTTGAATTATATTCGACACATCAGTGGTGATACAAAATGAGGTCTTGTGCCATTAGTTAAGTGTTTCGTACAGGGTTCGTAGCCGTGGTGTGCCCTTCCGGCGAACCAGTCGCATACAACGCTTTTTATTTAACGTAAATATTCGTTTACGTTCTCATTTAATTTATTAAAAATACTTAGACAATAACAATTTTTAAGGTGCCAGTGTTCAATGTGTTACATTCAATTACCTGTCCGATCGCAACTCTGCGTCGCGCGTTTCATATATACTTTGACAAATTAACAAACACAATACTATTTATTGAAATCAATATGTATGCTTATAATGTTAAAACCTACTGTCTACTTTTAAGGTTAGTTTGTAATATACAGAATATGTTGTACTTTAGCGGTCGAATAAGTAATATACATCTATATTTATGAATTTAAATTGATAAGTATTTTGAAGTGGTAAGGTAAACGCTGAGTGTTATTTGTAAATGTAAATGTTGGTGTTAAGAGTATATATAGTCGCACACGCGAGCGCGGGCGAGCGTTGGGTGGCGGGCGAGTCACGCATGCGTCGTATACGCGACGTACGCGACGTACGCGCACTCGCACTCGCCCACACCGGCCACTGTTTCTTCGCCAGATTCGTTCGCGCAGTCGTTGTGTACGGTGGCGGCCGCATTATTTCTACAATTCAAACTTTAGTCTGTCATCATCACATATTTCATTCGACGATAATTAACAATACTTAAGGCGATCGGTTACTGGATGGGATTGTATGCGTCACACACATTCCAAAATAACACTAATAGTAACGCTTAGTGACGCTCGACGTACGCGTTACAATTTGTAAGTTAACCACTTTGTTGTTCATTAACGATAAGTTAGATTTAATCTCAGTCGATGTTGTTTATTTTAGTCTGTGTATAGTATTCTATCGGTTTAAGTTGATGTGAGGACGTGAATTTGAGCGAATCGACAGGCCAAAGCCTGAAGGGTTCATATTAGTTGTAATTTTTAAGTACCTAAGTGATTATTTCTGTTGCACCTAACTTTATTTCGCGAGCCGTGTTAGTTGTATTTTATTAAGTAATTGTACATATAGCTAGGGCGAGGTAAACAGAGTTTTGAATCATCGTAAATGGTTATCGTTGAATCTACGGGGCTGGCAAAATACCAATGCAATGTTGCATTTGCTGTTAAATAAATCTATCTATAGATGTAATATGACTATTTATGTTTCACCGTTTGTAAGGCAACCGTGAGGCCACCATTCTGGTGTTCGGGCTCTGGATTTTTTAAAGATGCATAGCAGCTCCGTCTAATTTATACGTAGTACGAAGACTGTTAAACATTCATTTATTTACCAGAGCAGCCGACATCGAAAACACGCAAGTCGGAACGCGTCCCTCGCATCTCGGTCCAGTGACCTTTTTAATTATTATTGTAAATTTATAGTACATATATTAAGTCCCCGCATAAAGTAAGCAACAAAAGTAAATGTGAATCTGCTTCTATATTAACTGAACACAGGAAACAAATGAAACAATTTAATTCTTATTAAACTGGTTCAATAAACTCACATCACCTTAGACATCACTATGTAATATGAACGGAATGGATTTGGAAACATCGCTAACAATATATTATTTTTTAAATTGTAATTTAAGTGACTTTAGTTTTAATATTATGTTCGTTAGTGCGCGGGAGCCTCACAGAAGGGCATATGAGATACATGAGCTGTGTAAAGTACTTACTAAAATACGAGTCGTTCAGTTAATACTGAAGCAGTTGAGAAATACCTTAACATTGTACCGCGTCATTACTCATTACCTCACATATTATCTTTTGTACATTTCAAAATAATAGTTATTGTTGTCATTATAAACTAATTTTATTGTCTATATTATTTTGAAATTTCAAATTGAGAACAACAATGATCTATTTTTAGAAGGCCACTTAGATACATGTATATGGCGGTGTCACTCGTATATCGTCAGTATATTTATTTTCTTTGTGATTAATAAATATTGTGAGACGCACGTACGCCGGTGGCGCTTGCTCGCGCTGCCGACCGTTATTGTAGAAATAAATAATATTTTCGTTTAAACTATTGTTTTCTTGCTATTCTTTGATATAACCTAACCTAGATTGGTGGCTTGTTACCCATGTGAGTATACATATGCCCTAGATTGCTAAAATAAGAAACGAGATGATAAAATAATATCAGATTTTAACACGTTATATTTTTTTAAAAAACCTAAATAAAATATATACCTGTTTGTTTATTTCCTATATACAACAATAATTTATCGCTATAATTTGCAATGGTATTAGGTCTATAAGGGCATTTATTGTTTCAGATAAATGATTCTAGAGGTTTAAAATTGAGAGAAATTTAATTTTAGATCAATATGAGTTGAAATTTTGTATACATGATACCTAGAAGGATACAATTTTAGTATCTTAAATATTATAAGAGAATAATAAATAGTATTAGTGTTGAAATAAAGTTTATAATGAAGATTTTATGTTCGAAATTTAAAAGAAAATGAGACCTCAAAAAGACAATCAGTCCGCACACGGCCCACCGTTGTCTCCTCTTATGACTGTTAGAAGGATAATGTTAAGCTTATTTGATTGAACAACCACATGGGGCAGGATTTTATCCAACTAGGTATCTTAAAAATGTTTGAAAAAGTTAATATTACTGGATTATATTCTAAAAACTGGAAGTGATTTTAAAATAAAAAGACAATTTATTATGCAAGTTTATTTTGTACCCAAATATTGGTTAGTAAAAAAATTTATTTCTATGAATAAAACTCAGGGTTGCATTCTTAGTGAGCCATCCAACCGTATAGTCTCGCCGTTAAGCATTGGATTCTGTATAATGCTCTGAACTAGTAACGCATACTCGTGAGGGTAGCCGAGACGAGACGGGAACGGCACTGAAGCTTCCAGATTACGAATTGCATTTTCAGGCAACAATTCTAACATCGGTGTTCGGAATAAACCTATAACAACAACAACAAAATATATTTTTAGTGTATAAACTATTGTTTATTTCACTTCTTAAATTAATAACACAAATAAAGGCAACAGCAACCCCTTCAAAAGTATTTATTATTGCAAATTTTAAATTAGTTGAAATTTGGCTCTTTTTACTTGATGTAAATATACTGCAAATTTATATGTACATGTATTAATAAATATTAAATGTTTTAAAAATAATAACCCAAAGTAGGTGTTATAAGTAAGTCAAAATTTACCTGGAGCTATAGTGACCACTCGTATGCCTTGTTTGGAGAGATCTCTAGCGATAGGCAGTGTCATTCCAACGACTCCGGCTTTAGACGCTGAGTAAGCAGCTTGACCTACCTGAAAGTATTGAAAAAAGTAGAGCAAATTAAAAAAACTAAATCATCTACAATTTTATAGCATATTGCTTGTAAGTAGATTCACCTTCAAATAAACAAATTTCCATTAGCAGTCAAGTACTTCACAGGCATAAATAATTAAAAGAAGTATTTTTTTAAGTCTCTGTAAGGCTTTTTAAATTAAAACAATAAATAAACTAATTAAATACAGAAGCCTGGTAATAATACTATTTAATATAAGAAAAGAAAAAAAATCTCATCAAATTAACAGAATTAATGTACTTATGCACAAATAATGTCACTACAAATTACTTAAAATGTATACAGAGTAATTTTATTGTGTTAATAATAATATTTCTTAAAATGGTTTGGACAGCATGGAGCTTTGTTTTAATGTTTGAATTTTTTTTTAATCCATTGACTACATATTTAATATATTTATATTACATTAGGAATCAGGTAATGCAAATTTAAGTTATTTACCTGTCCATCAAATGCAGCGATACTTGCAGTATTGATAATAACCCCACGCTGTCCATCCGAGTCAGGGGCATTCTTGCCTATAAGTCCTGCGGCTAGACGGATCACATTAAATGTTCCTATTATGTTAACCTGTAAAATTAATTAAATGTATGAATTTTTTTACTGCAAAAGAAGCATTGTGATTTATTTGATTATAAAGTTATTTAATGGCTTTCACATAAATAGCTACTGTATAATAATTTTATTAGATTAAAAAGTAAGGTAACCTCTATAGTTTTCTGAAATAACTTCAAATCAAAGGGTTGATTTTTTTTAAAATTGTAAGTCCTACTTGATGTTGCAATTCCAGCACAGTTAACAGTAACATCTAAGCGACCAAACTTATCAACTGTAGCTTGTAAGGCACCCTTTACATCTTGTTCTGATGTCACCTATTAAAATTAAAAGATTTTGTAGTGTAACATGATAATGAAATAAAATTATTTTGAGTATAAATACATATCTCCATACGTCAACGGGTACAAAAGCCACATTTTGACCTAATTGCTTTGCAGTTTCTTGACCTTTGCTACTGGGGAGATCACAAATGACCACAGATCCTCCTTGCTTTAGAATTTGTTCAGCTGTCGCACGGCCCAACCCCGATGCTCCTCCTGTTATTAATCCAACGAGACCCTAATAAAAAGGTTATTATAAGTATTTAAAAAAAAACAAATGTACCAAATATTGAATTGAATAATAAGTACGTAATTTAATAATTTTGTTATTTAGACGGTATAACTATTTACCTTGAACATATTTATTATTTAAAGTGTAAAATTCAAGAAGTGACTATAAGTTATGCAAAATGCAAAGTAGTGAATGATTCGAGCTTCTGTCTTTTACTATTGTAATTACGTAACATCCGTATCAGTGAATAAAATATTTGGCTGTTAAAAATTTTAAGTATTAAACATTTACTCTCACGACTATTTACTTAAACTCATATCATATACCAGTTTAAATAATTGTGTTATCTTATCATTTAAGAATACAGCCCATTTAGGGTTACCAGTTCGACGCAAAAAAAGATTATTAAACAAAAAAAAAAACCTAATAAATAATTTTACAGAATAATGTCCATTCCTGTAATAATATACTTTTACCTGTCTACAGGAAAAAGTTAGTAATTTATTTGTATGATTTTATACGATTTTGCAATAGAATCTCAGAAAACGTTCAAACTATTCAATAGTAAGTATTGTGCTTCAATACATTAAAACGTGCTAATTTGAGAATTAAACGAGACTTATTGTATGTCTAAGGCTCAATCAGGTTGTAATATATAATATTAGATATATTACTATTAATATTAGATATATTATTATAGTAATTACTATTAAATATTACTGGATATTATATGACATTCTTGTTATTAAACAATAATAATCTACTTTCTAATTTGGCAACAGAAACATTGACAGATACTCATTATAGCGGGAAATAGATTAACTTTGAATTCTTCATACGAGCATTGAGTGGTAAATAATTTGTGTATAAACATTTTGGGGTTGCGAATAATATAATGAATCATTCATTCATTTCATTAGAATCTCGTTATATTTCTGAGTTGAGAACATGTTTTTACATATGGTATCTCCGCAGGCGTGTGGTCCGTGCCTCTGGTGAATCTTATCTTTCATTTGTATTTAGGTCATTTAATTGTGCCTACATGACTTCATTACCAGAGAGTAACATATTATTAATATTCAGGATTCAAAATGAATGGATATATTGTAATTATATGATATTTATAATATAAATGAAAGTTTGCATTAGATATTAATATGCGTTATAACTGACACACAATAGCAAGCACGCATCCCGTAGGTACACCCTACGGGTTTTTTATTTCTATAATTTATATTATAGAAATAAACATTACGGACCGGCGCCGATGTGACTGTGGTACACGAACTGCTTATCAATAAATTATTTTCAAACGCCATTGTAATAGCTGCTTACTGGACAGTGTTAGAGAAAATGATTTACTGTTTGATTAAATTATTTGAAAAATAAAAGCATTCTTAAAGTTAAAAATAATAGTAAACTTGAATATTTTTGACTGCAAATGTCCTACGGCTTAAAAAGGCTTCGTTTCTTCTTACCTTAAACTTAGAAACACGTACAATTTTTTGTTGTACGTACAAAAATAATAGAAGTCCATTAAAATAACTCAAATGTGTTAAAAATTAGAAAATTAAATATGAAGGTTTAACAGGCAGGCGAAAGAAAACTGAATTAAAAAAAATCAACAAACGTAACCTTCCTTTAGTGAAGCTATTAACTTTAAAAACTGTCGGTTCCCAATATAATGTTTGCATGAAATAACAAATATGACAATCATAAAGTTAACTTTGTTTTGTAATGTGTAGATTTAGCACTAATACGATCAATAACAAACGATATCAACAAACGTATATATATACGTACGTATATATATTTATATTATAATAAAAATAAATAAGCTAAAGGATTTTTACAATCATTATAAGTGTAATTCAAAGATTTTAGATAATCTGAAGAAGAGAGAAAACAAAAAAAAATTCTTAAGAAAGAAACTCAAATCGTGATAATCTTTTTTAATTTTTCATCTGTTTTTAATGATAATACTAATATTTAGCTAAAAACTTCATAACAATGGAAAGTATAAGGACTAATGTTTTAAAATAAGTTACTCATATTTTTAAACATTCCATTCAAGATCATTTTATCTTGTTCAGTAAGTCTGGGATTGATTCGAAGTTTGTACGATGTGGAAGACTGTAATATTATTTCTTTGGCTTAACGGTGTTTCCTCTGCTAGGAAAGAACTGTCTTCAAAACGTGGCGAGAATGATGATGATGAATTAGAAAACATTTATGTTAAGACCAATTATAACTATAGCAGGCTGCCCACGACTACAGAACGTATAACAAAACCTGAAGTGGTCGTGGAAAAATTTGTAGAGACTTTGATGGCCAGCGAAAGGTATTTGAAATTGATAGAAACGGTCGATGGTAAGTTAGTTCATTTGGAGACAACGTTTCAAGAAAGGACAAATACTATACTGAAATATTTGACTGAAGTTTTGAGAGTTACGAAAACATCTCCGGTGGATGCCCTTCAGAGTTCTCTACATTCACTTAAAAACGATTTGGATAAATTAAAACATGTGATATCACAGCCAAAAGATGAAAGTCCTAAATTACGAGGTAAAATGTTTTTTATTTTAACATTATACTCACATCGGGTTAGAACGTGTAACACTGATATATAAATATATATCTTACGTCGTAAGATCCGGAGGTCTTGGGTTCAATTCCCAGGTCGAGCCAATTAAAGTTATTAGGTTTCTCTGTCGAAAATTCTCAGTAGCAGCCCGGAGTCTGGAAGTTGGAAGTGTGTACACTCCCTTGCCTCGGAAAGCACGTAATGCCTTTGGTCCTGCACTTGAACTCTTTCCGGACGTGTTGGATTGCCGTCCCGTTGGATTATGAGAGTTAGGGAATAGGGGATGCGCCTGTGTCTGCGCACACACCTGTGCAATATAATATGTCCTGCGCAGTTGACTAATCTTTCTTGAGGCCGCCGTGGCTGAAATCGGTCTGGAGATATTATATTATTAAAGTCAATTTATTAAAGTAAACAACAGGACTTACTCCATCCTCACTCTCCGATATATTTTGCCAGCGGCTTCGGCGGCTTTTATGAAGGATAAAACGCGAAGGCGAAGCGATGGATAGATATTAGGTAGGAGGGTCTCTTAGAAGCACAGTAAGATTCAGTGCGGGTCGATTAACCGTTGACGTTCTGAAAACGGACTTAGTCCTGGCAGTATTGTTGGACGTGGCAAACACCTTCGACAGTCTTCATTTCGAGACTATCAGGGAGGCACTCCAATACCACGGGGAGCCTTCCTATCTCAAAAGACTGTTGGGGGCCTCGGAAAGAGGGGCAACCAGATATGACTTATCCGGCATTTTTTTTTTATAGAATAGGAAGGTGGACGAGCATATGGGCCACCTGATGGTAAGTGGTCACCAAACGCCCTTAGACATTGGCATTGTAAGAAATGTCAACCACCGCTTATAGCCAATGCGCCACCAACCTTGGGAACTAAGATTTTATGTCCCTTGTGCCTGTAATTACACTGGCTATATTATGTGGCTTTGCATAGGTGGCCGTTCTCGGCCCAACTATGTGAAACGTTGGCTTCGACTGGTTCCTGTAAGCACTAGGTGGTGGTAGAGCTTTGAGCAAGCTCGTCTGGATAGGTAGCACCCACTCATCAGATATCGCAAAACAGTAGTACTTGTTATTGTTGTGTTCCGGTTTGAAGGATGAGTGAGCCAGTGTAATTACAGACACAAGGGACATAATATCTTAGTTCTCAAAGCATATAAAAAAAAACATCCTCCCGTCCTACATTCGTAAGTTAACCGTTCCCGTTCCCGGGAGTGTTGTGCTACGCGGACGACGCACGTTCAATTGTTTCTTGGGTCGCTTCCTACAGCCCCCGAGGCATACGCTGGCGGCGAGAGTCGGCGTAGATGTCTCACTGTCAAAAGTAATCAACGCCATGGAGGAGGCGGAGTCAAAAGGAGGCCGCAGAGCGGCATAATGAGGAAAGTGCCTCCATTGATCCGATCCGCTAAAGAAGACTGGGGAGGAGGCGACGGTGGGGTTAGGTGGCTTCCATATATCCCGGGAACCCAACTAGGATTGAAGTCCTGCATAGGCAGGCGAACGGTCGGGGCGTCACGATAGTGTGCGTAAGGGATCCTGTGAAATCCCCGAAGAAACGGTAGGGTACCGCTGGTTTTTTAGTGGATAGTGCACCGGGTACTGGACGTTCTAGGCGCCGGCGACACATATCCGTGTTACAGTGTTGTTCCAGTGGCATAAAAAAAGTGAGTTAGAAATCGGGAACCCCTAGATTTAAAGGCCCACGTAGGCGTGTCACCGGTAATGTTTCTTTCAAGAATAGATAATGAATTGATAAGAATAAAATAGAATTGCCAAAAAATATTGTATAAAACTAGAAGTAAAAGGGGAAACTTATAACACTAAGTTTCTGACTCGTCGTCAGCTAAATTTATATATCGATCTTTGGGCAAAGTATTCGTTAATATTTTTCTGCCTATTCATACATTTAAATCCTAAGTTTATTAGTTATTATACAACGCATTTCATTCCGGTCGTCCGTCGTTTGTGAATTACATACGATATTAATGTAAATTCTCAAAATAAATACATAGTCAACTTTAAACTGTTAATAATAAGTTTTCTAGGTGGGCTGTAAAAAAACATTATTCCGCGCTTACTGTACCTCTTTTTATACATGTAGTTTGTGGGCTAATTATACATTAAAATCATACAATGCTCTTCGTGTCCAGTACAATAACGCCTTTATATTGCTGATGGGTTTGCCTCGCTTCTGTAGTGCTTCAGGGATGTTCGCTGAATTGAATATAGATTGTTTTTACGCACTAACGCGAAAAAAGTGTGCATCCTTGGTTCACAAGGTGCGGGCCAGCTCAAACAAAATTCTAATCATGGTAGCTAACAGACTAGACTGTATATTTATAAGCCACTGTTGTAAAGTTTCAGCTGGACCAGTAAATTGTATAAGCAGCAGATAGTAGTGTTTATTTTATTTTTTTGTAATTTTGTATATGAGTCTTGTTACTTGAATAAATAAAATATTATTATTATTATTAAATCAATTTTATTTCCATAAAATAAAATAAATATAAAATTGTTAAATTTATATAATGTTCGTACATATATATAAAGTATGCGCTCGTAACGAGGTGGTACGAGCGAACATCTGGTACGGACAATATTACTATTACTTTTGCTATAAAATGCGGGGTATGTTATGTTTATAAATAAAGTGAACAAATTGATATTATATTTGTTTTACTTTTATAAACAAACCGCGGGAAGAATCTTGCCAATTCACTACATGTATGTGACTGTCTCAAAGTATACAATAGAAGCTGTTTTTGTTTAGTCAACTATAAACTTATCCACGGCGACGAAGATGTTGCATCGCGTCAGTCGTTTTGCATTATTCATTTTAATTACATCTCAACATGGTTTCAAACTATAATATATTGTCGATAACCCTTGTCTTAAGTGTTGTATCAGGAGGGTTCCACCGGGAGAAGCATAGTAAACGAAAACAAGAGCGGTTAGGCAATACATTGTGGAAAAAGGAATATGAAAATGAATTAAATGAGGCAATGCTAGTTCCGAATAGGGTAAAAAATTTCACTAGAAATAGTCAATCAGCGATGGCGACAGATAATGAAGTTGTGATAGAAAAACTCATGGAGACAATAACGGCAAGCGAAAAACATTTACAGAAAATGGAAAGTATAGATTTTAGATTAAACAGATTGGACATAGAAGTTCACGAAAAGACTGATAAAATATTAAAGCGACTGACAGATGTTACAACCGCTATAGATAATCTCAGTTACACCGAGAAGGCAGAAGCAATTTTAGGGCCATTTAGAAACGACATAGAACAAATAAGATTGATGTTAGAAAGTTATAAACGATCGTATATTAGAGAGTCAAATGGTACGCTCATTTATTTGCTTAATCATAATCTAGATTATGTTAAAATATAATTTCAATTGATACGATAAGTTACGTGAACTATTTGTGTTAATTACTCTTAATAATTTACAAGTACAACTTAAATTTCGAGTGCTTAAATTGTGTTTATAATATCTATATCTATAATCTTCTTCTGAAAATATCGTGAAGAATCCAGGTGTAGAATAAATCTGCCACACATGTGACATACGGTTATACAAATAGCTAAGTGGAATAAGAACCAAACCTTCTCTTAAAAAGCAGAGTACGCTTGAGCCTAGCAGTGTGACATTTAGAGGCTGCTACTTATTTACTGTCAGGAAAACACTATACAAAAATTTGTGAAAAATCGATACTACAGAAGCGCCGCTGTTTCTTATTGAATGTTTCAGAATTTACTGTTTCATACAAAGTAATCCTAGATATGTAAAACATCATCGTTTTTTAAACAATTACGATAACTGTTCGATTTATATAGTTTCTAAGATAGTTGATTTTTCGCATCGAGATAGTTATTTTTCTTCCATAGTTAAGAAATTTTACTAACTTTTTATTTTGTTAAAATATAAGCTAAGAATACATTTGAGCGGTGCAGATAGGGGAGAGAGGTGAGAATATGTTGTTCAAGTATTTGTTTAAATATTTCAGTGGAGACAGACTGCCATTTGGAGACAGCTTTAGATAATCGTCTTTCGTTTTTGGAAACACACATGAAGTCAGTTGCAAGTAACGTGGAAGTTATATTGAATGTGATATCCGAAGTCAAAAGTAGACAACGTTCCCGAAATTTTAACGAGTATTTGTTAATTAAATATTTAGTTTCTTTATTATTATAAATGATTATTTTAACCAAAACTCTGTTCTTAACAGTTCAGATCAGTTTGGACGTACAGTGGATCCTACCAATTTAATTACCGAGTTCCGACGAGTTTTACAAGAGCAAAAATCTAAAAAATGCGATTGCAAGTAAGTTACGTAAACTTTGATTTATTATATTAAAAGTTGTATTGTATTTGTATATATATATAGTAGATTGTATTAAGCAATAACCTATCATGCATTAGACAAACATCTAACTAATTAATTTAAATGAATATTGTATCAGATTAGGCCGCGTAGACCGTTCAGAACGATATCCAACTGATTGTCAGGAAATTCAAGCCCAAGGGTTCAATGTGACCGGTATCTACAAGATCAAACCTGATGATATAGAACCCTTTTACGTTCTTTGTGATCTGAGCTCCGCGGGTGGTGGGTGGACGGTAAATATATGGACGTAGAGTCTAATGTTAAAGTCGTATTCTAAATAAACAAGTTAAATCGCATTTTTAGGTAATACAGAACCGATTCGACGGGTCTCAAGATTTTTACAAAAATTGGATAGAATATAAGCACGGATTTGGAAATCTTGCAGGCGAATTCTGGCTCGGTTTGGAAAAGACGTTTTATTTGACAAACCAGAAGTTGTACGAGTTGAGAGTAGAAATGGAAGGGCAACATGGACAGGAAGTGTCCGCTACATATTCGGTGTTTACGTTGGGGCCGGAATACGAAGGATATCGTATAAGCACACTTGGAACATTTCGTGGCAATGCCGGTGACATTTGCGTAAATCTTTAAATTACTTTTAAACAGTGTAAAATGGTATATATTTATGTTTGATTTATGTTAACAGGTGACTCACTTTCATACCACGCGGGACAGAAATTTTCAACATACGACTCAGACAATGATGAATGGAAGGACGGATCGTGCGCCGTTGAGCACGGGGGAGCCTGGTGGTATAAGGAATGTGACAAAAGGTATGAACATAAAAGGTATTGGATAAACATACAAAATTATATTAAAATAAGTTAATCGTCGTGTTAAATGTGTTCCGGATTTACACAAGAAGTGCTATGATAGTTATAGTTTTAGGACTGCTATTATATAGTATGTGATAAACCAACGAGCCTTATAAGGCTGTATATACTTAACATTAAAACTGGGTCTGGCCATTTAAAAGTTATTCTGTTTTCTATCAAGAAATCCTCAATAGAAGTTGACTCAGACTCCTGAAATTTGGAAAGATGGTGTTGGAATGTATACAAGTCAGATACAATGTCAGTACACCAAAGTTACAACGATATACACCTTGTCACTAAGTTTATTAATAGCTATTAATGATATTCATTCTTATTATGTTTTAAAACTCTAGTAATTTGAATGGAAAATACTTAATAACTGCCGATGAAAGCAATGGACAGTCTATTTACTGGGTATCCTTCAACGGCCCCACATCGCCTCTCTATAAAACTCGGATGATGATCAGGCCTCTGCCAGCAAGTCGACCGATGGACCATAACGAAAAACCACGGGTAACAGATCACTTTTAACCATTTCCTTCTGTATGGAATATTATTTCTATAAAACCTCTTTTTTGTGTTTTAAGTAGGTATCTGTAATGGATGATTAATTTTGGAACGACTTTTGAACTGTAGAACTTTTACCCGGCTTACAGTATAGTGAAATGGCAGAAATCGTCACATAATCGGTACTACGTTTTAATGGTCGATCTCTCTTATTAACTATATATCGTATGTACAATGTACATAGATTACCATTTTTTTTGATTTTGCATTTCGGTACTTTGCAGAAATGCAAATTTATTTTATATCAAAAAAACTTTTTACTTATAAATTAAAAAAAAGTTGCGAAATGTTCAATTTTTCATGTATAATTAGAGCAAAATTCATTAATATAAAATAAATATGGAACGTAAACTTAAACATCCAAGAGACGAAACAAACAAGATACTAAAACAGTTTGTCTTTTTTTCTTGTAGATTAATATTATATTATTATTATTTCTTAGATTAATGCAAATATTTCACATTTTAACGAGAACTACCTTAAATTTAATCAATAAATATCTCTTCTTCTTCGAGTGCCACTCCGACTAGCGAAGGTTGGCATTCAGCTTTAAATACTCCTTCTTGTTCTTCGCGAGGCGAAAGAGTTCGGCAGCACTCGCGATTCCCGTCCATTCAAGGATGTTGCACAGCCAAGACTTTTTTCTGAGCTCAACAGCTCTCCTTCCGGCAACTTAACATCATTATCAGTTGCAAAAGTTCATATCTTTCATGCCTAAGCACGTGTCCGAGATATGCAACTTTTCTCTTCTTGACAGTCTCCAAAAGTTGCCGTTTTTGGCTGACGCGTCGCAGAACTTCCACGTTCGAGACCTTTTGAGTCCAACTAATGGCCAACATACGTCTATATGCCCACATCTCGAAAGCTTCTATACGTTTTATAATAAACAAATAAATATCTACATTATAAAATACGTTTCAAGTTGAAATAATATCGCAAAGAACTTCGTTCCTGTCGGGGATACCCCATCCGCATTTTTTTTATAATGTTTACATTTATTTCGAATTTTGGAAAGGTATCATAAAACATATTAAAATGAATAAATAAAAATGTTTCAGAGCAATTTAGACGGGTCCAAATCACAAAATGACAAGAAACATGTCCGCGCGAAGGACGCGCAGGGCTCGTACGACGCGACACGCGGGCGAATACCTTACCGCTACGACGTATTACACCCTGACGGATTCTTCCCTAATTATACATGATGAAATACAAAATCAATTAGTTTGAACAATGCACATTTGTCATTTATTATTAATTATTTAGCTGTCTCTCGACGATCCGTCAAGATATTTATCTATGAAAACAATGTAATATCTATAGATTTTTGTGTTTATAGTAGTTATCAATACTACACCAGTTTATATGACCTACCGGTTGTGTGATGTATTTTGGGTAATTTGTACTTTTGTATTGTATACATGTTTAATATTGAATAAAAAGGAGGTAATACGAAATAAACTAATAGAAATCAGTCTCATCCGCTTTATTAATATTAATTCCAACGTGAAAAGTTCATCTCCTAATGAGTTGAGCAATGTAAACTGGACAACATACAAATTTCGCACATGTTAAGACTATAAATATTTAAACATGAAATATAACAAAAATCCTCACGATCATTGCAGTCACACATCGCAGACATTCCTGGCGCTGTTGGCCGGCTTGACAACTAGTTGTTTATTAATATGTTTACCTCATGGCAGTGCACAAGCTCTTGTAAGAAACATTCAAAATTTACAGACAAAAAGTCACTGCGATAAAATAATTATATCTAAAACAATGTTATGTTATATCACTATGTTTGTTTCTATACATAGATAATTATTATTTAAAAAGAAATGAATCAATCGAAGTCAATTACCGAAACGAAAAATACATTAATCTTTAACAATTTAAAGTAAGAACTTAATAATAACGACAATCAACGATCTCCACGTTACAGGGAATCAAAAAGCATTTTAACTTTACAATGATTACTTCAACGGTATCTTGTCCGCGCCGATGCGCCCAAAAATATTTTACAAGTATGTATGAACAATGCAGATACATCGAATTTTAAATGATAAAATAATTTAAAATTCCCGTACATTTAGATCTTAGATTTGTATTTGGTATGTAACGCCATACGCTGTTACTTGTCCCATACATTATTTAATCAAAAGTTTCTTGTAAATTACACATTATATTAATCCACCAAGTCTACGATAAAATCTTTAATAACATCCACTGAATATTTAGCATTACATGTCTAACAATTAATATTTACACAATCTATTTTGCATCTTCAATACGCATTATTAATTATCATAAGAAATATACAATTGCTATAGATATATTTAAATTATTAAAACTAACATAAAAATAAGCACAATAAAAGAAATAAGTAGCACCATAGATTAAATCGTTTATGCCTTTACCAGAGAATATGAAACAAATTATAAACATCTAGAGAATGTGCTTTTTTCAAAATACGTAGTAAACGATTGCACCTGCAACACCTTACACGCTGATCGTGTTTACATCTAAACTAAAGAGATAATAATATCAAATACCTACGAAAACCATATAATAGTTCAACATCTCAGAAATTACATATATTATAAGCATTCTAAAATTACTGCTAGATGCAAGACTACACGTGTTTAATTGTATATAAAACAGACATAGTATGATGTGATTTTATTTTACAATTGCAAATTTGCATTAGTGTGATGATCATTTGAATATAATCTCGAATATAATATCATGATTATTTTAAATAGATTATGATGGTTATTTAAAGCAAACAAATAAAATAATATGCCGATGATTTAGTTACTATTTTCAGTTTAATATTTTGGACAGCTATAAAGTTTTTAATTTGTACAGGAAGTATAATAATAAATTTTATGGATTCATGTAGAGTTTATCACGAGTTCTGAATTGACGCCGATTCTTTGATATTCAATCTTGACTTTTACACAAGGTTTAACAAATTACTCCGTCATCGCATCTTATAAAATAAATGATTAAATAAGGTTTTACTTTGTTTTTAGGCGATTTGATTTGATTAAGGCGAAGAAACCATATATGATCAAAATGTATATAATACATAATTTTAATATTTTACTTTCAGAATTTTATATTCAATTTACAACGTTAATTTTAATATTTTTAAGGTAATTATGAATGTTAAATGATGTAGAAAACATGTTAACTTGTATTATACCTGTAATTTGCCTCTAACGTACTACGAGTATTGTGTCACACCTTGTATATATCGTTAAGACTATGATACAAATAAAAAAAAATACATAAATTATATCTAGGGACATGCACTGATACTTGCGTAAATTTCATATAAGTTAAATTAATTAATATACAGGAGATTCTTTACTAAGGCGGTAACAAACGAAGTTTTCCTTTGTGCAAAGTTGTCTATCAGTTTTCATAAAAAAGAAAACTATATCTCTTTTCAAAATGTTCTACCAATCTTTTGAAAGAAGTTTGTTACCACTTTAGATATCTCCGAAACATTTAAAAAAAATGTATGTTACGTCATTACGCAAATGTCTTAGCACTAAGTAGGCGGAACTTTCGACATAGTCCTTGTTTCTTGATCGCTTCATACGATTCGAAACATTATTACGTCCGTATAAACAAAAGTTTAGGTAAGAGCCTTCGCATGCGATGAAAAGGAAGAAAACTGAAAGAGTCAAAAACAAATTGTTTGTGGTAATCGATTATCGTATCTCATCTCCCACTTTTGGCGTATATATTCTCAACGTGATAGCATTTCGGCAACAATATCGTTTATTATTCAATGTCGACTTTTGTTTATGCGTAGTACGGATATCCAACAACTTATAAGTAATTCATCATAACTTAAAACAATATTTATACTATATCATTATTCTCCTGTCCACGTTGAAGTTGTGTTGCTCTTCTATTTACCACTAAACGAAACATCAACATCGCCCGTCACTGGGATCATTTACATACTTCTTACATTCATTAAAAGTAATAAAAGATATTTCAACATAAGTATATTTAGTAATATAATCACGTTGTTAAGTTGATCACATGGTCGTTACGACATCTATTCTGGCAAAACTTTGACCTTAGTAACGCGTACCTTTCATTTAAGCTAACGGATGTATAACCCTATTCCGATCCTAGGAGTAAAGATACACTTATTATTTATATATAGATTAGTCTCACATCTCCCATACGATTTGCTTATAGCTCTTCTATGCTATGCGCAACAAACAGATCATGATTAATATATTATTATATCATTTACAGTACAATACTAATCCACTCAACCACTTACATCCACTTTAATTTTACTTCCAATGTTCCGATAACGATTTCGTCGACATTTAAAACGCGCGATTCCACAATGATTGTCATAGATAATTTAAAATTTCGACCAATGATATCGCGCCAATTCAATGTCAACGAAGTTTCTTTTTGTTTACGCCGGCTGTGGTCGGAATAGGCTGTAGCATCCGTTAACTTTAACTTTCAATATCAAATAAATCTACTATTTACAATTACTGCCTAAGGTATACATCGTAAACATTCTCAAAATTCTTACAAAGTAGGAATAATTTTAATGAACACTCTTGTGTTGTATCTGAGGTTTATTTATGAAAATAAACCTTTAAGAAAATCTGAAACAAAAGGGAAATATTAACGATTAGTGATATGATTTAAATAAGGTTTGCTCATGTCGGCACAGCGCCGTCGCTGGAAATACTTGGGTCATAGTCAATAGCCATTTGTCTCCTAGTCCTCACCTCAGTCATGGTCGTTGTTGGATTGCTCACTCTCGGGACGAAGGGAGTCGATGCAGGCGACTATCTTAAGTGCAGGTCCGAGCTTCATAGACAGCGCCATGACCAGATGTTCGGGTTTGATGAGTAACAGCGCCTCGCCGTCCACTTCTTGCATGAGAAATTCGTCTGCGTAGCCAGCGCAGCCGGGGATGTTGCGGATAAAGTCGCAAACTTCAGCCACCTGGAAAATTGTTCATAAGATATATATATATATATATATAAATAATTGCTCAACCATTTTATAGTCGCCGTCTCAGTGACTTGTCAGCTGTCTTTTGTGGGTCGCAGTTCTCTGTCTCTTTCTATCTAACCGTACAGTCACTTACTATAGTCGTTATTGTTTTAGTTTGTTTTTATCGTTATCATTAATTTAAATTTGAAATATATGTTTCGTTTTCAATTCTTCGCATTTTATGTAAATTTTATAGTCACGTTTATGCAATATTTTCCGAATTTTCGGAAGAGTGAATCAAAAAATTACAGATATTAATGTTATGCAAAAGAGAAAAATATACCAAGCACATAAGTAGAAGGATCTTAAGTGCCGGCCAACTTTAATTGCAAGTATTATACTAAGTGATTAATAGTTGTAATTGCCTAAGTATGAATTACTTACAGTCCATTTATTGGCATTGGGAATCTTTGCCTGTGCGTCGTCAGCCGACGAGTCCGAAGTCTCGTTCATGGGCACCTCGGACTTCGAGCTGGAATGCTGAGTCGGCTCGTTCGACTCAATGCTCGAACTTATGCGAGGAAGGCTCGATCCGTTGTCTAGCATTTGTTTCTTGCCTATGAGAAAAATAATGTATATGTGTGTTGATGTAACACATAGCTTGTTTTGAGTTCTTAAAATGCCTTTATAGATATCACTTACGCGGCGGTTCATCCGTTGATGGAAGCTTGTTTTCTTTGTCCTGTTCTTTGTCGGACGACGACCATTCCCGGAGAGGTCTGTTGACCTGAAAATGTATTTATTGTTAACAAAGTGTTACACTTTATTCAGTCCATTGCAGTCAAATATCACTTTAACTTACAGCAAACGGTTCACCAGCCTCTTGAATGACGTAGCCTTCAATTACGTGAGTCAGGATATTAGGTTTTACCATGGCTTTCGGTAGACCTTTATCTGGAAACATAAATTTAATTATTAATTAGTCAAATTTAGCATTATTAAAGAAAATATTAAATATTTTATAAGTGTTATATTCGTTTCCAGTTAATGTTTCATTATTAATTGTATCTAAAGCACATGCCATGAACAGCTTGCTGGCTCATATGTCTGCTTGAAGACTGCGAAGTTTTGAACAGGGCCGGCGAAGATCCAGGTGAGCTGTTAGCTGATGTCATGCTTGAAGTGGAGCTCGAACATGCTATTGTCGTCACGACCTATGTGGATTTCGTTTAATATAAATTTTTGTCTTAAGTCGTTGTATTATATTATATTTGTAATACGCGAAAAAACTTTAGTCTAACTATACCCGTTTTTTAGCGCACTGCACGCACGGACGACGGACAATTTTGGCATTTTTAAAGTTTATATGGAGAAGCACAAAAAATATTTTTCCATATCATTTAGTGAAATGTATTTATGAGCATATTTTATTACAAGAGTATGTTATGTTATGTTTCACTTCAGAAAATATTCAATCGAATTATTGGCTTATGTTAAGTCTAACAACTGAAATATATTTGTCACCATTCCGGGAGACGACCGAAGGTGCGATTAAAAGGCTACTCTGAAAAGTCACCAGACCGTCTTTGGAACTCAATATTCTGTATTATGTCAGTACCTGCGACGCGACGGACGTGGAGTGTTGAGCGGTGCTGGACAACGGCGCGCTGGCCGACGACGCAGAACCAGTTGATGACATCGACGTGGAATCATGCACCATTATCGACACACCTTCTGCCCCCTTCGTAGGGCTCGATTTCGACATCTCCGTTGGTGTGTTTGGTCCTACACAAATAAATTACTTAGCAAGTAAGCACCACTGACAGACTGAGTCACTTACTCGTCTGCCAACCTCAAAGACTGCCTTGGTGTACATCTAGTTGCTGGCTATAAATATCTTGGAGGTCCCATGTTCTGATAACGAGCGATAAATTCCCAACAGCAGCCCGAAGTTGGAATGTAGGCAGTGTTACACTCACGTACCTCATGGGCGGAGTGAAGTCGTTGGCAGTACGCCTCATCTCTTTGGCACATCACATCGGATCGCTGTTCCGTTGGACTGTGAGTGCGAAAATAAAGAGTGTCTGCGTTTGCACATGACACGTCTGAACTATAATATATGCTGCGCAGGTGGCTAGTCACTATTAAGAATGGCAGAAATTGATCAGAAATACATAAACGTTATGTAGCTTTTTATGAGCCATTGCGCTCTATGCTCTAGAAAATTCCATTACATTACGTTAGGTTTACTGTCATTGTAAATTTAAACGAAATGTTTACCTGTAGACGTGGTAGTAGAGACGGCGGCGTCCGCTGTTACGTTGGTCGCGGCCGCGCTCGGTGTGGCAGCCGAGGCTGTTTCTGTTACTGATCCCTCTACACTCTCTGACTGTGAGAGTTGCTGCACTACCGCCGTCTAAGAGCGTTAGTAACATTTTAACATATGTCAATGGGATACAAATAAAATTTAGAATAACGAATATTGCACATCTCAATCATAGCAAAATAAAAAAACATAAATACATTAACTTGTCATTCATCATCAAAAAAAAATCATCATCCATCATCATATATTTACAAAGCAGAATAATATACATATGTATAAAATTTAAGTTTACGTGACGGATATCGATTGTCAATTAATCGTTCAAATTGAAAGTCAGTGTAATATCCGAGAGCCGCCTAGCGAGTCTAAACCACGTACACGCCTTTGTCATGCGCAATAAGTTATATTTAGTTAAATTGTAAGAATGAAGTGCAATTTTTTTTCTTAATTCTTATATTATTCTTATAATATATAATTATATTGTTCGGGTGGAGACCGGCTTTGTATATAAGCATCAATGACAACCATCTGGAGATATGGGTGACTCACCTGCGTCACCTGTTGGTTCTTTTCTTCCTCATTTTTAACGTGTGTGACAAGCGCGGCCTGGGGTTGCATCGGTAAAACTGATCCTTGGACTGGTGTGGTAATCAGTCCCATGGTTCCCTATTTCAGATATAACTTCGGTTAGTGAGTTTTTACAACCTACCTAATAAATGTGAAAAAGAACCAATTTTAATTGTTATGGTTACAATTATTTTATTAAAACTCAGTTCAAATATTATCAATATACAATAAATCCTTTAACACATAGAAGGGTCTTGTCTATTACATTTATAAATTATATAATCAGAAATAACAATATTTAATAGAAAGTTTTCAATGAAATCACGACAGCGAATACAACAAATGTCAGGCAGTAATAGTGAGCAAAATAAATAAAATTGTTTTATTACTTACAAATTCATTCTGTCACTACAATAATAATAGACTTTTCAAATGCCATTATTGAATAATAATTATCGTGACTATGTAATGGCCTTTATTAATATATATTTAAAATTTGGAAAACATTGAATTTTTAAAAACCTAAGATATTCATATCTTTGTACAGGAAAATTTATATATATTTACATTTAAAAAAGCATTTGGCATTCGCTGCTATTGTGTCTACAAATAAATAATGTTTTAATTGGTAAAATTATGTAATATACATTTAAATATGAAGCTGCAACCAGTAATGCGGTATGTACATTTTTAATTATATTTTTTTTAGACTAATGATAAAATTATTAGGCAAATTTAAATTTTGCTTTTCTAAAGCATCGGATATTGGAAAAAAAATAATTGAATATAGAAAATAGTATACAATGAGTATTGTATCAAATAATCTTTAATATTTTAAAATAATCTACAAGCCGTACTGAGTCAGGTATTTAGATCGAACAGTGTTTAGCGCTTTAAAGTAATAATACGATCGGAAATTGGCAACATTTAAACCAAAAGTCACAAAAAAAGCACAACATAACCATTCAAGAGTTACGTAAAGTAACGTCAACACAATAAGTGCATGCGACATATATTTGACAAGTTGGGTATTTGATGATAAGCGCTATGTGGCTACCTCATGGTGTATTAACGGTGAGTCCAGCACGAGCGATGGAGGCAGCAGAGAGGCTTGTCGGAACGCCAGCACGGGCTGCCAATCGCATCGCACCGTAATACCAATTACCATGAATACCATTTTTTTTAGGGTTACCCATTGCTGTTATCGTTGGGTTTGCACTAGCCTGGCCAATAATTATTTACTCAATAAGTAAAGGTTCGGCAGACGATACATTTAATGACACTTATAATATTTATCAATGCGGATTATGAGAATTTAGATTGGTTTTCATTGATTTATATACTTATGAGTATTACATAAAATAATATATAATATATTTATATTATTATTTACGCACTTTTCAAGTACTACGAATGCACTTTACCAAATGCTGTCTCCGTTAATATTGCATGCAATGCATTAGCGAGTTAAAAGATCTTTTAAAGTGTGTATGAAATCGTTTATAAATTGAAGTAAAACGACAACGCAATATTCGCAATATATAATATAGAAGACTGTTTTTGGGATAGTGTTTTAGTATCGAAATCAACTTGTATATAAGCCAAGTCTGAGGAAAACTGCACTCAAAAATAATAGTTGGACTATACCAATTCGCTACGTGTCTGAACGAAGAGTTGCTTTTCAAAGCATGATATTCTTAATATGGTGACAAATGAACGTTCGATCGTTGAATAATAAAAAAAAAGAAAGCTTATATTATAATGTATATCGTTACTAATTTAAGTTGTACGCAGTTGTTTGCATTATAATATTTGAGAACTAAGCAAGAGATATAAATACAAATAAGTTACATGTTATAATATATATATCGTATATGCGTTTCTATGGGATGCACGCAACTATTTACATTGCTAATATGAACTATAATTGTATTTATAAAGGAATGAGTAAACGCGAATAAAGAACGACAAAAAAGAATCGTTACTCGTTATTAATGAAGCGAGTTTAAGGAGTTATACATACTGCTTGCATCTGCGTCGCATGATTCAGTACGGATTGTTGTACGGCCATTCCCACTGACGTTTGTACCAAGCCACTTCCGACTAACGTCTACGAAGAAAATAAATTATTATTATTAAAATTATTGCAGCAAGAAGAGATAGCTTCAAACTAAACATTTTGATATAAAATTAGTTCTCACATTAAGCATTTTACACGCGACGAGCTAATACAAAAGTGCGAATATCTAAAATGTCCGTTAAGAGACATCTAGCGGTTTGCGTACTCGCTAGTTTTACCTGTGGCTGTTGCTGCAATGTCTGCACTTGCGCGAGTGACGTGGTTTGTGGATTTTGGCTCGTATTTATTTGTCCCACGAGTGTACCCGCTTGAGCCATGCTACTTAACTGTTGATTAAATAAATACACTTCGTATAATTTTAAAATATAAACATAAATTAAATACAATTCTTTTATTACAAGTTGGAACACAATCACATGCAAAGGTTTTTTTATATTTGAAAGAATATCTTTAGATAACAAGTTATTATTTTTTTTTACTTTCTTAACTAAACAATCGGTTTCTTTTAAATACAAAAAGTATTGAATGCGTCGTACAATCGGAGTGACAAGTATTAAATGAATATTGTTTTTTTTTTCACTTACAGGGTGTATTTGTTGTACCATCGAAATAGTTTGTGGCATCCCCGCCATAGGCAATGTTTGCGAAACAGAACCAACAGGGAGAGTGCCCTGCTGCATACCCAGCGTCATACCTACAAAACAGTATGTATAGTACACTGGTTCACGATCGTATCTATCTTAAATATTTTCAGCATATGAGAATTATTGTTCATAGTTACCTTGTTGTTGGTAATGTTGAACCATTTGCTGAGTTTGATGTTGTTGATGTAATAACTGCTGTTGCTGATGCTGATGCTGTTGCTGCTGGTTTTTTAAGAAAAAAATAAATTACATTAAATATTCTTGTTTTTATCATTCTTACGTATATATTTGAACATGTTAAACTTCAGTCAATCTTTAAATATATCGTTGTTTTTGTTAAGTACAATAACATGAGGGTCACCTGCATAGCTTGCTGCTGCAGCATCGCCTGCTGCTGGATGGTCTTGGCGAGCGGCTGCTTGTCGGTCGTTATCTGCGTCATTTGACCGCTCGAATTCATCACGAGCAATCTTAAAAAACGGTAATACGAATTTTTTAATACTAAATTAGCTGATATTTACGTTAAAATATTTACTAGGCAGCAAATTGGTCAGTTACACATTTATATGAGTTTTGATATTATAAATATATATGTTCGATGTATCGATTCATTCATTATTCAAACACCTCTTGTTACTATAAGACCGCTATGTCACTTTCAGCTCGGAAAAGACGCTACAGTAAAAAATGTACATTTTTTTCCATAATTCTATACATCAGATCGATCGCGTATGCTCACGCAAACGTTATTCCTGAATATATTTTTAGTTTTCAATCTGATTATGATTAAAGCATGTTTTATTGTGAAGAACACGACATTCAAATAATAATAATACTAAAGTTTTAACATTGATTGAAAGTTATCGAGACAAACCCATTGTGATATAATGAAAAAAATCACTATAATAATATTATATAACCCTGAGGATTACTGGTGTATTGTAGTTTAATGTAATAACTAAATTTTCTTAGTGTTATGTGCGTTTTCTTAGTCTTTTCTTTGTATAGGTAATTTCAAAGATTATTATTATTATATCTGTGTACTGGTGTGAGGAGGACTCCTGACTGTTGTCTAAGTTAAATATTTACTGTTGCTTAGGTTGTTGCATCTGATGCTGCATCTTATTGGTTTGATTGGCCGCATCTTGCTTGGACGTCGGCGCCGGCGACCGTACGCCCGGCTTACCTCGCTGTTTCGCCTGTAATAGTTCAATTTAAATAATCTGTGACATAATTATTTACTTACGATTTCTAAATTTATATACAAATCATATATATATATAGGCCTTTAGCCCAGCAGTGGGACATTCATAGGCTGTTACGGTAACGTGTCCAAGTTGTAATGCCTGCTTGCACTCGGCAATGAGGCCACGTTTGTCGGTCAAGTCAGTAGTTTGTTTATACATGACAGTCGCAGTGAATACCTGGTTTTGCGCCTGGTTCGCGCTCGTCTGTGTGGAGACGGATGCGGCCGGACGAATACTGCCGGACGGTAGGATGTTGGAGAGTGGCCGCGGATTCTTCGCAAGCCCGTCCGATGAAGCGCGAGGCTTGGTCGCGGTACCGGTAGCACAAGCGACGCTCGCATCTAAAAAAAGAAGACAAACGAATAAAACGACCTATTCGTAATAATTTTCATATCGAATCACTAATATGATTAAAATAAAACATCTTAAAATGTCGTCGTCACTTAATCGCATTCACATATGTACAATGCCAGTTTAATATGTTTTTACATTGTATACATCGCATATATAAAATTCGCAACGCATTTGCAACACGACACAGCATAATATTATATATTTATATTTAATCGCATAACAAAGGAGATTTAAGAAAGTGTAAGCAGATACTTACTGGTGTGCTGCAAGTTGTTCTGTGGGGAGTGCTGTATGAACATTGAGGGTTGCGAGTCCGGTTGGGTGCCTCTGATAAAAATGGGGTTAGGAGCCAGGAGGCCCCCGGCCGGCAAGGTACCCGCTTGGAGGCCCCCAGCCCACACTTGGGGCAGCGCGCCCGATATCTGCCAAGGCGCGAACTGCATTGTTTGACTCCCGGTCTGTAAACAATGGATCGAGTTTAGTATTTATTTCACATACATGCGATTGTATAATCTATTGTTAAACTGTGATATATAATCATATTTTTTAGTTCGATAAAACTAAGCGTCCATTTGTGAAGTAATAATTACCCCCTTTATATTAAATACGTTTTAAAACTACATTAAATTTAAAATTAAAGCTTGTTACTCATAGTCGTGAGTGATATTTATTAGTTGCAAATGGAACGTCCACAAATCGCATTGCTATTCAAAGTTGCGTGTTATAATGTAAAATTCATAAATTCCAGGACTGTTAGTGTTAATTAGTAAATATTATTAATTTTTCGATATAAAATAATAGATTTTATATTGACTTACTCGTTTTTAGAGAATATAGTATTATATAATCTTAATTTTATTTTAATATATTGTAAAGTCATTAAATTAATTTTTATAAATGAAATACCCGAATCTTTGACAAGCTCATACGATTTTTTTTTTAGAGTAACGAAAAGTAAATATATATATATACAGCTGAAGTACTGTATTTAAATTATAATATTTATAGTCTATTCCAACCACGAGAGGATTAAACCCAAATAAACAACTTTGACGCGATATCATTAGTCGAGTTCTTAAATAATCGATAATATTCGAAAGTTAAATTTATGTGGTTATAAGAAGTTAAGTGGAATCGTGTGCTATTCTCTTACTCCGATTGGAATAATGTATAGAAACAAATATCTTGGAAAACGATTTTTAGGACATTTGGATGAAACAAAATGATATCTTCAGAAATGTCATCAATTGTATTTGAGTGTGAATGATGAAGTGAATTCAAGAACATGCAATGAAAGGGTACGAATTAAACGTCAATAATTGAAATTTAGGCGGGCGAAACTTCGAATCGCATTTTAGTTATATAATCGTTTTATATATAAGGCTTTCCGGAGACGCACTGCATTTTATGCGTTTAGTTTAATGTATATAAAAAGTTTTCCAGTTAGGCATTAAACTAAACTCATGTATTAGTATAGGAAGATATAACCTATTCCAACCACAAGACAAATAAATATCGTTGACATTGAATCGACACGATACCAGTGGTGATTTCTTGAATAATTCATGATATTTATTATGGATTCGCGACAAAATGGCGTTTTAAATTTCGGTGAAGTTGTTATAGGAGTTTTAGACGTAAAATTATAATAATAATAATAATATAAAACCGTTTGTAGTTCATAATACAGCAGTGCTATAAGCAAGCCGCATGGAATACGTAAATCTAAAGTTTAATTACTCTATTCCTACTTAGAATTGAATGGGCAAGTTTTTTTAAGTTTATGTCATATATCCTATATAACTTCACCTGTATTCCACTATCCACGTTTGACTATAATGGATATTGCTACCCAATATCACGACTTTCGCGGATAAATTTATAATTTTGCAGTCGTATGACACAGATGACAAAAGAATTATTTAAAAAAAATAGATCAAAAACACGCCGCTTCACATTCGAGGTGGTTGATACGACTAACAAATACAAAGATGTAAAAAACACGCACCAATAAAATTTAATTATCTTTTACAAATTGTGGGGTGCTTGATAATTATATTTAATGATTTTAGTAACTACAGTTTTGATTAAAAAAAAAAAAAAACGTCGACCAATCGTATTCCACATCGATCGGAGCGATAGTGACGTCACCGAGATTGTATGTGTCTACGTGTTTTAAATATGCATTCGTGATGGACGCTTAACTTTAATTAACATGACGTTTTACTTACCTCACTACATAACTAAATGTGTTTCATCCGCACCACTGTAGGACTCGCGTTAATTCACAATGTCGACGTCGGCTCAAAACCGACCGAATGGATCCTTCGTTAATATTCTTTTGTTATTCTAAATGTTTTCTTTTTTTTAATTTTTTTTATTTATAAAAATGTTGTGCTCAAACTTTTCAAAATTCATGCAAAGAGTTTACACAAAAAAAAATTGATTGATCAAAGTAACCTATTATTAATAAAAAAAATTAAAACTAAATAGATTTTATATAAAAAGTGAAAATAATCTGAACGTGTATAATTGTTAGATGTGTTAGAGTATATTATGTGAGTTGTTAACCGTTAAGAGAAGCAAATGTTAATGAGAGATCGTAATAAAGAAGCTTTTTCTTAATATATGGAAAACATTATAATTCGTTTTACAAATCAACAATACATCGCTTTGCAGCAGCTTGCTTGTAAGTTTCTATTCGCATTGGCACAACGTGAATGAATATATTATATAATAAACTAGCACAGAGCCTCGATTAATTTTAAATGAATTTATTTAAAAAAATCATGACAACACGAGCACTAAATTGCAATTGAATATGCAAGTGTTTTCCGATTATTCGTTTATTTGGAATGATTTTTATATAATTACATTAACTTATTTTTCTTAATATATATATTTTTTAATTCAATTAACCAAGGCTCCATTCCATTATTAAGGCATATAATACAAATAATATAGATTTTGTAGACATTTCACATATTACGATCATTCCAAACACGACATGAACACAGGAGGCGGGAAAACCCAGCCATTACGATCGGTCCATGATTATTGGAGTTAATTAACAGACAATTATGGTTGACATTTGTTAGGTAATTGGTTTGCATACCTATAAATTTCAATTATAAATGTAATTTTCATTTCTGTGTTTACATTCTACTATGGGGAAATGTTAAGGAACGATATTATTATAATTAATAAAATAACTTGCTACAATTGGGTCTCGAGGACTCCCAAACTGTGCAGGAGACATTAAACTGCAAATACAAGTGATTCTCTACTTATTCTTTTATAGTTCTAAATTATCTTACAGTTCTGAAGTTAGAATAACGGAGGACCAACATCTACTCGATTGTACATGCTTTTCTTAAAACAAAACTTTTAATGGTCTGACTCGATATTGTAACTCACGTCAGCCAACGAGGCAGTTAGAGATAGTTTAATGAGTTACTGAAGGTTTACCTGTAACGGACTGATGATCTGCGCCTGCGGCTGTTGCCCGAGGACCGGCTGCGAGACTTGCACGCACTGAGCTTGAACGGGAACCGTCTGTGCGCCCGCGCCACCCACTTTGGTCGCCGTCACCTTACCACCGCTCATTACCTATTTAATGTTACACGTATTTATGTAAAATTTAATAAGTAAATTATAATCAAGTGTCGAATTATAATTTGAGCTTATCGTACATCATAGCGACATCAGATTCGAATATTAGAAAAAAATAATAATTATAATGAAGATTACATATTAATCTCATTTACATGTAGGTCGAATTACGTCCACGAGTCATACCAAAAAATCTTTGTATTTTAAAATAATTATTACCTTATGCATTTCCGAAGGTTTCTGTTGTTGTCCAATACCGGAGACGGTCGACTGCGAGTGCGCGGGGATAATACTAGGCTGCGAGTTTATCACACCCAGGGGACTGAATACAAATGTCTGATTCTGAGTCGTAGGTATCGCTGGTATCGTCGTGTAGCCGGGGAATGGTGCTGTCACATAAACGATTATTATTTAATACCGCGGTACTTCGCTTTAATATCAAAATGACATATGCAACATCATCTCTCAAACAAACTAACACATTTACATACACTAGTTGAGCTGCAAATTAATCTGGTGATCGAATAACGCCATTAAATATTTGTCACTGTTTTATATTTTACTTATAATATAGCAATTTTATTCGCTATGATGTATATGTTTATATGTATTTATATAGTCTTTTGATAAATAAATTATATAGCTTGGAAATGACGCCATTTTTATAGGTTGACGCCATATTTATAGGTTAGCTCGTAAGAACATGGCGAGCGATTCAAAATATAATATATGTTTTTATAAGGTCCAATCGTTTGAGTTGATCTTATTTATAAATTTTTACGGTTAATTAGAAATGACATTTAAAAAAATCTCTTTTTGTAAATAAATTAAATGTACCTTTGTTTTTTTGGCTTTAGAACGAACAACGTGAGATAGTATAAACGATTTCAGTTATCCACGTGCTTTATCTCAGAACATTTCCGAGTCCTTACTTTTTCTAGTTAATTTACTTTGCAGGTGGTAATTTTAGTAAATGAGACCACTTACCGCTTAAATGCGATGTTATTTGGACATTTTTTAATAATTTATCGTACTTTATTCGATTGATGGCGTTCTTTATCTTAAACGAGCCAAATATATAATTACAAAATATTTTAATGGTAAAGAAAATATTAAATTGTGATAAAAAAAAAAAAAAAATAATTAAAAATGTTATAATGCGTGATAAGCTTAAACATAAAATCGATTAACTACTGACTTACTGTTCAAAGCATATTCTAACCTACAGATTGCACTAGTATTACTAATTCAAACGATCCTAGAAAAAGCCAGAAACAAACTCGACTCGAAACGCCGATTTAACTTAATAAAGAAAAAAAAAAAAAAAAAAAAAAATGTATCCCCTAAACAAACCAAGACATAGACATACAAATTATCACGAGACTTTAAAGAAATAGTTAAGTCATGGGAAACGTATTAAAACCTTGTTCCTGATATGCAGTGAGACCTGTAAAATTAACTGTAAAACTAAATAAGACTTACAGTTCAAGTTCGAATAAATTTCGTTGCACTACTTATATATTAACTAATAATAATAATAATAATAATAATAATAATGATATCCTGGGACATTATTCACACACGGCCATCTGATCTCAAATTAAGCAGAGCTTGTGCTATTGAAACCAGACAGCTGATATACTACATAAACTACATTTCTTTTGTAAATACATACTTATATAGATAATTACACCCAGACTCGGGACAAACAGACATGTTCATGCAAACAAATGTCTGTCCTGGGTGGGAATCGAACCCACAACCTTCGGCGTGAAAGGCAAAAATATCCAACCACGGAAACCGGCTCGTCTATTAACTATATTCAACATTACGATAGCCATCGATGCAATATTAAGTAAACGGACAAAACGTTAATATACGTCGGAAGGGGATTATAATGAGATAAAAAAAAACAACTATTTTAAACAATTAATACCAATATTTTTTTGTAAACTATAAAGGGTATGTACATCGCATGGGACATAAGCTTTGGTGGAAAACCCAAAGTATATATACTATAATTAGAGCATGATTATAATACAGGAATTTAATAAATAACGAGTATTTTGTTTTGTGTAGAGAATGTCTTGAGGTGACTTTCACTTAACTTACCGGCTTGACCTTGTAGAACTTGTTTCCCCTGAGTGGTCAGCATGTGAGGCGCGAGCTGACCGCCCTGGAACGGCTTACCGGCGGCGATCACCTGAAACAAATCATTATTAATATATTTTCAGGACTAACATTCGTTTTAATGTGAAATATAGTTATAAGCCGAGTTTATTTCGTCATTTCTAAATTGTTTCTTACCGAAACTGTAGTAGATTTTTACAATCAATAAGCAAGTTTTATGCTTCTGTATTGATTAAATCGTTTTTATATGAAACAATTCTATTACAAAAAAATAATAATATTACAATACGATGTTGGTTATAACCAAGTTCACGCAGACAACCGGCGGCGAGTCCTATTGGCAATGCAAAGCCTCTAGTCGCATTCATACATTTATAACAACGTACTAGACCCAAGGTGTCTGAATATTATTATTATCTGATACCAAACATATTGACCAGAAAAAAAAACAACTCATTTAAATAATTATAGGGCTTCACGTATAAATTTGTTATAATGAAATATTAAACGAATCGTGAACACATCGGTCATGCCTACCTGTATTTGTTGAGAATTAATTCCTGGATGCAGTGCGATGTTTCCAGGCATCAAGAGGGGCCCCTGGGCATTATACAACTGCTGCAAGTAAGTGCTGTTCTGAAGAGGCTGCTGAATCACCTGCACCCGGCTATGGCCCCACTCAGCACTTAAATAATAAAAGTTAAGTTAATAATATTTTATAAAACATACTTGTCGTCGGTGAATCCATCTGAAATCTAAATCGAATTTGCACTTTATTTCATGACAAACACACATTTACGCACTTTCAGGTTATTTCATAAAATAATTTGACTCTCTTTTATTCTGTGCTTCTGTAATTTTGGCCCAGCAACGACACGTCACCTAATAATTACATACTCTATTGGCCCTAATCGAGATACCATTAAAGATTAATTAAAATTAACCTTAAAAAAACACTTTTTATTATTTATATCGTAAAGCCTAAATTTTAGTGTTCACATTTCTTTTGAGCAAACTATAGCAACGCTTTATGAGGTCGCTATATTTGTCATCTCTTAGTATCATTACTATTGAGAATGGAATTTCCAAAAACGCCTCAAAATCATATCTTGAAACTTTTTTCAAAAGCCTATATACCCGTTTATATATTTTCAATTTATAAATTAAAGAACTTGCAGACAAACCTTCTGCACCAATATTAGATCACGGGGGTTGAATTTAAAAAGGTCTTGGGGTTTAAACTCGTGCCACCGTAACCGACAAAAACAGAGTCAGAAAGACAAAATGAAGAGTTACGTTATATTTATAACATTAGTATGGATAAATAGATTGTGTCGATTTATTTCTATAAAATAAATCTAAATTGGGTGACGAACGGCATAATTATTGATAGAAAGAGGAAAGAAAAGTAAAATAAGCAATTATCTAAAATTACACCAAAAATAAAAAGTAAATTGCTAAAAAGTAATTTTCTTAGACGCACATTTTTCCTTATTGATATATATTTATTTTATTGAGTAAATTATATAAATAACTAATATTGCGTGATGATAACTGTTAGTTTTGAACATAAAAAACTCTTGAAACTCTTATTTAAACACAAATGCTAATGTAATATTATATTTGATATTTGGATGGTACCTTATTTGCTGAGGGTGTTGCGTATTAGAAGGTAAGCTCTGTAAGGGCGGCATAGTCGCTTGCTGCTGGATACCGCTCGTTGCTTGCTGCTGGACCTGAAAACACAGTAAAACTACATATCTATTCACATCGACTTTGTATCGTGAATGTTAATACGAGGTCAGAATACGTTATCTCCACTAGCTCTCGCAACGCCTATACACAAATGTATATTTAGGAAACCAGAATACATCAATACTGATCGAGGAATTACACCCGAATTCTTATGTAACTCTTTATGTAAAACACTGTTGGCCTAAAAACGTATATCAATATATGTTTACACAAGTACCTCTAGAATTTTCGATTTTCAGCATAAAGGCTGCTTATATAAAATGTTGATAAATGATACAACATCTATATAATTCTTAAGAATTTCGTTGAAGCTACAAAAGTTGCTTTCGATAACTTTTGAAATTTTCTTTCTTGAAACAAAAAGTTGTTGCTTTGTGTTGAAATATCCTTTGCGTAATCACTTCTGGTATACGTTTATATAATAAGATTTACTTATTATATAATTTATATTATGTGCCCTTGATTATATACACTCGTATCTTGTTGAGGTGTTTTTTCAAGAGAGCGTTTTTTTCTCCAGACATGCAAATTATAAGTATTATGAAGTGTATTTCGGATAATGTTAATTAAGTTCTTATTAAATAAAAGAACAAAAAATCAAGTTTCCTTTTCTACCTTTTTTGAATATAAACAAGCGACAACAAGTCAATCGTTACGCAATCGTTACTTTGCAATTGCGAACGTTCTAGAAACGTATCGATCTTTATTTTTCGTTTAATAAATATTTGTTCAAAATATACGACGTAAGTTTGTACTTATGATTTATGTACGGCATGATATTCGCCGACATCTTCAACGATCATGGTCATATTTCAATCAACTTACACAATACTAAATAAAATTATATCATTTATATTATGTAGAGTTTATCACGTTGAGACAGTGGGACGCTGCTTGACTTTATTTTATAATAATTTTGTTGTGATAGAATAAGTATAATTAGGTATAATTATAATATAACCGAGAAATCAATAATTTATTCTAATATACATTAGACTAGATGTTCCGGACGGGCGGACTGACAAATAGGTCATTTGTTCGCAATTAGTCTGCACGTCAACGCACCAAGCGGATGACAGCAAATAGATAGAAATTCAAAAAAAAAAACCTTTTCTAATGTCTAACCTTTTGACTAGACATTAAGGATTTCTAATTCGGCGCTGTAACATCATTTATTAAAGAGGGTCGAATCGGGGGAACTCGAGCGGTTTATTCGAAAGAGTATCTATTATTCGAAAAGGTCATATATGTCTTTGTAAGCAATCGATGTGTTGGATTATTCACGTAATTGTCGTGTAATAGGGGATCATACCAATGTTTACTTGGGGGTGATTTGCTGAACTATACTTTTTCAAATGTCAAATCAATCTGTGTTTAGTTATGAATAATGAATATAGTAAAATTATCACGAGAGTATCGGATCAGACATTGCAGAAAACTAAACCTGCATCATTAGATCTTCAACAAGTGTCCCTAACAGAAAATCGAAAACAATAACTTATTTTATTCGACATTTTGGTCATTACTAATACCCATCATTAAGTGGTTTGTGACTTTTATATAATGTACTATATTTACTTTGTAAAATTACTAGTAAATAAGTAACAGCAATTGAGTGTCCCACTGGGCTAAGTCTTTCTCGGTTTCCTCACGATGTTTTCCTTCACCGCTGAGCACTAGAATAAATATTGTATGGTAAGGACATTACAATTCAGATTGTCCGTGTTTTTAAACCGCAATCTTCGGTTAATATTCACGTTCGAACCAATGGAGCAATCTCGGCTCCTTAATTTCTAACTAAATAAAAAATAAAAGACGTTAATTTGTACAAATCTGCGCCTTTTGTTCAAAGAAAGACATTTTTTATACGAGGGCGATTAAATATGGACCTGACAACGAAAGCCTTCCCGAAGATAAATAAATATTCCTCCGGAAATTACACCAATGATAATAATAGATAGTGCTATTTATACCTTCATAATGGCGTATGGGATTTTTTTTAGCTCGTAACTTACTTGGTGCTGCGCCATACTGCTGGGCATAGAAGAGACAACGGTGACCGTTTGGTGATGCTGCTGTGACGGCTCGTGTTGCGACATATTGATCTGCTGCTGTACGACTTGGGATTGACCGTCAACAATCTACACACAACGAGAAAAGAAAATATTAAAACTATACAACTAAAAGTATTGCATAATAACTGAGACCGAATAGATTTGGACTTGCGACATTCATTTTTTAATGTAGATTTTGTTACTAATGCATCAAAGAGTCATCGAATCAACTCGTACTTACTTGCTGTTGTTTGATCTCTCCGCTCATGCCGGTTTTCTGGTTCTTGTCGAAAAGAAGATTAACGTTGTTTTGTGGTGACGCCAGGAAGCTAAGATTAATTTCACCGATACCAGGCACGTTAAACTGCTGCGTGTGTACCGGCTGGTTGTTTACGACCTGTAAAAAAAAAAACAATTACATGGAAACTAAGTAAAAACTATTTTAATAACAAGCAACTACACTTGCTCGATCGAGAAATATCTTATTAGTAAAGTAGAGCGTAATTACGAAACGTACAAAGTAGGAAAAGAAATTAGTATCCTATTAAGCTGTCTTTACAATATCGTTGTTTTTAGCAGAAGATCCACTTTGTAATGGTGTGAGTTACAAATGAGTATTAGTAAAAGCAAAACAGTGCTACACAAGTATATTAATACTATTAGAAGATGCGAATCTAATTTACAATAGTTTGTTGTTTAAATATATAATGCAATATATAATATTCTCGCGCAAGTCCGGCGTGTGCATGTCTTCATGACTTCGCTTTGTTGCTTTAATTTTTTTTTTTTTTTGTTTTTTAAGTTGCCTAATTAACTCGGTAAAGTTTACAAATCAATACTAAAGTAGAGAAGAAAGTAGTTTCGACGTAATTTCAAAAATGTCTTTCATCGGATTTGTTAACAAAGCACTGATTTGGTAAGTATCCGTAACACCGTAACAGCCTGTGAATGTCCCACTCCTGGCCTAAAGGCCTCTTCTCCTCTTTTTAGGAGAAGGCTTGGAGCTTATTCCACCACGCTGCTCCAATGCGGATTGGTATAATCCATATGTGGCAGAATTTCAGTGAAATTAGACACATGCAGGTTTCCTCACGATGTTTTCCTTCGCCGTAAGGCACGAGATGAATAATAATCACAAATTAAGCACATGAAAATTCAGTGATGCTTGCCCGGGTTTGAACCCACGATCATCGGTTAAGATTGCCGCGTTCTCGTAAGTATGACTTACCAAAATGTGATATGAAAAGCTAAGACCCAGAATTTGGCGAACGAATTTAAACAACTATTTTATAAAAAATCCTTAAACTCTAATTGTTTATATGCACGGTTAGCAATTTAAAAAGACCAGAAGTCTGTGCTGTGTGACAAAGAAGCTAATTCTTCAACAAATTGATTGCACTACGCTTAGTGCATCATTCTATCCGCATTAACAGCAACCGATAATGATATGATAATGATATGATCAAGTGTGATCATCCAATTATGATGAATAGCTACTCCAATATGTCCAATAGGAATAAAGGCGGACTAAAGAACTTTTTATGATTTTACTGTAATATCATTGGTGTGTGTGTGTGACTGCCTCGTTGGTCTAGTGGCTTGATATAAGGCCGCAGACCCGGACGTCCTGGGTTCAATTCCCAGGTCGGGCCAATAAAAAGTTATTGGGTTTTTCTGTAAGAAAAATTCTCAGTAGCAGCCCGGAGTCTGGAAATTGGAAGTGTGTACACTCCCGTGCCTCGGAAAGCACGTAAAGCCGTTGGTCCTGCGCCTGAACTCTTTCCGGTCGTGTCGGATTGCCGTCCCATCGGATTATGAGAGTTAGGGAATAGAGAGTGCACCTGTGTTTGCGCACACACTTGTGCACTATAATATCTCCTGCGTAGTTGGATAATCTCTCTTGAGATTGGCCGCCGTGGCCGAAATCGGTCTGGAGGACATTATTATTATTATTTATCATTGGTGTGATATATTATTTTTATTACTGTTGTAGCTGAGTTTATACCAGACTGGTAATTAAAAAATAAACATAGTCGTCAATGACGAGACGGAATCATATTTGAAATAAATGAAACGCGCAAATTTATACAACAAATGAAATATAAGAATTATTTATATTAGAACGCAAAATATACATAGAAAAAAAATGGAAGCAATATTTTTATTACTTTTTAAAGCTTCGGATACACATTTCAACTAATTTGAACGAGAAGTAAACGTTTAAAAAAAACTATGATAGTCATTTAGTTCTGAAATAAAATTGTACTTTGGTAAGATACAATTTTCTCTCACACAACCAAGAGAGGCGAGTCCATTCAAGAATATGTCAGTCTTGTAAGTCAATTCTCGACATAAGAGGAGAAATACGAGAATCCTTTACGTCACAGTAATGAGTAAGTTTACAACTACAGACAAATTAACAAAGGCATAATAAATAGGTAGTTAATGAACCTGTAAAAATTTCTGTTGCTGTAATTCTTGCTGTTGAGAGAGTTGTTGGATCTCTTGTTTAGGTTGCTGTGATTGCTGTTGTTGCTGTGATGTTTGTTGTGATTGCTGCTGTTGAGGTTGTTGTTGTTGCTGCTGCTGCTGTTGTTGCTGCTGTTGCTGCTGTTGTTGTTGCTGCTGCTGCTGCTGCTGCTGCTGCTGCTGCTGCTGTTGTTGTTGTTGCTGCTGCTGCTGTTGTTGTTGCTGTTGTTGTTGTTGAAACTGTTTCTGTAACTAAATGGAAAAAATTATTTTGTTAAAATATGTGTGTGTTAATAGTAACAGCTTATACATGAACTATGAACTATGTTTAATATATAAAACATACAAACAACTTCATAAAAGTACTATTATCAAGAATGATCATATAATTATAACAAAGTAGACCATTAACAAAGATGCTGGGACATAATGGATGATGAGAGCTGCTAATGCTAATGAAACTATAATAGATATTAAAGTGAAGAATTGACGGTGAGTGAGCAATATGAGTAACTTATCCATTTTTTACCGTCCATCATTTTGGAACTTATTATGAAAATAGGGTGTAATCATCAACAGTTCAGTTGGTGCAGCAATAAATACTTACGATTTCTTGCTGATCCTGCTGATTTTTCAAGTGTTGTTGAATAGCCTGATGCTGGCGCTGCAATGCTTGCTGCTGCAATTGCTGTAACTGCTGTTGTTGAAGCTGTTGCAGTTGCTGTTGTTGTTGCTGCTGTTGCAGATGCTGTAACTGTTGCTGCTGCTGCTGTTGCTGAATTATTTGCTGATGTATCTGTTCAATGAAAGGTAATTCATGCATTTTTAATTATCAAATGTATATATGTATGTAACGTATGTATCATATTTTAAAGTAATATATTTATTAATGTTAAGATATGTTAGTTGTAGTTTAAATTTCGTTTAAATTTCATATAATATTCTTACTTGTAATTTGTCATCCTCTTCTTTTTGATTTCTATACCTAAAGTCTTCACCTTGCGAGTGATTGTCCGGTTCTGATTTAGGCTGTTTAAGTTCAGGTCTACGAAAAGAATTATTCTGTTTATCTAAAGCAAGTAATGTATTTGCAGCTTCGTATTTGTCTTCAAATGTTATACCAGCTTTTTCTGCTAGAGTTTCTAAATATTGTAGAGGCCTCTTGGTGCCTTTTGACGCACTCTTAGTTTTATCAACTTGAGCACTTCCCGGTGACTGCTTTGGTATAGTCCTAGTTATTGTGATACTGTTTTTGTTACAATCATCTTTTTTTTCATTCTTAGGCTCTAATGTAAAATAATTTTTAGGATAATTATTGTCCTTGTCTTTTTCTCCGTTAATGCTATTTTCAATTAATGTTATTGTTGTAGAATTGGCAACTTTTATAGTTTTGTCCTTGGCATCATCTTTTGATTGGACTGGAGACCCCGCGCCATGTGTCGGTGAAAGTAGCTGTGCAGGAACATGCTGCGTCACTGACACATTTGCACTTTGTATATCTGAATTGTGTATCTGCTGTTTATCGACAGGCTTTGCTAATTGTTGTTGGAAATTAGGGCTTTGAGGCTGGTCTTTTTCTTGGTCTTTCTTTTTTTGTATATTATCTAGTATTTCTGACCTAAAAATAATAAAAATAACATGTGAAGTGGGGAAATATACAATAATAGATGAATATCCAGTAATTTAAACTAACTTCAGTCATTTCATAACCACTTGTTGGTAATGTACCTGGGTAAATCAGCCATTACTCAGGATATATAGAGTACAAAACAAAAATTTTGTTTACCGTGTGGCTAATATTGAAATTCTTAAAAAATATCATCGAATTACTATTTTATTGTAACTATCACGACAGGTTGAAGGAAGCACCCTTGTTTGTAAGTAAACTATGTAAGCACTTATATATTTATTCTCATGTTTAATTTTAAGACAAATTACGATTATGATATCATAAAAATATCACGTTTAAAAATTTACAAAAGATCTACAATAATAAGAAATGAAAGTAATAAATGGACATTTGTCAAACGCCAATGACAAGTTGACAATTGCCATTATTAAAACCACAGGTATTCAAAACATCTTTGGATCGTTAGACCTTGGCCATAGAAAACAGTTTTTAAATAGTCTTACTACTTTAATAAATAAAAAAGATAGATGAAGATTTTTAACTCTTATTGTGTTTTATTAGGAACTATAATATTGATAGGTTAGAAATAATCAAATAATATTCTAAGGTACGAAAATGTTTTCTGTTTAGTTGCTAAATAATAAAAATCAAATTGTACTAACATATTTCCTGATTAAAGAATTCTAATAGTTGTTTATCTGCATGCATAAATAATTCGGTTATATACATTCTTAAATTATAAGATTAGTTTACTTTCGTACATGGCTATAATTAGTAACAGATCCATGCCACATGTTTTTTTACTCGTACTATACTTACCATCTCCTTTTAAAAATATAGAGCTATGCGCCTATTTAGGGACAGATACCTAAATAAAAACGGTCCGTCTGGCATTATTTCACAAGGGGAAGCAAAAAATAATGAAAATGTGCGAATGAGAGGGCATTATGCAAACGCGTGTGGCGAAAGAGAGAGATTTATGCAACGCACTAGGGGAGCTGGAGAGCGAACCGGTTCTGCATGTGTGCAGACAGACGTTACCCCCTCTCCCCTCACCAGTCGACCCTCGGCTCCGAGGGCCGTGTATTGTCGGCTTTTCCCCGAAGCGTTGCAATAATAATAATAAGAGCTTACTCCCCTCACTGAATACTCAAAAGCTCTTGGAACGGTTTTTTTATTACAATGGTTTGAAATTTCTACTGAACATAGTTCGATGATTATATATAATATAATTTCAAAATTATATTATACAATGATTAAAGAACATGTTTTATAAAGTGTTTTTGTAATATCGTAAATAACCTTCCTACGTACGCTGGTATAATTAAATAAACGCGATTCATAATGATGATGAATAAATTTGCTAACCCACCATCAAGCCACACGCGATGCACTCAACCGCACTGATTCGCAATCGTAAAGTAAAAAATAACATAAAATACCTTTTGGTGTAAAAACCATAAGAACAACGTTCCATCGTTTCAAAATAAAGGGTTAACTTAAACGTAAGCGCCGACCCATGCGGCAGTAATTAAAAGAAATAACAAACAAAAAGGTAAGGATTGAGACATTCGCACAGGTGAAAGTGAACACAACACTTAATATCGACGAAAACGACATACAAACACACTTTATCGATAGTCCGGTTCCCGTTTCATTGTAATAACAACCTTCTTTCCGAATGGCGAAATAAGACTGTAGAGAATCCGTGTAGAGCGCGTTACCGCCGTCACACCGCACCCATTCCCCTCACCCCTCTGCACCGCAACGTTCTCTATCATGCATCTCCAATGGTACGCCCGCTCGAAATGCTGGCCTTTCATTGGTCGATTCATTTTACGACCGTTCCACAAACAAAACCGGTTGCCATGAACGGTTCGAAAGGGCGCGAGGAACGAAATTAGCGTTTCTGCATTATTATTATTACTACTATTGCTTTCTCGCTCTTATTTTTTTGTGTAGATGAGAAGGCTAATTCATAACGCTTTTTACTTGTTTTATATTATGGTTTAGTTTTATTATATAAAACTACGCAGGTAAAAATATGGATTTATAGTTATTGTAACAAGTACTTTTTGATTTACTTACATAATGTGCCAGGTACCTAGTATCTATATCAATCATAACTTTACAATTTAATTTTACTGCCTAAGCCGGCTATTATTGACTTGAATATGTTCGTTTTTACATATGGTTTCATTGTAATGTTCAGAAATGGCTTCTCTACTTCACCCTTATAATCCCTATTTAACTCCATGAAGGCAGAAGCGGTTCTATCTATCTTTTATCAATATATAGGTATAAATATGCGAATGTTATGTTTTTGTTATATAAAAGGTGTTACAGTTATTATATTTTTTCTAAGTATAAAAGTTTTGAGGCAATTATACATTTGTTTGAAGTTGTATGAATCTATGTATCACTAGATCTAAGAGAGACGACCTAATTATCTACATACATATATATTTATATGAAGGTATTACCGCGTCAATTATAATTATGGTTAGTATATTATTTCTTTACAATATTGTAATAGCTTAGAAAAAATATTAACTATAACCAAAAATATTTCAAGGAACTACATCGATGAAAGGTATTTCATCGATGTAATATACATACATCGCATCATATGTCGTACGCCATTTTTTTATCTTACTTGCAGTATAGGTTCCGTTACTCAGGTGTTAACTCACTTAAATATTGAACTAGTTAGTTCAAATTATGAAGTTCAAATGACAATGGAATCTACATCATTTTAATAATGTCATTCAATATATTTGTATTTTGAGGCATATATCATAAGAATTACAATTTATATTGTTATAACAATTCAATAAAGTTCAAGTTTAATTCAGTAGCATTTTTTCTAAAATTAATCAAAGTAATGGAGCATTCAGCATAATTATGTGTTATGGTATTTGCGAAATATTATGGCAGAAAATGTGCCTCTGGACTGCCATCTATAGTCGTGTTCGCGAATGAACTCAATCTGCAAGTAACGCCATCTACAGCGTGTTAAATAAACTTTTACACAGAAAGTAAGATAAGCATGCGTATTAAGTATAGTGAGATTCAGTTAAAAAAAGTGTAGGATCGGTTTTTTTTTAATATAAGTTGGTATGAAGTAGAAAGAAAAGGGTTGATAAACAACAATAAAATAATTCACCTCTATACAATAAACAACCCCTAATCTGTAAGGGACTATGTTTTGAGAGTAGCCAAAAAAGTTGAGAGACCATTTTGTTTGAAATTGTATTGGTTATTTTTTTATTTTTAACTTTATATAATCTTTCAAATGATTTAAAAAAAAATTTTGTTCGGCCCCCGTGGATTGATTTTTTTTATGATAGTTTTTTCTCTATGTCTCACTTTACAACATTTCTATAAGAAATCAAATAAACTCAAGTTTTTATTTTTAATTCTTTTGACTGAACTAATTTTAATAAAGGACGGGCAAGTTTGCACTACCTAATAAAATGACCAAAGAATGAATTCTGGTGATATCGTGTACGGTACGCATATGATTTAAGTAGCTTCATATACGTATATATGTACACACATAAACGATGGCACAAAAACTTTCATGTGAGATAATACGAAAGCTTAGTTATAAAATAATTTTGCTCAAAATCTTCCATGCACATTCTAATTATCTATACGTAAATTACTACTAATACATAGCTAGAAATACCTACAATATTTGCAATTAAAATTGCAGTATTAAGTCATCGATGTAGTAGCCCGAATACGACATTTCAATTTATCACTGTGTCTTGTAAGCTCTGCGATTAAGGAGTTGTCGATTTATATTATGATTTGTTTGTTAGGGGTTGAAGGTCAAATCTACACAAATAAAGTTGATCTTATCAAAAACAGCCCTATTCACCAGCCTAATCACTGCTATTTTTCGTTACAACGCTACAAATAAAAAATAAAAAGAAGTTACTAAATCATTGGCTAGTGTCTATCTTTGAATCATCTTAAAGACTAAGAAAATCTACGAGACATGGAAATGTCTACGAGAATGGAGTGTAATTTTAAAGTAAGAGTTGCATCCGTTTTACAAATTAAAATTCACTGAGTATGGATTAAAATTCATGAAATATGGTGGCCATTTATCTTTAAGATACTGAAGTCTTGTAGGTAGTTAATCGATATCATGATGATAAAATATTTGTATTTGTAGCTTCGTCTATGACTTTTCAATTGTTTTTATTCAAAGTATTCAGATCTGCTCTGTGTGTGTTTAGAAAAAGGTACTTACAGTGTTTATCTGAACAATGTAACTATTCTCTTATCTTCAATATAACTAGCCAATGGAATATCCCATCGGATACATTATTCAACATTTTTTGCTAGCTACTATTTGTGTAACCCTGCTAACGAAAAATATGTTAACAATAAATCAACTGTAAGCTTTCACGGAATACTTCATTTTGTGTTTAAATTTGGGAGTGAACCCGTTATTAATTTACGAAAACTGACACAAAACTTTCTCCCACACGTAATGTGCTATGGTGGGGTTGTGTGTTTTACCAATTTCCTCCATCTGCGAATCAGGGCTTGTTGGGCTAAAGCACTGATTCGTCACACCTGCACTTACCTTGGATTGTCGTCGCTCACACAAACTATCGTCCACGTACTCTACGGTAACGTTAGGCCCTCAACGCTCCAGCTGCATCCGCGGGAGCTCCTATTCTGAGCGGTGGGAGTGTCAACCTCATATAGGTTGACACCTCATATAGGTGCACCGTACAGCACCATGGAGCGTACCACCATGGAGATCAGGCAAAGTTAAAACTAAGTTTAGCCAACATACTGATTTCCGTATTTCTACCTTGAGAATTGACAAATTTCCATAAACTTTAATCTCCCATTTAACCCTATGAACCTTATCTTAGTGCTTAACTACGAACTATAAGGTTTTTTTGAACAAAATTTCAGTCAGTCATTTTAAAATTTTATGAAGTTTATTACCTAAAATATCAGAGCTCTGGATGTCAGCCCTTGCGATTTTATTCGTTTTTAAAAGCATTTGTGATTGTTCAAAAAAAAAACAATCTTAACACAGTCCTTTATTTATAATTAAAGGAAGATGTCTGCTCCAAGAGTAAATAATATAGACATTTTATTCGCTAGTTACCTAATTACTCTACCTAAACTAAGCCAGACTGTCATGCGTGAACACGATCGACCGTGCACGCAAACACTTAGCTACGTAGCCTTAAAATGTTTTGATATTTCGAGAACTGGACCTTAATGCAAGAAAGCCTTGCATAAACAATTGCTATCGTTCTCAATAATTCAATTTGTTACGAGATATTTTATATAATTATAGAAAAAAATATGATAAATAAACTTTTTATTAATTTTTCATGCATGTACTGTCTGACTGACTGAAGGGGTTACCGACTCCATTTTTGCCTCTGAAATAACTTTTTTCGATTTTTTGAGATCTCGAGTGTTGGATTATATTTTACCAGGTATTTCTTAAATTTAATAAAAACACGTATTTTTAATAATTATATTGAATAGATACCGGGGAATAAGGAATAAAAACAGACAAATTTCGTTAAGACTTATTTTGATTGTTTTTACGATTTACATACCTACTTGCTGTCCCAATAATGTTGATATTTCCAAGAATATTTTTGTTAAATAAAATTGTCTTCTATAAATCGGATCCAGCACAATATCTATAAACTTTGAAGTTAACATTATAAATCCATACAAGATGGATACACAGAAAATAAATGCAATATTTATTCATTCGTCACTGTTAAAACATTTTCAGAATGATTTGCCTAAACGTTTTAATAATCAAATAATAATAATTTAAAATACGGGAGTTATTTAAACCTACATTTTATTAACAATAACAATAGAAAATATTGCAAGTCTTTTATCATTTCCGTCATTTAGGGTGACTAGTTGGCAAGAGTTTGGTAATTTAATCAACTATATTTAATTATTCCAAAAGAATTTATTGAATTATGTGACCGATCATCAATAATACTACGATATTTACATGAATGCGGTTAAAGCTTATCCCCGTAACAGCCTGTGACTGTCCCACTGCTGGGCTAAAGGCCTCCCTTTTTTGAGGAGAAGGTTTCGAGCTTATTCCAGCACGTTTTTCCAGTGCGGGTTGGTGGAATACACATGTGGCAGAATTTCAGTGAAATTAGGCACATGCAAGTTTCCTCACGCTGTTCCTTCACCGCAAAGCACTAGATGAATTATATAATCACAAATTAAGTACATGAAAATTTAGTGGTGCTTGCCCGGGTTTGAACCCATGATCATCGATTAAGATTCACGCGTTCATACCACTTGGCCATCTCGGCTATTGCTAAGCTAAGCTTAAGATAATTAAGAGCTTGTAACCACAATTGTTAACTAAGCTGTTGGTTATTATTTGTTTGTTGTGACTAAGCTTTGGTTAAAAATCATTGGGATCATTGCTATAAACCGATTTGTTGATCATCTTATTAAAATATTATAATGATTGTTACTAGTAACTTTGGATAGGCATCAGATATTGTTTTTCTGTTATTTAAAGCCGTAGAGCGATCCAGTATCGAGTTAGGTTTCGAATACTAAATGGTAATCCACAATTTGATAATCTACAATAATTAATTTTCTTCTTTATAGATGACACTGAAATGTATGAGTGTATTTTCCAATCCTCAGATTAAATGTTGTTTTATATATTTGGTGTGCTTGTACACAAATGCTTACTTAAAGTTTTTAAGACCCTGATTGAAGTTTGATTATGTAATTGTCTTTAATCTGAACGGTCATTGGTTCATTGTAGCTGATGACGCAGTAAGTGACCAATGATCTTTTAGTCAGGTTAGGTCTGACTTTGATTATCAGCACTAATTTCAGAAGTGAGGTGAATCTCGCATGTCAATGTTTCGGCGCAAGTAATGTATTTCTGTTCCTCAATAATTGTGAAATCAGATAATTTTACATGGAACATATAGCGAGTTGATATTTTTTTAATATTGTTTATTTTTTGTAAGCCGTACGTTGAGCTCTTGTAAGATAACTTACTTGTTCATTAGATAAATACTTTTTTGAAACTCTGTATTTATGTAAGTCGTTCGATACATTTGAAGTAACTGTATAATGTTATTTTGTTATTATCTATACAATTTGTTGAAAGTAATTTGGCTCATGTTGCATATTTAAACGTATCTGCTATATTTATTAGAGGAAAACTATTTTTTCTCTAATAAATATCTATATGGCACTGAATTTATCCACAGTAAACCTATTAGTTTTAGTTACCAGACCAACGGGGCATTTATTGATTATTAGATATTTATTGAAATATTCATCCTCTTCAAACGTCTTGATTTGGCGTTAATCTAATTAACATGAATTGTATACATATTCAAAATAAATAATCAAATAGTAAAGTATTTTGCACTTATTGAGAAAACTGCAATATTGCAAAATATCTATGAAAACTTGTCTTAACGACTTTGTTACTGTCTTGATAATATCTCGCCGCATTGAAATCACGATCACAGAAGATTTTTGTTTGTACAAGTTCTCTACAACCACACAATAACGAATGATATGACAATGATAAAACAATGATATATATCTACTTGACTTGACTTATTGAATTAATAACTGCCAAGATGGTGTTCGATTACAAAAGGTCAACTAAAAATTTAAAACAATTAAAAGATCACAGTCACAATAATTATATAGAATATTTACATTATTTTATATTAGTATTGTAATAATGATTACAATCACAGCAATAGTGTTAAGAGAGACATATTAAAATGGCTAAATCTTAACTTATCAATCCTCAGCAGGTCATTCTTGTGCGGCAGTGGAATATTCTATAGAAAATTAAAGATTGCCTATGTAATTGGTAATTATATATCTTATGGAGATTTATAAATATGGATTAAAAAAAACCGCGCTGTATTTCTTTCAATAGTCATTCCCACATCTGAGGTATTTATTTTCGAATCTGTCGTATTATATCTTACCTGACAACCTACATCTATTTTTAAACTTCATTTGAAATATATTATAATATATTTTAACTACTGGACCAAATATCAAAATGTAAACGACAGTTTTAAAATGTCGACGTTAATAAAGATTAATATTGCTTAATAAATAAATTTAACTATAATTATGACGATATCAAAAACAATATATCACGATAACTAAAAAAAATTAATTAAAAAGTAAAAAAATTATAGCCGTTGTCGTTCGGGATGATAAAAGGGTTCTATCGATACCACATTCGATATAAATGTTTAATAGAATAATCAAGAACATCAAAATATTTTATCTGAACTTCAAACTAGTACGTAATATAAGAAATTAATTTAATTTCTTATGAATGTCGACTATTTTAGATATGTGGTTAATATTTATTGATATAGAGAAGCCTATAACAATAATCTAAATACAGTAATCAAAGCATGTTGGTACATGTTGTAGCTTTAATTCCAGTATCGGTAATAGTAAGTACCTAACCTAACACATATGGAGAATTTTAGTTAGTCCTGAATGATCTCTCTCTTATTAGATATTAAATCGTAAAACCAATTTTTACGATCCAGTCAGTTCAGTCTCATCGAAATGTTATTGTTACTATTAAAATAATGACAATCGATTAAAGCTTTCGACGTTACTCTATCTTCTTACACTTGACTTCTTTCAGGTACCGTCTTAATTATTTTGAATACGTTCATTTCTCAGTTATTTCAAAATTTATGAGGAGCTTTCAAGTCTGTGCCTGTGTTTAATCTTAAAATCCATTATTTATGTACAGATTATTAGCAGATTAAAAACTTTAATGAAACGTATTTGAACAGATATGAATATTTTTTTAACTATTACCATTAATTACAAAAACATATCTATTAACAAAAAATAATATAAAGATATATTATAAGATGCGATCAGTAGTTCCTTTTCATTATTATTCTACACCAAACGGAGATATTTTTTCTGTTTCTTCCTTCATCCATTATTCTTGTTATATCCCTCTTACGCACGTTAAAGCTTATATTATCTTTCTCGCTCTAAGGCGTGGGTGTGGGCCCATCGGCCGATGAACTTTACAACAGCTGTTTTCGTTAACTAATAATAATTTAGTTATTTAAGTCAAGCCTTTTTATTTTATAATAATAAATATACAAATATTTATTGGTAATAAATAAATGAAACGCTAGACATTTTAGACATTATGTGTTATAGGCGCAAATACTTAAACGAAGTATTAAACAAGTACAAAAATAAAGAATCAATTACAAATTACTAGTTATTTGTAAGTAAATCCGCGTCTCTGTTAAGTTTGAATCGATTTTGATGTATATTAATATTTGGTGTATATATTTTGTAGATGAAGTTTCTCAGTAATCGGTAAGCGATACGGTGGAATATTTTTAAAAAATTGCACGCGAACGTAGTTGCGGATAAATATTAGTCGTTATTATATATTGATGGTGGTCCTTAAAACGATCTATCTTAAAGTCTGTATCTATTTCGTTCTTTCTCAACGATTTTATAGGTAGAGATAAGTATAAAATTTCCTTATTAAGCAGGCTTAATATGACAACAAGTATATTTTTGAGTTTGATCAGAGAATTTGAAAAAATGTCATAATTCTAAATGTACATTTATTTACTTACCAGTTTGAATTTTAACTTCACGTTTTCAGAATAAGCGTGGAACAATTGTAGTCTCATAAAAAATTATTTAAAAATTAAATCATTATTAATATATTAAAAAAGGAATCGCGATATATGTTTACAAGCAAGAAACGTAAATACGAAAATAGTTTAGTTCTTATTTTTAACATTTTAATTATCTTAGGCAGATTTATTTTATCTGCAAAAACACTACTTGAATAAAGTATCTATAGGTACTTTGATTTAGGACAGAAGGCTTCGATATCAGGATACAAATACTTGTTATTAATGTAACGCTCAATAATTTTAGAACAAAATATTGAAATACAAAAATTTATATGGAAAATGTATCGAATTTGGAAAGTACATTTTTAATTTTAATTTGATTTTCTACTATTTCCAAGGCTAACGCTTTACACGTCGTTATAATATACGTAGCATCTACAGAATCATCTCGTGATTACGATCTGCGGTTCGCTTGGGCAGTAGGGACGCGGCTGGATCGATCGAAGGGTGGCGAGAACCCCTTGCAGAGTGCGCTACGACACCCTGCGCGCCGCTCTCTGTCGCGCCCCCGACGTTATTACCTACGTTAAAGTTGATTTATGTTTGTAAAATGACGTAGAACTCACTGAATTTGTACAACTTCGAAACTTTGTTCTGACGTGATTCTGGCGATTGACCAAGTTACACAGGCTTACATTGGGAGCGAAATGACATAATTATATAAGAACAATATATATTTTTATTAATAAGCTTTAACATTAAGTAATTACTCATTTTATATTTTCATATGTTATGGTACACACAGTAACACACAGTAACAGCCTGTTAATGTCCCACTGCTGGGCTAAGGCCTCCTCTCCCTTTTGAGGAGAAGGTTTGGAGCTTATTCCACCACGCTGCTCCAATGCGGGTTGGCAGAATACACATGTGGCAGAATTTCAATGAAATTAGACACATGCAGGTTTCCTCACGAAGTTTTCCTTCACCGTTAAGCACGAGATGAATTATAAACTCAAATTAAGCACATGAAAATTCAGTGGTGCTTGCCCAGGTTTGAACCCATGATCATCGGTTAAGATTCACGCGTTCTTACCACTAGGCCATCTCGGCTTCGGCTCGGTTATGGTACCTCAACATTGAAATAGTTGTCGATTTTTATGTTTGCAATTGTTTTACCTACTTGCTACTTACATAAGAGCAATAATTATGATTTTTTAGTAAATTATAAGACTATTAAAAAATCCTATATGACCAATATAACTTACATATTAAGGTAAAAATCGACTCGTAATTCCGTAATTTTTCAGTCGAAGTTCAAGTACGAATTATTATTTAACTGGCATTTATCAATTAGATACTTAAAGATATCGAAAGTGCAAAGTAAGCATGTTTGGTATGACTTAAATAAACATGGATCTACCTTTTGTCTCGTCTGTTATGGACTTAGCAACTGTCTGTTTTTTATTTTAAATGTTGGTAATATACTACCTACTTGTATATATTTACAACACAATAAAAAAATCATATAGTTTTGCATCTTTTATTTATTACTATAAAATTATAATACGGCAGTTATTTTTTATTAAATCTTTATTTGTCTTGAATAATTTGTATGATATGATACTAAAAATTATTAGCAGACATTTTATACCTATAAATTGTTAAGATATAATTTTAGAAGTGTATAGTAAACAATAGAGTCACCAAAATCGTTTTGTATTGGATTTAAAAAAAAAGAATCGTATCTACTCCTTAGTATTCAATTGATATTGATTAGTGTCATTGAGCAATTTCAACATGGGACTGACGTAATTTTTATTAAAACCAAAATGTATCCATAAAACTGCTCTAAAATATAGTTACTAAATTTGCAAAATGTCGATTCTTAGAAAGTTAAACAACTATATAGTAATTGGTATAATATAATAATGCATGGTTAAAAATAATTGTACGCTTTTAAATATGATAGAGTGGGATCGATATATCGTGTTCGTCTCCGGAGATACTTTGACGCTGATCACACTCAAACAAAGAATTTCTCACAAACAGAGGTAATACTGTCCAAATATGGTTACATATTATATTTACGTCTCTTTACAAAGCAATTAAAGGAAAGGATGCTGGAATAAGAAGCAATGTACATGACTAGACTATTTTTAATATTCTTATCTTAAAACATTCACATTAAAAATTATAGTTATGCGATTCTCTATAGCCAAAGTAACAAATTCTACTTCCTTTTATATAAAGGTTTGTCATATATCCAATCCAGTTATCACTTTTTTCAGAATCGTCGCATTTGAAGATTGAAAAAGCTTACTGTTAATACATTACTACGATTTAATACATATAAAAGTTTTTGTAAAGATCATTTATCAGTAAAGTGTTAATCAAAGATGCCATGTAGCTTAAATCTTTTAGTAATATTTATCCTACAATCAGCCAGTTAGTTTATAGATAAAACACGACATTTATACGTAACATCAAACTCAAAATATTAAACTGCTCTTATTGAGATCGAAAGATGAACGAAAATCACCACGTTTTGTAAATACAATAAATTTAGAATGTAGCTCTAAAATGTCAGCAAGTGGTATGCGATATTGACTATAATAATTATAACTTTTAAAGGATATGCGTATCAAAATAGCGTATCAGTCGTTGTCTGTAGGTCGGTCTTTAACATTTCACGAGTGAGATACGAAATATGTTTTTCAGAATAGCATTGTAGACATTAATTATCAAGTTTTTTATCAAATAACTTCCCCGTATTTACTTATTAAGACATACGAAGCATACGCGAGTTTCATATCGGAAATCGTTTGGGTATGTAACATCCACTCAACAGTTCCACTATCAACCATTAATACCTATTATGTATTGCTGTTTCGATTGACGGGTGGGTGTGCCTCTGTAGTTAAAGTCTAGTAGTCTTCGGTATTCAATTGTAATTAATTGTATATCGTATGTTAATACTAGTGAATTCCCTCAACATCATCTTGGGGCAAGTTATAATATTGACAAAACACGTATAAAATATTTATATGTATGTTTGGTTAGATTTCTCATAATTTAATGATCAAAACAAAGAATAGCAGCCGCATCTTTATATGTCCAAACCACTTCACGTGAAGCGCACACACACGTAAGTATGTTGCGATTTTATTAATAGTTATATATGTATATCTACAATAAATAAATAAAAAGACACACAACGATGATCTGATCGATTTTGCATATATATATAACAATTATATTTGTTAAGTGTTAATGTGGACTTTTCTTCAATACCATTTGCAGACTAGGTTACAGCCCACATCCGGTGCTCCTTAAACTACTGTATGTAGTATTTTTGCATTCACTTAGGAATGCAGGAGCATAGGGTTTTAGTGACAATTATGTAAAAAAAAAATGGCTGAATAAAATACACTTTTTTTGCTATTCAAGTAGCTTAAATTGATTCGTCGTTGAATATGTTTTTCCTACTTTTTTAATGACACCTATTTTATTTGTGACTAAAAAAGAGTGGAACACATTTCACTACACAGAAACCGTATCATTGGTTTATGGTACAGATATTTATTAGTTATGCAGAAACTAAATTTACATTAATAAAACGCTATTTCGTTTTTATAAATATTTGACAAAAAATAATTTTGTATTGTTGAAATTTTATATTTCCAAAATGTGAATGTGCTTTCCACATTTTTGAACATACTCTAAGCGAACATAGATATACAAATAAATAAAATTTTCCTCATGACGTTTTCCTTCACGAGCATGAGATGAATTATAAGCACAAATCAAGCACTTGAATATTCAGTGCTCGTCCGTCGTCCGGGTTTGAACCCACAACGTTCGATTAAGATGCAAGTGTTTAAAGCACTGGACCATTTCGGTTTAAATTATTTCTACAAAGCTAAAAAAATAAGATTACATAACTCTTTCATTTAATTACGCAAAGGACAGCCTTATTATTATTGTGAGATTTAAAATATTATAAGTATAGGTACCAATTATTTTCTCTTAACAAATTTGATGACGATCGTGTAATATTATCATTTATGATGTCGTTCGCCGTTAGTACGCTTAAGCTTACCTATACTTAAAAGTTATCAATTGTTTTTATTCAAAGCGATTATACAACATAGTACAAATTTAAATGCCTGCGTACCATATTGAAACATTACACTTATTGATGGTCAAAGTAAAATCTACTTTGGAAAAGAAAACTATTAATAGAATTAAATTAACTTAGACGATCTCATGTAATGTTTCAGATGATTGCGACTCATTAAAGATAGTCTAGTTTCGTATAATTATTCCGTAACAGTGAATGTCCCACTGCTGGGCTAAAGGCCTTCTCTCCTTTTTTTTGAGGAGAAGGTTTGGAGCTTATTCCACCACGCTGCTCAAATGCGGGTTGGTGGAAACTATATAAGTATAACTATTCAGAAAATTCGAATTTACAAGGATCATAATCGTAACAAGCATTCAAACTTGATCCATATCGCGTCAATTCGATGTCAAAGTTGTTTATTTGTCTTCACTCCTCTTGTGGTTGGAATAGGATACACGTTAAAAAAGGTTGATAAATGACCAATATTTAACATAATTAAGAGAATAACATACGGTGTGTTATATACGTATGTCATTGGATGGGATACGATAATCATAATTTAAGCTCTAATGTCAAGAAGAAATATTCAAATTGAAGTGGTTTACGTCTTTAATGACGTAACTTACTAGTTGATTCGTTGAATAAGTCTTGAATTGATGGATATCGAAATAACTATTTCGAATTATTTAAATTTTCGTTTCGGCAATTAAAATTAATCAATAAAGTAACATAATCGCAACTCGGAATTTGATGTATCGATGTTTCCAATATAAAATAAATTTGAGTAGATAATTTTATATATTTATGACATTTAAATACAACAATATTTTTTTATTTTTTAAAAATACTTTAAAGTAATAATAATAATATAAACAATTAATCTTTCTCTTTTTCTTTTATAATAATAAGCTTGAATTGTCTGTAGACTTCGCAACATTAGTTTATAAATTTCTTTCTAAGATTGTTACAAGCAGTTAGTAATTTAAAATATCTTATTATTCCGTGTAAAACATCAAGCCATCCCAACTCAAAACGTACGGTCGTGGCAACAATAGTAGATCAGGTAAAAACGAGACCCTGTCGTCCTTTCGGCCACGCTCTTATATCTAACCTCTCACGAAATATTTGTAGAAGAGCTTCGATTTGGCAACGCCGCTGTCACTTGGTAGCGTCCAAGCAAGGGAACGTCAAGCGTGGCAACGTCGCATAGCCAGGATGTTCCACTCGGTGATTCCACTCATCCCATTAATGATTAGTAGTTACTATCGTAGTTATTGTTGTCGCTTTTTACGTGTGTAATGACCTTAAAATGATGTAATGACAGACTTAAAACACGACGTAAAACTGGACCATAAAATGTCGATAAGGGCAATATTTAAAGGATACAAACATCGAAATAGCGTAACACTGTCGATTTTCAACATTTTATGGTCGGTTCGAGCTTGGAATATCATTGTCTGAGAGAATAGCAGCTTTGTAGTTGAGTTTAGTCCTCAGTTTGTGTCAGTCATCGGGCGCTTAAACATACCAATTTATAGTGCGAACAAATAATGTTTTTTTTTTATTTAACCAAGTCCGAAGTTTGGTGCGATAAGTGTTTGTGCAAATAGATTTGAATATTTTTAGTATGCTTACCACTTTTGTTAGGTTCAGAATCGAGATAAACAATATCGTGTGGAATGTATCATTTAACTTTACTGCAAATTCTTTTCCAACTCCCGTATATTATACATATATTTATTTTACTCTATATTATACTCTACACATAAAAGCTTTCTTTAAAAATATGTTTTTTTTTTAAATAGACTAATATAAAAGCGGCCGTAAGAATATTTAATTTATATTGAAATAAAGTCACCAAAAATATTGTATTGTCTTAAATTGATGTAGTAATTTATCTGTAACGTTAAGATTTTAATTCAATTTACACTCGCATTTTATTTATTTTTTATACACAAGTTTTGTTACAATTCTTATTCAAGCCCTGAATTCCAAAAGAGCATTTCGCTCTGTTTTGGAAATTTTATTTCGATAATATATCTACCAAGCCTAGCCTACCTATGAGCAGAGAGCAGCCATACGCTGCGTTTTAAGGGTTATTTCTTTAAAATTATATATTAAAGTGGTATTTCTCCAAGTCACAATATTGATAAACAAAAACTTTCAGGAGCTTTGAACTTTTTTAAAAATTATTTGGGATCTTTATTATAACTTGAGGTACTTTTATTAAATGAGAAATTCTTATATTATTGTATATATTTAATGTATCTAAAAGCAGTTTTATAAAAAAAATATTACAGCCAGGTCGCTCAGTTACTCATGAATTATTTAAGTAATAAAAGTATATAATTCTACTCGAGATCTAAACTAATAAAAAAGTAAGCCCGTTTTATTGAAATATTTAATAGTATTTAACATTTGCAATTGTTTACTTATTTTCTTGGCACCTTTTTCTAGATGTCGCGGTCGTAACGAATCCAATGAGCCCTTACAACTGTTTTAATTTGCTCCAACAATAATAGTCACGTGTATTGACTTTTGTACATAAATTGAAATGTTTAATTACTTTAACGAACTTTACAGCTAGGGAACATTTGGTATTGTCCTATTTATAAAAAACTTTATTGAGTTATTTTTTATTTTACTGATCAGGGCTTTCTTTTATAAAGTGACTTTTTCGTTGGTTTTATTTTATACTCTTAATTGTTTCGTTTGCATTAATAATTTATACATTTCTATTCTACTTAAAACATATATTTTTGTTTCGATTGTAGCGTTGTAAATTGAATACAAACTAGTCTGGTTACTCATGAATAATATTTTTTTATTAAAATTTTTAAAGACTAGCATCGCTTATATTAATTAATTAAAAAATAAAAAGTTAAGGTGCGTCAATTATTGAAATTATGAAAACTATATAAAGTACTTTATTTTAAGTGTTAGTATGAAAATTCGTGCTCATAACACATTTTTTATGATAGGTATTTAATATTAGATATATTTTCCTAACATTTGTTTTTTTTTTAAATTTTATAAAGATTGAAACGACTGTCAGAGATTGACGGAATCGATATTAGTATCGACTAATTCTGCAATAAAATAGTCTTAATTTTATACAATATATATAATGATAGAAAAAAAAACAATTCTTATATTACATTGTTGAAAATAATTGTGTTCTGAACGAAACAGAAATGAAAGTAAGTGAGATGTACCTAATTACTAACTACCAGAAATACGCAACAATTCGAAAAGTCATTTAAATGGTATAGTATTTCAGTCTCATTGTGTAATTACGTCATTATTTGCTGGTCTCTGTCTACACTTATTACTTATGGAGATGGAGGGGCAGTGCGGTATTTCCACGTTCTTACATACATTTATAATTTTATCTACACTTATCCTAATTCCTTCCTCTTAGGTTAGGTACTGATTTGTTATACATGCCACCCAGACCGAATATATTGCACGTTTTTTTGTGTCTTATAAAGTTATAACTGTCAACTTGTTAAACTTCATTGTTTTAACTGATTGCCTATTTATATAATATTTTTGTTTTGTTGAGGCGATGGTATATTCTATGATCCGATGGGCAGCTTTGCAGTCAAGTTATTGAGAAATTCTTTATGCATCAAAATTACTCATATAGGTACGATACTTTAAAATAAATCATGAGATGATGCAATAGAGTTATTCGAAAACATAAATGTTATATTTTTAAAATTTTATATAACAATTATGTTTTTTTATATAAGAATACTTCATATGGGTTAATGCGTTTAGGTGTCGTCGTAGAAAACGGCTTTATTATATCCTTCATAATATTAATTATATTATTTAATTTTAGCTACACGACGAACAAATTATAACGTGTTGTTATTTTTCGTTATAATATAAAATAAAATCAATTCATTTAAATTAATTGTTTATTATACAAGAAAAATCTGACTCGCTAAGACTTAGGCCTATATGTTTTCTTTTATATATAAAAAAAAGGTTCTAATATATCTTTTTCCGAATAGAGTATCGTTCAGCCTATCTATTTATGAGTTATTCTATAGAATTGCTGTGTTTAAAAATTAGTAAGCCAGTGGAATAATCTTGAGGCTTGTGTTTAGAGTAGTTTTTGCTTATTGCCTACTTCGTGCTTGTATTTATGGACAAATATGATTATCATCATTTGGCCTTTTTTAAATTTGAGTTATGCAAAAAAAAATTATTATTTAATTGTATTCAAACTCAGTATAATGGAGAAAATATCTGTAATCTTATTTGAATGGTTATACATATTACAATAAGAAGAGGACGTTTGTAAAAGAAAACTGTTGTCAAATATTTTCATCTAAAAAAATTGAAAACAAATATATTTCCATCGTAACTACATTACTTTAAAAAAATACGTACTAATTTTCGAAAATTATGGATTATTTGAAAATTAAAAGTTTTAGAATCTGTATTAAGGCTTTCTTTTACTCGTCATCATCGTGTTTCTTGTATCTGAAAGATAAAAAAATACACGTTATCGCTCATTAATGTGAACTAGGGTCATTTTGTAGGGCTAGCTAGGGTTGGCAATTAAACTTTACTAGCCGTGCCTACCAGTGCGCTTCGCTGAGCGTAACTCAATAATTATCGAGTACGTTTCACGGGAATTAACTTCTAGGACGGTCTCGAATGTCAATTGTTTTTTATCTTCCAATTTTAGATATACGAGTTCCATAGCTATATAATTGCATATAGTATACATGCAATTTATATAATTTCGTATTGCAAAATTATCGTTTTTGATTGTCTTTGAATACAGTTGTTAAATTTGAACGTGAGTGAAGACAGTGGTTATTCAGTAATTATTTTTCTATATCATTTAATTTCAACTTTTCCAATTTGATATATGTCAATAGATTGACCTGTATATCCTTGTGTATAATTGGTCATTGAGAAACTTAGATAGGTATATATGTACTAGTACAGATGTCTTTTGTAATTTGCCGTGAATATATATGTTTGTATTTTCCCTGGAATTCATTGTGAACTGGCTCTAAGAAATCGAAACGAATGTATAATAGACATGTAGAACAAAAACGAAACCAAGTTTGGAAATGCATTCCAACTGCGGTAAAATAAATTAAAAAAGACATCTTATTGTTAAAAATATAATACGTAACTTACGTTAACATTAGTTGACAATAATATTAAGTGCCTGTTTAAATATGAAAATGAAAATAAAATTTATTATAAAATATGATAAATATGACTCAAAATATTTTCTGAATTCAATTTATTATAACCTTTTAGCTAATTCACTGTATATATGTTTATCGGAAGAAATGTATAGAACATTTCTTTAATATTAAAATTGACTTTTAACCTTAATTTTTTTAAATTATTAGTAGTATACTTGCATGTATTAAAAATCTTATTAGATTTTACGCCAAGAAATGTTAAATAAACATATAATTTTAGACTAATTTAAATTACCGCAGACTTTAAGGTCTCGTTCTCATCAACATTTCGTTCGTTAAATAGTTAAGGTAGTCTAAATAAAGTGAAATAGTGGAAAAGTATGAAAAAATAACTAAGAACATTTCTATTATTATTGATGAAATCATGAAGAATCACATTGATAAGACAATGTTATAGATATATATCGTGAATAAGAAACTATCACTACGATTTTACATACTTATTGAGGATTTAACTTAACTTAGGTGTATAGTCATCAACATTTGATTGTGTTTTTTGTGCAGACATTTGATTTATAATAACTATATTGTCATTTTCAAGAAAAAGATATCTAAAAATTAAATATTCTTATTTTATGAAACTCAAATTTGACCTTAAACTATTTATAAAGTATATTGCCGCTGCATACTTATTGCTATCGAAATACATGTCAGTGGTCAGTATTAGATAGAAAACGCCAACAAAATAATTCATAAGTTGGCGGAGTTACAGTCACATGTCCCGGAAAGCCGTTCTCTCTCTCTCTGCTCTCTATCCGGTCGTTTGCAATTGCTGCCACATCAGAATAAGAGAAAATAGAGTATAGATATAGATATAGAATATAGGATAAAGATGTACAGTATGTCTATGCATATATTAACAACAAAAATTTATATCACCTTTGCTAGTGTATGTGTTTATTAGTCATTGATTCTCCTTCACTGATAGCATTGAGAAAAGTACACACATTTTCAAGACAAATAGTTAAAGTATAAATAGTAAGATTAAAACAAGAGTGTAAATCTTATTTCGTAAGCCATTTTAAATTGTTGAGGTCTCAGTGCATCAATCTAAGAATAAGGCATCGTACACGCTTTTGCTTATCGCTGGAAGACACGGGAGTTAGAATAGGTACGCGTTGCGTAAAAAGCATAGTTTCTTTACCGCTTTGTTCCAAAGCGGATCAAATGAGCGCTTTAAATAAAAACTTTGCACCGATACATTCAATATGGACGCGCTATAAATTAAACCTCATTTGCAGCAAGTGGTACGTATACCCAGTAGATCGATTGTAAGAATGCCAAAAGAAAAAAGTCTAAATTGATTGTTCATCCAATTATAAGTGAAATATTTTTAAAGGCAGTTTTAAAGGCAGGCAGTGAAATATCTTTAACGTTACACGTCTACTGCAAACTTGTATAAACATCCTTTCTTTAGATAATTAAAGATATGTTATATAAGATTCTTAACTGTCAGAATCAATGTTTCAAAAAGCACTCGTTCAAACTTCTGTATACGTTTATCAATGTTGTACATATTAGAGACGCTTTGTGCCCGGAGTTTAAAATAGAGCGTAGACTGATAAAAAAACTTCAGGCGTAAAAAAGCACCAACGTGCGATCATTGGAAGCGAGCGTTAGAACATTGAAAAAGCGCTCGTGCGAACGATGCAATATATTGGCAGTAAAATAATTAATGAGTATTGATTGATACTTAAATAATTTGTATTGCAGTGTTTAAGCCAATGAATTTACAGGTACAAAGAATAGATTTCATAGTTTTCAGCGCGGCAAAGAGACTACAAACCACAGGATATCCATCAGCTCGTCTGCTTTGTAAATAACTGAAATGTAATAGTTTTAAAATAAAAATAAAGCCATTTTAGCCACAATGAACTATCAAGTCAGTTTTCGAAATAATTCTTGCTGCAATTTCAAACAGAACTAGTAAGTATTCTTATATTATATTACTTTATTTTACAATTTTAGGACGGATACCGGCTATGCCTGTACTGTTTCTGGACGAGTAAGTCAGCTAGAAAACTAAAAACGAAACGAAAGCTAAAAAATGGGAAAAAATAACGACATTGTACAAATCCGTATCAAAATAAATAACAAATCAATTACAAAAGTTTTTTTAAGCCATTTGTACTTTTTAGTTTTAGAAATATAACAAGATATTAAATGAACGCGTGACGCGTTTTACGCTACATTAACACAATACGGACGACTAGATCGGTTGGCCAATGTTTATATTTCATCGCTTAAAAAATAACACGAGGTAGATTTCTTATTTCAAAATTGCGAAGGCGAGACGAACTAGTTATAACATAGATATATACTTTTTAATTGTCTCATCGGTCTAGTGGCTCATAACAATACCCAAAAAAGGAAAGGCTAATAACGAAAATTGGTTTTTTTTTGTCAGGAAATACTTACTAGCAGGGCAAAGTTTGAAAGTTAGCAGTGTCAACATCCCCTTGCCTCGGACAGCACATAAAAACCGTTGGTTTGAGCACAAATTCGAACACTATATTATAATCTCAAATCATCATCTCTTTATATCTCCTACGCAGTTGGGTATTCTCCATTGAGAATTTCCATCGTGATCAGTCACGAGGACATCATACTTTAACTAAAAAAATTTATTTTAAGACAGCAATAAAACCTTATTAGATAACGGATCGAACCTGTTCTTTTTACAAAAAAATATTGATTGATGGTTTAGTGTTTATAGCATTGATTTTAAATTTGCTAATCATTAAATTTAATCTGCTTAAATTATAAATATATATAATTTATCGTTGGAACTCTAAAAACCAGCGACGTTTAGATGAATATTTCTTATTATATAATACACTTCAAATAAATTTAACTAAAAAGCCTGAAATGATAGACGAATTACGAGCACATACTTACGCTCATATTGCATTACAGAAATATACCATACACTACACTTACACCTTCAATAACCACGGAATTAAAGATGTTATGACCCTGTAATTACACTAGCTCACTTGTTCATCCTTGATCATGATCAATAGGTATTGATCAGTAAGTAGGTACTTTATAATAGTATCGTTTGGCGGTAAATGGCGATTAAAAATATAAAATAAGACTCCTAGAATTTAAATTATTTTTAAATATCGATTATAGAATACATGATTAAGGTCGAACTCATAACATAACCATAACCCAAGCAATAAAAATCCAACGTAATATGACTATCTAATGCAATTTATTTCGTTAGGTCATGGCGAAAATGAATTTAGTTGGGAACAGCTAATTTCTTATGTGTTTTTGTACTTATGCGCTGAACACGACGTCATTTACAAATAACGAGTACATTCTTACGAGTACAACTTGTATGCGTACCTATATTAAGCAAACTAATTTTTTTATCTGAAATTATAAATAGCTATAAATTTGCGTTTCATGTTTTATATTAGTTACAATACTAGTTCTTGGTATATTTTATCGCATCAACTTTTAAATACGTTCTCGGCATTGAAAAAACGGAAATCAGAAGCAATCCAAATAGAATAATTATTTATTATAAAATATACACATGTCTGAGATAAGCACCGAAGAATGAAGCATGCGCGCTTTCGGTGGTTAAGAACTTTGCATATTTATGATAAAAATCTGCCACATTCGTATCAAACTCCTCAAAATGGGAGATGACGGCTTACCACTAAGGGTAGTAGGATATGTCCAGGCTGTTACTTTACATTTACACATGTTATTTTAGGTAAGGAATCACTCCGATAGTATTATGTCATGTTTATCAAAGTAGTAATTTAGCATCGCGCTTTATACAAATTATTTAGAACTTCCTACTAGATCTATAGTTTTTTTTGTATACAACTACGTAATGAATAATAACAATATTATTTAAACAATCAAAATTAAAACAAGTAATAATTTTTACATTACCAGAATTCACTTTTACGCATCTTAGTAACAGATATTTTATTACCTGCACTTTATCAATTAAGAAATTATAAAGCGACTGACTGTCACAGGAACTCACGGATCATATGACAATATGCGAGTAGTGAGAACGACTCGTCACTCGAGAGCCACCGATAAATAACCCTGCTAAGTTGGTAGTAGAAATAAATCTTACAGCAATAAGAACTTTATTAGAATACATGCAAGAATTAAATTCTTATGAGTCCGATATTCTTTAATACCGTTGAAGTGGTCTGTTTTTTCATTATAAAACGGTTAGTATTTAATAGATGAACTCATATTGATTACATTACACTTAATAAGTGACTGATCAATTTAATAAAATATATATAACAATATAATTTAAATTGCTTAATTTTAAAAACCTAAAATTTAATCGATGTTTTTAAGTATAGATTGTTAAACATTGGGCGCCCTTATAGTCCTTGTTATTTCCCAGGTAGCTCAAATAAATATTATCTGAACACTTACCTATCGGCGGAGATTATAATTTTGGAAACTTTAGATTTAGATGATGTAGAATTTCGAGTAGTTATTGGTACGATCTAATCGTCACTAAAATGTCTTGTAGAAAGACCTCATTTAATGTCCTGCTAAATTAAAAAAATACGATTTTCTGCCCTTAAAACATGTCGCCCTAGTCTCGAGACAAAGCCTGCTGGAATGTTCATTTATGACGGTTTGTGCCTTATGAATGTAATAATGAATTATTAAGAACGAACTGACATTATATAAAATTGTTTTATTGAAAAGCTGTCAAGTGGTTAAAATATTTATTCTTATAAATTAATTATTATTAAACACTTTTTTTTATAGTATAGGTAGGTGGACGATCATATGGGTCACATGTTGGTAAGTGGTCACCAACGCCAATAGATATTGGGTTTGTAAGACATGTTAACAATCGCTTACATCGCCAATGCGCCACCAACCTTAGGAACTAAGATGCTATGTCCCTTGTGCCTGTGATTACACCCTTGGCTCACTCACCCTTCGAACCGTAACACAACAATACCAAGTACTGCTGTTTTGCGGTAGAATATCTGATTAGTGATTAGTACCTACTCAGACGAGCTTGCACAAAGCCCTGGTAGGGCTCGTCTGAATAGCCAGGGCCAGTAAAACTGAGGTAACATGTACTAAAAAATATACAAAACGTTATAATTTGTTTTATTGTTTCCATTGTTATTATTAGAGAGTTTATAAAAAATCTATAATAAAACATAAAAAATGGACTCAGACTTGAGTCGTATTTTTCAATTAATAATATTTCCTAAATTAAAAAGCCTTATTTCAAACACTTGTACACACACTTTATACACAGTACAACCGAAAATTGTAAGCAATTTTATTTACGGAAAATGATTTTTTAATTATGTATTTCGATAAAGAATAATACCGTGACAATTTAATCGAGCTGACGAACAATTCTCAATGGATAGTGCAGCAGATATTAAAGTGGTTAAGACAGCGCAAACGCGCACACTTTTTTCATGCACTCTCATACTCCGATGGGTCAGCAATCCGACACGGCTGGATAGAGTTCAGGCGCAGGATGAAGGGCTTTACTTGATTTCCGAGGTTCGCGGACTGCGGTGTAAGCAGTAACGATGTCCTAATTTCGGGCTGCTACTGAGAATTTCTTGACAAAAACTTAGCAACTTCTTATTGGGACAACCCGCGGTTTGAACAAAGATTTTAGTTTCAAATACGTTTAACAAATGGTTTTTTGTCCTAAATATGACAACCCAACCTAAAGTGGTATAGTTAAAACTTCAATAAAGATAAAATAGTAATAAAAAAATTACATGCAAGGCACTTCGAAACAACACCTTCATCCTGATGCTTTATCTACCATAGTTCCATTTAAAGGTGTAGCAGATAAAACGAGACATAAATTAGTTCCTCGTTTAATTGTAGCTTTAAGAATCATCTCATTTATGTTATTGAATATCTATCTAAGATCCGATAATGATCTAAGATGAATATCGGATCTTAGATCAAAAGCTTAAGATTTGCAAGGAAATACATATAATAACCACAAGATTAATAACGCTTTAAATTTTCTCTCGAATGACATGAGGATATTAGATATCTGAAAATAATGTCACATAAAAAGCTAATTTCATAATGTTGAATTCTAGTAAGATTTTCCTTCAGGGACTCCGGCTCGATGTGATGAGTAATGACATTACTGTCGATGCAACGCTTGACTTGGTTTTATTCAATATGCCAAAGCTAGTTAGTTATATTTGAATTCCAATCACTATAAAATAATACCAAAAGATTATCTTTTATTTATAAAATTATTAGAGACTAATTAATTTTACAGCATCGTTGAAGTTAGACTACGGTATTTGTGCGACACCTTTTCAGCATAAGCAACTTGATTCATAGGGAGGAGGAGGGGTGTAATCAAATCAATATCTAATCTAGCAACAAAAACCGGCTTTAATATAAAGTCTAATAATAATCTGATAACCTTAATGCCAGAGTTATAGATTAGTTTCTTCATATTAAGTTACTCATATTAACGTAAAAAAGCTTCCTTTTGAGAGCTAAGTTGAGATGTCCATCAATACACACTTGATTAATTAAACTTTATTCTTTATTTTTTGTATATTTTAGTGTAGGTTTTTAAAAACCTATAAATTTACGTGACACTCACAGTTACAAAATTACGTTAAGTGTTTAACAACAAATCTTATAGGTTTCTTTAATAAGAATGAAATATTATTTACCAAAATATAATTTACGTTAAGACATGAAATAATTAAATGTCTTTATAGGAATCAAAATGATATTGAATTTCGTTTTCTCCGAGAGAAAAATAAAACAGCCTCCGGTCACCAGAGGAGACAATAAAGACGAAGTGTTTAATCTTTTATATTTTTTTTCATTTTAACACTAATGGGATAAAAAGGTAATTGGAGAATAAGTGATGTAAACAGTTAATGGTTACTCTTTAATGGTTACTTAATATAGGCATTTAAAATATTAAAAAAACCTTTTTAAAAACAAATTTATATTTTACCTTCCATGAACTAAAATGAATAAAATGTAATTATAATTTACATATTTAGGATTGTATTGTGTACACGAGAATAAGGTAACAAATTTGACCAACTTATACCTACTAATAGGTGCTGGAGCTAGATACACATTGGCTGAGAATTCAATACAGTTCACTTCCATCTTCTCTGATCATACTCAAATTAGCCAATTTTAATATTTAATCTTGTCATTGGTCGACGGCAGCCGATGACACAATAAGCGACCAATGAGCGCATTTTAAGCCAAATTAGTTAATCTGTCTTTAACCAACGTTAGACTTACAATGAAGGTATGACATAAGACAATTATATTCTAAGTACTAGCTGTGCCCGCGGTTTCACCCGAGTATAACTTCAAGATATCACAAGAGCAAACTTATAATATTTAAGTATATACAAGATTTTTAGTTTCATTTTCGTGGGATATTAGTATTTTTTACCGTACCCGGATCTAGAGAGGGCCACATGCAATTGACCATGAGAAAAATAGCATTCCCTTAAATCTATTCCGGCATACTTGTTTTCCTGTGCTTTATTTATTGTGACTGCAAACGATACCCTCACAAGAAAACCAACTAAGTATAAATTTAACAAAGAAATTAGAAAAAAATAAATGCGGCGACAAATGGAAATATATATGTAACCAATAAACTTTAGCTTACAAATTTACAAACAAAAAACTAATACTTAAATGTATTTTTTTATTTTGTAATCAACCTACTCACTACCTGTTGAAACATGTCAAAACTATAAAAAGTAATAAAAACTGTCTATGATTTTATCTCAATATCTTTCATATAAATTGCCACGTTTATAATAACGACTTCACAAATGAAGCATTATTTTAGAACAAATTTGATTACCATAAAAAAGGTTGAGTCAACCTTAAAAGATAGATATATGCTATTGCGGATTCTTTTTAGAACTTTTCTAGAGGAATAATTCTGTCATACATGATTGTTGTGTAACTTTAAACGTTTACGCAACGGAAGTTTTCGTTTTTGCAACATTTTTATTTGATGCTCCGCTATTATTGATCGTAGCTTGGTGTTATATAGCCTCAATAAATGGGCTATTCGACACTAAAATATTTTTTCAATTCCTGAGTGCAGTTTCTCAGAACTTCCTTTACAACATTAAGCCAAACAAACTCTTCAGCTTTAAAATATTTGTATAGATATATGCCTTGTTGGTCTAGCGACTAGATATTAGGCCGCAGAACCCGATGGTTCAAGTCCCATGCCAAAAAGTTATCGAGTTTTCTGTAGAAAATTCTTAGTAGCAGCCCGGAGTCTGGTAGTTAGAAGTGTGTACACTGTGTGTGTGTGTGTGTGTGTGTGTGTTTCTGCAGACATTTGTGCACTATAATATGTGCTGCGCTTGGCTAATCTCTCTTGACATTGGCCGCCGTGGTCGAAATCGGTCTGGAGGACATTATTATTATTATAGATACATAAAGTTTTCAATGAATAAAATAGTTTTATTTAATTTCAATGTTTTGGAATAATAAAATATATTTGTGCACTTGGTCATTTACAACATTAACAACGACGTGGATGACGGGGGCATCTGAGCTTCAGCATCGTAGATCGGAAAACATGTATAAAATTAAGTTTTGGTTCAAACCACTTACGTCACTACAAGATATATTAAGTCAAATTAGAGGTAGTCACTCTAAGTTCAACGCTATAGGCAACAGCGCGGGAATCGGCGCGTTTAACAGGCGTATGTCCAGCATAAACTTAACCCTTTTTAATAAAATTGATCATATAGATCTGAGCTCAAGTTACATTGGAGGATTCTAAATTTCTGAAACTGTCAATGATTTAACTTTTTTTTAAACTTTAAATTATCATCACTTTACAGACTATCATTTATATGTAACTAAAGTTTAAGCCAATTCAGCTGAACAGTTTGTTTTGTAGCATTTTTATCGAACAAATATTTGACGTGATTCTTTAAATTGACATAACACTTTTATTTATAAGCCAATTGAAGTGAAACAAACACTTAATTTTAAGAGAAGTTTGCCACAATACATTAATGAAAATTGCATCCAAATCAGTTTAGCAATTTCTAAGATTAGCGCGCACCAACGTACAGACAAACAGACAAAAATTCTAACAACCATTGTTTGGGTTCTATTGCTTTGATAAAGGCCCCAGATAATAGTTATACTTATATATAATATAATATTATATATGATAGTAGATATATATGATAATAGTTATACTTCCTTGTACAGGCAGCGGCCTGTACTTGGAAGATATCAGTTACATATTTATTATATGTATAGAATAGATGATATAATATTACTTATATTAATAACATTTAACAAAGCAAACTTAAGTCCTATCTAATCGTAGTGTATATTTTCGACAGACTGTATTCTAAACTTTAACGCGCTATTTATTCAATAATATAATATGAATTGCATTAAAGAAACAGCCTGTGAATGTCCCACTGGGCTAAGGCCTCCTCTCCCTTTTTGAGGAGAATGTATGGAGCTTATTCCACCACTCTGTTCCAATGCGGGTTGGTGGAATACACATGAGGCAGAATTACAGTGAAATTAGACACATGCAGGTTTCCTCACGATGTTTTCCTTAACCGTCAAGCACGAAATGAATTATAATCACAAATTAGGCACATGAAAATTCAGTGGTGCTTGCCCGGGTTTGAACCCACGATCATCGGGTAAGATTCACGCGTTCTTACCAGTCGGCCATGGTCCATCTCGACTTTAGCCTTAATAAGGAAAAAATAAAATTTACAGGATTTTTTTTTGTCACATTGTCATCAGCAAAGTACTCTGTTTTTTAAAAAGGTCTAGATAACAGTTTTCTAATTTATAAAGTAATTAAATCTACACATGGTTTCAACGAAAAACGTATATCGTATATCGTACCTACACGATTCCATTAAAACTATGGCTGTGTCATCAGCATATGCAAAGATCTTTCTTTAACGAACAACTGTTGATATAAATCATTAATATGAATCAGAAAGAGAGAAAGTCTAAGAATAATAAACTCCGCAGAACAGGTATCTCTGTACTGACATAGTGTTACCATTTATTGCCTACTATTAAATCAAATATCTTCAAAAATCATGTGCGAGTTACTACTTATTCTAACACAATTAAATTTGTAAGCTACATAGTATGGGTATCGATTCGGAGTCAAGTGCGTTATCTAAGTTAAGTCTATAATAAAAAAAAACTCAACAACAGCAAACATTAACTTATGTTCAGTTTACCTTTCAATTCTCCTTCTCCCTTTATGTTGGTTAACAGCCTACATAATAATAATGCCGACTTCATTTAAGATTAGGGTTTATAATGCTAAAACTAACCATGTAAAAATCCTGTTACTAATTTATTATGCAAATTTATACGTACAATTAACATTAAATACAAAAAACATTATTTGACGGGAACATTAATGTATAATAAAAAGATGATAATTATCAATAAATAATTAAGGCATTAAGCTGGCTTAATTCAGTAATCCCTATTAAGATTATAAATATGAAGGTGTGTTTGTTTGTTTGTCTCTCTAACACGTAGCAATAGAGCATAAAAGTAAACATGCTGCTTATGAACCCAAGAGTGATAGAATTTGTATCCCGGAAAAATGTACGGTTTCTAAACCGTAGCAAACTTTTTTATTATTTAGGTAGGTGTGATGAGTTATAAAAGCAGATTTGCCGAAATATATATCCCTACAGTCCAGTAGGTAATTAATCAAACTTGCATTTTATGTGAAATAAAAACTACCTTGCTTATTTTTTTATATTACAGTTTGAATCAAAGAAGTATTATTTATTAAAATAATCTTTATGCTACAAATATAGAAAAGATTCAAAACAAAAAATGTTTAGTAGCTATATGAAAACTCATAACTACCTACTAAACTAAATCTTTAGAGCTTGGGGAATTAATATTTGCAATATCCATGAACAGCGGTTGTATATACAACACTACGCAGATTCAGTTTTCTCTCGCATCCAATAATAATTAGAGAAAAAATTGAAAAAAGCGTTTATTCAAATTCCAACAAGACAAACGAAAACCATTACCCATCAAATTATAAGCCTGTAGCTGTGAGCGATAGTAAGAAGTTTTGAGCGTTATCGCCTCTGAGATGGTATTTTGGAAAACAAAATTAAGTTATGTTAGGGGAACGGCCATGTCAATTTTCAATTCTGTATGTTTAATAGTTAGGAATAGAAATCGCAAATAATTCTCCATTTGTTAAAATTTGTTGTTTGTTATACGGCGTTGCTTAAAAACGTTGCTTTATATGTAGAGTTGAATTGTTAACAGCAGCTAAGCAAAGTTTTTAACACTGATTTCGCTCTTTCTGCAATTAAAGATTTGACATTCGAAAGAATTCAAACACTGCATTGTTTACCTAAGCACCTGCTAAGCAATGTTTATGACTATGACTGATAATTACTAATCTGTCATAGATACTTATTTACGCATATTTTTGATGCATGGACACTCTGCGAATACATTTCTTAGACAACACATTCTTGGTAAATAATTACATAAGCTTATATAAGCTGACCAAAGTGAAGTGATTATTGTCACTCTCGAACTATTTTCACCTAGGTCTAGGAAGACTTAGGCCTAGATCTAGGAAGTTTAATTTCATGATATTTTTTTTACTTAATACCGCCGTATCATCAAATTATGTTTTACGTTCTGCTATGGTAGACGGGTTAGCTAGTTAATTAAATGCTGATGATTAAATTCTATATAAAGTCGAGATGGCCCAGTGGTAAGAACGCGTGAATCTTAACCGATGAACGTGGGTTCAAACCCGGGCAAGTACCTCTGAATTTTCATGTGCTTAATTTTTGTTATAATTCATCTCGTGCTTTTCGGTGAAGGAAAACATCGTGAGGAAACCTGCATGTGTCTAATTTCATCGAAATTCTGCCACATGTGTTTTCCACCAACCCGCATTGGAGCAGCGTGGTGGAATAAGCTCCAAACCTTCTCCTCAAAAAGGGAGAGGAGGCCTTAGACCAGCAGTGGGACATTTACAGGCTTTTACTGATTAAATTCTGGCATGAGGATTATTAAAAATATATAGAGACCTGGGAAGAATTACGGAAACAACGCAGATTAACTTATATGCCCATCGATTGCGTGAGTTATGAAGAAAGCTACGTCGCGGCGGCTTTAAAGCCCCGTTTTTTTAACCGAAGCAATCTTATTTCGAGATTTGATGCAAATTGAAAGATATATTCTGGGGCTCGATTATCTGCTTACCTCTTTTTATTTGTTTTACATGGTATAGATGTATATTTTTAGTTACTTCAGTACAAGGTTTTAGGGCGGTATTCTTTGAGGTAATGCAGTTGACCGCTGTTACGCAAAAGAGGATTACTTACACAATCCATTACCCGGACCCTAAAGCTTCATTAGGAAATAAATATGAAATAAAAGCATTGATTGTCACTTATCAATAATATAGTTAGATTAATATTTATAAGAAACAAGCATACAGTTATGAGGCGCTATTACAGCGGGATTCAAGAAAGCCAATAAAAAATCGTATTAAAATGATATTACTCCTATTTCTTCTTTTTTGTACAATTCTGTGTATAGGTAGGTACTTCCAAAAAAGGTAAATCTCGGGTCAGTTTCAAATTTTGCACAGAGCTTCGATTACATGTTTTGCGAGAGCGTGTAAGAACTTTTATCTAGTTGCAATATTTTCCAAGAAATCGAATTTATAAAATTATCGAAGTTAGATGACAGATTTTGGTACAGTTATGAGTGGCAGAAAAGTCAAAAGTCAAAAATCTTTATTCAAAGTAGACACGTTACACTTGCTTATTGATTGTCATAAATCTAGCACCGGATCGGAAATAAACACCACAGACCTGAGAAAAACCAGCGAAAGAACCTCAGCGGGATTTTTTTATATCTCATCCTTTACAATTACAAGCAATATGCAACAATAGCATAATAATATAGGTATATATATTATTAGTTTGAAATAACCTGGAGGCGATCGTTTCAATCCCAAGGTGCATGTGCACTTTCATCATCATTTAAAAAGTCATTGGTTGTGTATGATCCTTTAGCACACAAGCGTTCCTTAACAGGAACAGTATTTTGTACTCAAAATAGTTTTGTACTCGAAAATACTATTCAATGTTGTGGTAATCCAAGGATAAATGGTGTTATAGGTGTATAATGGATAATCTGGTATGAACTTGAAATATAAATATTTTAATTAATTACAAATTACTCTGGTAATATGTTTTAACTTTCCATGTTCACACTGCTATCACTAACTGAAAAAAACTCAATGAATTTTTTTTTCAAATATCCCTTAATATTATAACAAATATTTATAAGGACCTTGATCTTTACACAACATAAGATATGATTAGCCATCGTTGGTTTTTTTTCCAAAAATTAAAAACAAAAACAGATAAGTTGGTTTTATCAAGCTTATCACAATGTTTTTGTCAATTTCACCCGGAGTAATGAGCAATTGTAATAATGTTATATTAAATAAAAATTTTGACTTTGGCTCAACTATGCAATTCAGTCTTAGTTAGTATAATAAATAGCTCAAGAATTCATTATATTATAATGTATACAGCAAAGGTGAACAGAAGACTAAGTATATTCAAATCAATAGAACTTAATGTTCAAGGTATATTATGCATTTATTGTTTTATAGCTTATTATAAAGTTCTACGGTTATATCTAACAGGTCTTTTTTCCAATGAGAACATATAAATAGGTAAGTACTGTTATAGTAAATAACTTTTTATATACAATTAAAATGATATATATACAATTGGGTACCATTAAAATTATTTCATATTTTAAAACTCTCACAACTGTTGTACATTTGTTTCAAATGTTATGTGATGTGTGTACTACAAGTTACAATACGACGCGAGATATGCAAGCGTTGCGGATACGTAAGGGTCATTAGACCTTGGTGACTAGGACTACTCAGAACGCGTCATCAGAAGACAATTCTGAATTTCGATGGTATGGAAGATAGCCTTATTGTTGTTTTAGATAAAAGTAAATTTCCAAGAATATTTGAATTCCTTTTCTATAAACGTCGAAGAAATGAAAAGTGTCGATTTCTATTTTTAGATTGAAATAAATAAACAAGAGGCATGCATTCGATAAGTTGTCAAACATTGCGATCGTAAACTAAAACAGACCAACAAAGTGTAGTTCAATGACACGACTGGAGGAGATATGCATCCTAACGCCATCTATCACCATAGCGCGGAAACAGTTATTCCATTAAGAACTAACTACTCACGTGAAGAGTATATTGTTGTTCAATGAAACACGTCCTCAATTTTATAATCAAATGCACATGCACTCACAGTTATTAAAGACATTTGTTTGCGAACATATGACAATCCATGCAAATCACGGAAACGGCACGATTCTTAGCAAGGGCCCGGGACGGACTGTGAGCAGTGAGTATCCGGGCATCTGCACGATCCCTTTCGTGCTTAGGGCCGATATACGAACGGCTCCACATTGGCCGTAGTGTGCACCAATCGCATCGCTCGTAGCTCTTCGTTGCCACTGGCCCGGCGTCACAGCGGAAAAAGCGGTGGGGAAAATCGTCAAACGAATTCGCCTATGTTGCTTAACACTTCTCCCGCCATTCGAATTACACATAAATTGGCTGACGAGGCCACACCGCTCTATGTAAGGACACCAATGGGCTGCAACCATTTAACTGCTTAACGAGGAAATCCTAATATTAAGACAATGTGATTTGTCATGCGAAAGAATGTACATGTTGTCACTTTCGAAATTCATTAAAATGAGCAGAAAAAAGTCTTGTAATATGGTATAATAAAACTTAATCTGCAAATAGTCATAAAAATAATTTAATTGTTTATAAACAGCTAAAAAAACATAGTTATATTTTTATGTCTACCTATTTTTTCTCTTTTACTAAAATATCAACGATAATCGCTAATTTATGTTTTCCCTTTTTAAAAAAAAAACTATTAGGAAAAGAACATCACTAGTAACTACCTACATAAAGACGAGGTAAGGAGCAGAAGGAGCAAAATAGGAGCACCATTTTGTACACCCATATTTATGAAGTAATTAAATGAAACCTCCCTAATAGGACTGGCGTTAGGTCTATTACTGAATTAGAGAATGCTAAGAAAATATGCTTCCACGTCTGAGGAGCTTTTATCGGTAGTTTGAATACTTTAGTACACAGATAGACATGTTAGTACATTTCTGAATGAATAATTTGTGGAAACAGTAGGTTATCCTAAAATGTGTAGTAATGTGAAAGTAATCTAGACCCAAATTTAAATATAAATAAGTACTACAGAACCTTTTATGGGACGTAAATACCGATAAAGAGGTATTTTAATTTTAATGAGACTAATGAAGCATAAGTAGAATCGAAGCTGCATTTCACCTACAAATTTCGCAATCATTTAAAATCTGGATGCTTGGTGCAACAGGTGCATTTCTCGATTATTAGAGTATTATAAACAAATAGGTCTTATAGGTTAAATGTAAATTACGTTAGTAGCAGTCCGATGGTTATAAAAAACCATTTATTTAATTTTTTTTTTATAACTTAATACTTAATTATGACTAACTTCTAAATCGAAGTATGATCAACTAATGATCATTACGAACTAAAATTATAACTAATTGGGTGACTACTGATCGATGTTAGATCAAGCAGTCATTATTATGCCTTCCTGCTATGCTTAAATACTTCGGAGGTCACGTACGATTGAAATGAACTTAGGTTGTTGCTAAGCCTTGCGGGTTCGTCGATTGACGTCAATGCCGTCATTGGTGCTGAGCTTGCACTTCGTGCTGTCGAGGTTTGTAGAGCGACGCTAATGCGGCGGTTTGCAAATGTTGTTTTTGCGTAAAATGTATCCCAACAAAGTTTATTACAATTTTTATTCCCAATTATTAGATTATTGCTCGTACAATGAGTATTACTACATAATTTTTTTACGTAATCTTTATAAATATGGAGATGCAAGTTGATAGGTAAGTATGCTTCGTGAATATTTTACTTGATATTTTATTTTATTAGAGCCTACTCTACCCTACCTAGTAAAACTATATTGATATATTTCAAGTATCTATTTCACCTTAATATATGCACAAAACTGTAACTAAGTACATATAATTTCTTTCTTCTTTATATATCAAAATAAACTTTTAGTCGATAGTTAAAACCTAAACCATAAATGTATGGTTACCTGCACATTTTTAGTTCACTCTAGTTAAACTGCGCATTTAAATCTGAATTTATTTTATATACACTAAGATAAGGCAACTGCAAATTTATACAAATAATATGTCTCTGCCGTTGTAATATAGAGATAGGTATAGGTATGGCACGGGAGAGAGATCCCGCAGCCTCTCCGATCCGTGCAGAGGACGGCCATCGCAGTGGTTTTAGTGGGTAAGAATCCCACATAACCTGGTTCCACCCCCATAGGACCCGGGTACCTTTCTGAAGGTTTCCACTGTGAGAAAAAAAAAGGTATAGGTATAGACTACCATTTAATATTTTAGAAATATTTTTATTTTTACTTGTAATCAACAGCGTTACAGAAATGGTTGTACAGTTATTACTCATTACTAAAGTAGGGCCACATAGGATTACAATTTTATAATAGGAAGCTTGAGATAAAAATAAAAGTAAAGATTAGAATTTACAGTAAAAAAAACATTCTTGTTTAATATTAATGCAAGAGATTCATACGCGTGCGTTTGCGCGCATGTTTTGTGTGTGTTTCGCTTTTTTTCACGACGAATTCGAATTATTTCTTTTTTCAATTGCATTTTGGATATTAAATCACTTAATTATTGTTCCTAGATAGGACCACACCGGACCACCAATTTGAAAAACAAAAAATACCTGAGGCAAAAATCTTTCTTAGACAACAAAATATAAGTCAACATTAATAAACACCAGGATAGGAGTTCAGATACCTAGGTTAACACAAACATCGGTTGTAGTGTATTTATCTCTTATATGAAATAAAATGATTCAAAACTGTTCAATATAAGATCTACCTACTAGCCTAGCTGATACTTACACAGCCTGTTAATTTCCCACTGCTGAGCTAAGGCCTCCTCTCCCTTTTATCATAATTTCAATGAAATTAGACACATGCAGGTTTCCTCGCGATGTTTTCGTTCTCCGTCAAGCACGATATGAATTATAAGCACAAATTAAGCACATATATAGCATAATGTATCTTTATGGATTCTATTGTTTAACTCAATTCTTACTTACAGTATTTTTCAAAGGAGCGTTCACGAGCCTTGTTTTCACTGTAAAGCTCCTTTTAAAATAGTCGGCACGGATGATCGGTTTTGTCTGACGGGACACGTAGCTTGTTAGCAGGATTGTTTCATTCAACGGGGCGCATGATCACGTTTCTAATAGGTCGTATAGTAATATCAGACAAAAATATCTAACTCTAAACGTAGAGCGATTATATATATTATTCAAGTGCCTACCCGGTTAGAAATTTTTAAGCGCAGTTAGATACAGCAGATTGTTAATCAAACATACATATACTTAGTTAATGGTAATGTCTGCCTATTAACAACTGCTATTGTAAATTCGCTCTGTTATAAAATTTCATAAGCTTATTTTAGTCCATAAATATATAGATAAAAAATTCAATACAATAAAGAATTTATTTATTTTCAATTATTCATCAATTTATTTTTAGACGAAAAATACTAATAGGTACATTGGTAAATCAAATTAAGTAAAGCAACAAAACTTTACCTACATCGAATTTTGTTTACAATATTATTATTATTATTATTATTATACGCAATTCTTAAGTAAGAGAATTATTTTTGTATTATTCCATAAAAAAAACGCTACGGGGAGAGGAGAATGTAAATATAAACCTCGGGTTCAAAATCATTAACGGATGGTTAACTAAATTTTACGCCCTGAGCCAACATGACAGGCCACCCTAGTGCCCAGTACCCAATAGCAAAATTGAAAAAAACTAATACAAATAAAAACTCTCTGGTACCTGCCGCTCGATCTGCCCTGACGATCGCTCACTAAGCTCTAATCTATCAATATCCAACTTTTGTTTATTATTTATTAATGTAGATAGAGCGTTGTACAACACGAGCGTTATCCTATACAGTAAAGGTATAACTTGGAAAAAAGTCTTAATATTTCCAGCAAATATATATACGATCTTGATATCAAAGTTTTTTTGAAATTATTTTATGAATATACAATGTAAAAAAGCAGCATTGTAAACGTGACGATAAATAGCATGCATTTCTTATACATTTTAATTAAATGTATATCCTTTTTCCATACCAATGTTAAATATTTTTATTGATATTAACATTCGTATTTTGTACAGCTTGGACACTTTTTTAGGACATATCGTTCAATTTTCACTAAAAACGCTTGTCAGCTTTATAACGAAATGCGACACTGAATGACCGAGGCGAGGTTATAAGCCAAAAATTTCCTAATATTTTTTTCAAATACCTAAATACCTAATCAAAGATTAAATATAATAAGTAAAAGACTGTATAATGTTCTACAGCTGGGTTAAAGCCTCTTCTCCTTTTAAAGGAGTTAATTCTAACACACCTTTCTAATGTGGGTTGGAGACAGATATAGGTACCATTATAAACGTGGCAAATTTTCATCCGACACATCGTGGTTTCCTCACTATGTTTTCTTTCACGGCTGTGCAAATTAGGCACATGAACATTCAGTGTTCCTTGCCCGGGCTTGAGCCCGCAATCTTCGATTCAAATTCGCCTGTGCTAACCACAAGTAGTAGGTACCTAGGTATAATTCCCTCAGTTTAAATGTATTCCTACGTAAAAAGACAACATGACGACAAGCTTTCTAATATAGACCGAATTTTTTTTAAACGAAATAATTATATTTCCGTGAATTTTTAATTAATCTTCATCACAAACGCATTGCATATGTCGTCTTTCCGCTTTTGTAACTGCGTCGTCCGCAGCCTTGCTCATTTGCCACCAAATTGCTCCTCCGAGTACGTTACGGAAATATGGAGGAACGCTGCCCTCTTGAAGAAGATATCTGTAAAATCAATTGTAATACAATTTCGAGTTCCCGATATTATATCAAAAAGCGCAAATTTAAAAAAAAAATTACTTATAAAACTGCTCCTCTTTGAATTCCTCGGCGCGTCTATTCCAGTAACGTTTCAGATTGATAGTCGTTGCCTCCGCAGATTCTGTTTCTTTTAGATTTTCTCGTCTTTCTTTAATGAATTTAAGCTCTTGACTCTCTAGAATATTTATTTATTTATGAGGATTTCAAAAGAACATATCGCAATTAGGTACACTTATTCCTGGTTCACTTGTTTAGGTACCCATTGTACATCAAGTATGTTAATACCTTGCTATTTATGCTATCAAAAAATGCGAAGAGTTTTTAAAGTCAGTCAAATAGAAAAAACACGATGAGTGCGGCAAAGCCTACTCAACGTTCTTAATTATTTCATTTAGGTTTAGCTTTTGTTTCAAAATGGAAATTGGCGAAAGCTATAGGTGAAACGAAGTCAAATGAGCCAGTGTAACAAGTTGCCAAGGCTAGTGGCAAGGACTTACATAGTCAAGGTTACATTGACTGTGTAAGAAATATTTAATGTTTCTTATGGCGCCAACGACTTTGGGCGGTGATAGCCACTTCAATCTAATCATCAGGTGGCCCATTTGCCTATCCACTTATCTATTTTATAGAAAAAAAAACTTACCTTCCTCTGATTCTTCTTCGGAGATCTCATCAAGGAGTGAACAAGGTTTGGTGGTAATTGTAGGCTGTGCTCGAAGCTGCATGTCTTCTGCCAGACGTTCTTTCAAATCCTTATATACCCTACATGGTATTTATAACGAGCATGATGATAAGTACCAGCATACTTGTAGTTAATAAATCGTTTTTTAAGCGTTTATGTATTATAGGTTGTGTAGTGATTGATTACTTATAGAAGTAAGTATCTTTATAGGTATAGTTAAGAGCTCTAAAATCTTTAAAAATACTTTGAATCAAACGTTGATTCGTTACATTCAAATCATTCGGCGTTAACAGTCGATTTTATGCAAAGATTACGTTTGCGAGAAAGATAATGTTAACCTGTTTGCGATAGCCTGCACTAGGTCGTCTGTTTTCCTTTCGTTTTCTGGACGTCGATCTTCAACCGGTACTTTTAAAATAGTATCCCGATTTGCCTCTAAACGGTTTCGATAACACAGTATAGCCTTCGAAAGTTCCTTTGCACCTCTTAATTTTTCACTTTGCGAGTCATTCCATTGTTGTTCTAAAGTGCTAGTGCATATAATTTTATAGTGTATTTAAGGAAAAACTATTTATAATATTAAAGAAAATAATTATCTCTACTCTAAATCGATTGTAAAATTTAAGTCCTTGAAATAATTATACTGAATGGGCTCAGTATCGTACTTATCTTCAGTACTTATGTCATAATAATATTATGAAAATGTAAGCTTAAACAAAATTTATATTTTCCAAGTTGGTTAAAAAACTACTTATCCGATTTACCTATATGCAATTTTGATATTATTAGATTATTTATAGCACATGTTTAAAAAAAATAGGTGAAATAAATGAATTAAATTATTTATCGAAAAGACATAAAAAGGAGCTTTCGCTACAAAAGGTCAAGACAAGTTCTAACGTGCTAAATTATTACAATTTTGAGTGACACCGCCACCGTTGATTTCCATTTATTCAGGTATTATATTATTTCCTTAAATACTCATAATATCTAAATTTTTCGTAGGAAACTTTTTTGAGTCAAATAAGTAGTTCACGCAAAGGTTCATAACAGAGTCAAAATCAGCATTTTTTTACAATTCATAAAATCGCTAATTTCTTTTTTATAATAAAATTGTTTCTGTATTCATAGCAAGAGAAGGTTTTCGCGTCCTGCCAACACTACTAGTGAGATCTCACACAAACAATTACACCGCAACGTTTATTCGCAAGTCAGACAGAATAAAATTTTATGAAGAATAATTTACTCTTCTTGACGTAGAAAGAAATAGAAGAAAGAAATAGTAATAAGAAATAGTGCCAAACTAGTTTTCTTATCATGTTGTCTCCCAAAAACCTACGACGTAGATTTTTGTCGATCAATAAGCAAGTGTAGAGCATAAAAGCTCCTAGAATCTCAGTACTGTCGCTAATGGGTACAGATACCTTTTGAAAAGTTAGAGTCAGGGGGAATGGAGTCCTTTTGGCGGTGAACAAAAACGTTTGTGTCTTGATAGCTCTAAATTTGATTAGGTCAACGTCACCCTAGTCCAATTTCGTGCTTAAGAATTTAGGCTCCACTATTTTTCGTTTGAAGAAACCCGGGTTGTAAGAGGAGGGGAACACGTAAGCTGAAAATAATTCCATTTTTTGGAAGTGCGACAAAGAAAGGAGTTGCCAAATTTCTTTGTGCGCGAATGAATTTTTACAATTAGGCGATGACATAGAGAGCCAGCACGCACTATAGACTTATAAATAAAGGGGCAAGCAGGAATTAGAGAGAATAATTCCTCAGAGCACTCGCCGTGACACAGACGATAGAAAGCGCTTAGCGCTGCTATTTCTCGACGCAATTGTAAAAGCTCGAGGGTGTTTGTGACCTTTACGTCGCCAATAATGCGAATTGTGTGTGGCAAACACTAAAAGATCCTTCGACTGAACATCTTTCTCTTCTCAAATACTCTGTACGCTATAGTACCCCGGGTATTCGCTCATAACTTCATCGATTTATCTCTGGACCCAATTCTAAAGACAACGGGTTGAAAAATACCTTATGTGTTAATCCTGGGTATGAATTAACTGTGCCAATTAATTCAAATTTGTTCAGGCATTTTTGCGTAATTGAGTAACAAACATCTAAACTTTTACATTTGTAATTTAGTTGTATTCAAATTTTAAAAGATTAACTTTAATTACGCGAAAGCGGGATGGGTAGTCGTAGTATAAAATAATAATATATATATTATAACAAATAAATAATAAATTTAGTAACCGCAATACGAAGGCTCTAGGCAGTCTTTCCGGCAGGACAGGTTTCGGCTTAATTGGTTCCGGTTGAAATCTTTTGTAAGGTCGCATCCAATGATAAAAACCTTTACCAGTATCATCAACCAGATCTTTATACGTTAATTTTTTTGGCTTAGGTGATAATTTCGAGTCCATTAACCATTTCTGCTTTCGATCATTAAATGATAAAGAGAATATTAATAACAGTGGGTTTGTAATATTTTTGCAGTTTTAATTTAATACCAGTAGTTACAGTAGTAGTGTAATTACTATACCTCTGATTCATTAATATGTACGGGAGTGAGTATGGACCAGATGCTGCGGTGGTCTCCGAACGTATCGAACTGGTTAACAGAACACCATCGATGACTGCGACAAATTTCTTTATAACGTTCGACGATTGCACGATGTATCAGTTCTGAACATGTTAGATCACTGAGAATTACACAAGCAAAAATTTATATATTTAAAGTCTTTATTATGTTTGAAAAATAAATTGATAAATTGACCTACAACGAAGTTTGTAAGCTTGGCTAGGAAAAATTTCGTGAATAACAAACCAACCTACCGTCTAAGAATAAAGAATTTTAATTGTTTTGATTTCCACATTTCCTCACATCTATTATGATATTCCTTATTTTTTTCAATGATTTTGCCGATATTATCAAGACCTTCACTATTAATCTCATCGCTACATTTAGAATTTCTTCGTTGTAAATTTTCGTCATTTATGACTTTTTCTATAACGTTTATATTACCTTCTTCGTCAACAGATATTTTTTTACACGACGCGTTACTCGAGTCTGTCATATTTAACCAATTTTTTTGCAATTGGGATACACTTTTAACTTCACCTGACTTCATTTTAACTTCACAATTAGTATGTATATTAGATTCAGGGCAAATATCATAATTGATAGTCAATGCGTTTCCATCAAAATATGCAGAAGTTTGTTTATCTAAAGTAAACTCATATATATTTTCTGTGTCAACAGTAACGCAAGTGTTGTTTGGCGATTCAATAGATATTTTTTCAGTATATTTATTAATAGTAACTGTAGTAAAATAAGAATGTTCGATTGTATAAGCAATATTAATTGAAATGTATCCATCTTCCCTTGCAATGTTGTTATCCGCTTCTTGCAATTTTGTAGAAGCAAAATAATCAGAGCTAATGCTATTAGTATGTACCATGTTATTTTGATTTATAGAACTCTCTGATTTAAAAACATCTACATCGGGATTAAAATTATTTATTGAGAAATATTCCATTTCCTCTTTCGTCCATTCTGGGAATATTTCTTCATCCTCTATAATAATACTTGTAATTATTCTCGTATTATTAGGAAAAGTAACAACTTGCACTCCATCCTTATTTAATAGAACATTCGTTCCATCCATGCGTTTTGAAAATATTTCGCCTAAGCAAAAATCTGTCGCTGTTTTTATTAACAATTTTTCTATGTCAAATTTATTATTCTGAACCCACTTTTGTCTCAAACCGTTACTACCTATAGTTTCAAACTCTTCAATAATTAGTTCATGCTCTATTGACCGTGTATGTGTATTTTTATCGTTTTCTATCAACATTTTTTTTGATGGCTTAGACGAAGCTTTAGCCTGTTTATCTTTTCCTTTCTTGCTTTTATCAGAATTAGTGTCAGTTATCATGTTTTCGGGATTTTCATCATTAATCATTTTCTTTTCACACTTTGTAATCCTAATGTAAGTTGAATCTGGTTTTAGTATCTCTATTTCATTATTGCTTTTAAAAATGACAACTTCCCCTTCTAAGCTTATGCACCGCATATCCTCATCGAGGTGTTGCAATGGAATAAGATAATGTTGCTTGATATGGGAAATTTTGGCTGAATTATTTTCGTGGACGCTTTCGGTTACAAGCCCATTTGGCCATGTGACAAACAGTGAATGAAATGATTTTGTTTCATATATTTCTGGAATTACGTCGCTCAAATCAGATGACGGGGATTTTAATGGGTTAGCTTTATATATCGTCTCGCCTGACTGGATTTGTAAGGTTCGAACAACTTTATATAATTGTTTTTTTACATACATAATTAATTGGTCTTTTGTGTGAACTCTGAATGACTCGCGGATATCAACTGTTCCCAATTTCAGTTCTCCTAATTTGTTATGAACCCAAAACTCATTATTTGAATTTCCAGTAATTATATTCAAGTTAACGTATTCTAAATTCATAGGTATTATTAAAAAATAAGAACTCGAAATGCGAGTACCATCTTTAGCAAAATATGAAGAATCTTTTCCAAACACTTCTACCCTTCTATCTCCTAAATCATAACCAAAAAAGGGTTTTTTTAATGACTCAACGTTAGCTTCTGAATCTGAATCATTGCGTATAACTTTTGGCGTAGATATTGCCGGTGACTTGGTCTTTCTGCTACTTTTAGTGGAATCCATATCTGTAGTTGATACGGGAGTTTTTTTCGTTATAAATACTTTAGAATCTGACGTATCAACATCGATTATTTCATCATTCTTTATTTCTTCATACTTTAAGGAGCCCTCCATAAGTAAATCCATCTCTACTTCACTATTTTCTACGCAAGATTTTTCAATTAAAAATTGTTGAGTGTTTTTGAATTCTGATTGCGATCTCAGTAAATTGTGTTCATCGTAATTTTTCTCTTCATTTTGTATCCAATCGTAATGTTCTTCTAACACAAAGTCAAAAAAATCTTGCAAACATACAGGTGTCGGAAGATGACAGCGCCATTCTTCTCTGGTAATGCTGTCCTTATCGTAGCTATTATAAAACATTGTAACAAAACAATCAGTCACTTCACAATACTTGTAATCGATGCAGTTGTAAGTGTTAAAAGCATCGAGAATAATTTGAAAAGCGCTTGTACCTGTAAAATCTTCAAAATATTTATATTCGTCGATCATATGATCACACGGCTTTTGGTTTGCTATTTCAACAGCTGATACCAATTCGCTTATGTCAGGACAATCAAAAAGAAGTTTAAATCCGCGTGATGCAACATCTACGTCACTAATTATCTCGTGAGATTCTTCACTTTCTGTTTCTGAAGAACGTACCGAGGAAGAAATAGACGTTTGACATCTATAGGAAGAATATTTATTAAGGGGTTCGGCAAGTATGCTGCGTTTCAAATAAATTTTCTTAAATTCTGCAATAGTTGATGGCAATATGTGTGATTTTTTTAATGAACTTCTATTATTGTATAATTTACGGCATGTCAATATATGTATTAGTCTACATAATTCCGCAGTTTCCACATCGTCTCGATCAAAGCAAGATAAAAGCAAATTAACATGAAAATTATTTCTAGCACTCATCTCTTCTGTTGGTTTGTTTCTATTAAGCCACAGTTTATGTAAAGGGATGCCGTACAACATGGAATATACAATATTATCTAAGTTTATATTGCCTAAATGAAATGTATTATTTTTACAAAAATCACCATACTGTAATACAATTGGGTTTTTGTGATCTATATATTCATCACCATTTGTAAGTCTGTATTTCTTTTTTTGGGAATCAACCTTACAAAAGTCGTTTATTAAATCCTTAACGAGTTTTTCAGATTGATGTAATCTAATTTCCTCAATATTGCTTTGGTCGACTGGAACTATATTAAATGTGTCATCTAAGGAAGAAATTGTACTTCTGCTGTTTTTATCGCTAGTGTTATTTTTACATACTGCTTGAAGAATAGCATCAAGAACCAAATATGCCGAGACCGATTCGAATGGTATCCCATCTAAATGTTTCTGATAAAATGATTTATAAAAATCCACTTTATTATCATCAGGAATAGTAATGATATCCATGTTATCTAAATAATGCATATGTTGCCTCGTCAAATCTTGTATGTCGTACAATAAATAACATATTTCATCGTAAATTTTTTCAGTACAACCAGATAAGTTTTCAGTATTCCAGTAAGGTGGTGTAAAAACAACAAATGCTGTATTTTTAAAATCATTTGCTGATGCCATGTTTATACGTAGTCGTTGTAAGTCTTCCCAGAATTTAAGAGATTTTTCAGTCTGCATTTCGGTTTGACTTTGTCCTCTTTTTGTCGCTCGAAGTAAACTGGATGGCATAGGAGAGTGTGTAGAATCAATGCGAATTTGAACTACAGCTGTTAAGGGAATGCCAACTTTAATAAGACATCCCGCTAAATTCGGTTCTAAGAAACCCGTTACAGCAATATAAAGATTTGGACCATCTGTTGGGTAGTCATCAATGTATATTTTATCTCGCCATTCTTCTCCTCTTACCCTTAACAGTGTACTGTATTTTTTATTTTCGTCTATTTCTATAGAATAAACATCTGTTTCAGTTTTTTTTATATTAGAAGACGGGGCGGTATCTTGTTGTTCGGGCAATTTAACATTTACTGTTCCTTTAACTTCGGCCCTATTAATCATCGTTGCCGATTCTCTCTTTATTCCTTCTCGTACTTCTAATCTTTGTCGCTTTATAAAAAGATACTCTTCCTTCATCTTAAGAATAAGATGTTTAATAATCAGCGCCATTATTTCTGGTGGCACATCCCGTTTTTCTTTTAGGTAGCTTTGACCTTCTTCAAATACCCGAAGATTATCATCTTTTACTTTCTTTTCACCACCGAGTTGGTTAATCATGAAAGTAGTTTCAGTTTTACAAATATTTTTTATTACAAATCGTCTTTCTTGAGCGGCATAATTTTCAAATTTATTTAAATAAATACGATCATGCTCACTGCCAGCCGCTTCCATTAAGATTACTTTAACAGTCCACGTTTCATCATTTAACGGGGTTTCTTCGATGCATAATCTCCAATAATTTTCGTCGTCTGTACATTCTTTGGCTTTTTTCGGACCCATTAGAGTATTGTTCAGTTTCTGGATCTCAAATGAATCTTTTACGTTTTACTAATAAACAATAAAATTATAATTAAGTGGAGAACTTTGGCAAATACAATATAAATGTCAGACATAAGATATCGGTCAAAAGGAGGCGTCAATATATTTTATTTTCTAAGTGTTATAGGGTGACTGTGTTTTCATTTATGATATGACATAGTTTCTTTTTGGTACCTTTCAGAAGGTATTAAGAGTTTTTATCTTATTTTTTTCACATTATGTTGGGCTAGTCCAACGAAAAAAATAAATGTTTATTTATTTTATAACGGCACCCGACCCTTGAGTCAAAACGTATCTTGTCCAGATACTGACGACACGGCTCAAAGTAGTAATTATACGTAGCTAATAGGTATACGCGTGTCAAGTGGCATCAAGTTGCGGTTACAAGATCATCTTGCTGATGAACTCAACTAGTGCTATGTATATTCGTCTAATATCTTTTGGCATCTGGAATCGTTTTTGTAAATAAGCTTGGCAGTCAACGCGCTCACATTGCCAAGTTGACTGATATATACTATTATTATATATACTTTCCACATGACAGATAGATTCCATTTAAACTATTGTAAAAGAATTGTCAAACTTATATTTATTTAAAATATATGTTATCTACTAAAAATGTTCTAATAAAAATGTCAATTAAATTGGTGATGCAGGAATTGGGAAATAGAAAAAACCATAATTGTCCTTTTTGAGCATCCTATATTTAAAAATAGTAATATTAATTAATTTGCTATAATTATTTGTTCTTTATTTTATTGCTTCATTAAACAGGTTGATTTAATTCTTAACATATGTATTTTCATATCAGTCACAATTCTTAGTCTTTAAGATTTTTGTAAATAATATAACCCCATAGATATTTTATATAGCCAGGTTTTTGTTTTTATTTCAATTCAGTCTAAAAAATAACAAATAGAAAAACATGTGTTTATCACTATGAGTTAGGCAACAACTTTTCTATCCAATCCTTTATAATATGTAACCCTTTTTTGTTCAATGAGTGTCCCAACCTCTCCATAATGTGAAACTCTCCTTGTACTCCAAGAGCTTGCAGCTCGTTAAATGTATTTTTTCCCCAAGAAATAGGCACTAGGTCATCAATATCTCCATGTATTTGAAGAAGAGGTACTGTAATTCATAAAAAATCATTATTAGAAATATATAAGAAATTACACTTGTAACAGTAGTTAATGAAAATAAATTATATAAATATACTGCAATCAAATTGCGATATAATATTAATTTTGGCAACTACTCTTATATATACATAATAATGTTACATCTAAACTGAACCCAATCTATATGCAAAACCGATCTTCAGAACTCACTAAGATTCATTTAATTTTTCAAATTATTACTATTAAAATTTTGTTTTAACATCTTTAATTTGATAAGATATGAGAGTACACAAGTGAATTATATATATTAATTTATGTTAAAACAATTGATTGATTATTATGGTTATATTACTTTACTTATTAGTAAATGCAAATGAATGAAATATTCTACAATTCCTTACCATCCTTTTGTGATTCTGTAAGTTCTTTATATACAACAGAATTATCATTGAGAAAGGAACTAAATGCAAACACTCCAGCTAAGTTAGATTCCCATCTATATGCTGTGTGAAGGGCTAACGCTCCACCCATTGAAAAACCACCTACATTATAAATAATGGGATTAAACAAATATATAACATGAATTAACTATAAGTAAACAAATAAAATAACAAAATTAATATGCAACATTACCAACTATGATTCTATTGTTTGGTATACCAACATCATTTTCACTTTTAATTAAATTTCTGACATGCACCTCAATGTTTTTCAGTGATTTTTCTATCTCTGGAACTTTTTTACTTATATCGATACGATCAAACCAAACATTGCTCATTAACCCTCCTGCAGGAGTGTAAGGTTGCAGTGGGGCTGTTGGATACAGAATTTTAATATGGGGAAAAGAAAAATTTTTGGCCATTAAATTTACCCATTCCTGCATATGTTCACCAGAAGCACCTGTAATTTTCCAAATAATAATTTTGGTTGCCCACAAATTTAGTCAACCAATTTTAATTCAGTCTTGTGAAATAAAAAATCATCTATTGAAATTGAGGTGCCAGATTCTTTTATAGTAACCGCAATGTTATTGAAACATTCAAATTATTTACAGGAAATTGTGGATTTATATAAGTCCATATTTATAAATTGCTTAAAAAAAAGTTTTTATAGTAACTTTAATGAATTAATTTTTTTAGTTACATAATATATAAAACTGTTTAAACTGTTTAAAAAATGTTTAAATTATGTATCATATTAAAAATAAGATCTTTATCTTATTTTTGTAAAAAAAAGCACTTTCACAAAAATGCAGATGTCCGTGTCTACTTAGCTGCCATCGATATATTCATTTTATATTTATAAGACAATAAAAAAACATATATAACTGTATAGCACTTTCCCATACCACCAGACATACATTTTAAACTGTACTATAGACAAATCCATTTATTACATATTAACCCAACAATTAAATTCAATATGGAAACTAGTTTAATATAACACTAAAGTTACCAACGCAACTATGTATATTATAAAAAAATATAACATACCTGAACCATGAAAAAATATAACTGTTGCAGTATGTTTTGCTCCTGTATTTTTTGTTAAATGTAAAGCTCCTAAAGTAGCCATCATTTGTTATAATTGTTTAGCTTTAAATATCACAATTATAAAACAAGCGGTAAATAATCATTAAGCATTACAATAATTACACGCAATGTATTTAAATTTTATAACTTATCTATTTAATTATTTTAAATGATAAGATTGAGAATGAAGTATGAACACGAGATTCATTTTCATATTTAGTTGTTTTATTTATGTACTTTGATCATGATAGGCAATGGTATGTAGTAATTCAGCCGATATATTTCTTTTTCTTAAATTATATGTTGTAAGAGATTTCACCTTTTAAGTTCATATTATTTAGTATGAATAAATAAAAATATTTACAGTATACAACAGATTTTTGCTGTTTTTGTTATAAGAATTTATTTGTATCACGACGCTGTAACGTGCTTTGTTTCAAGCTAACCTTGGTGTAAAAGCTCTTTTTTATTTAGACTATATATATATATACCTATATTTGTTATTATATATACCTATATTTGTTTACGATTAATAGAAAAAACTCATTTTCTAAAGCATAATCTGAACGTAATGGTACAAATAAGAAAAAAACACTCAAACCTCAATAAGAGATTTGGTCAAAAATATATTTTTTAAATTATTAACCAAATAATACAAAGATCGTTTTCGTTGTATTTCATTGTAGGGTGTGATTTTTAAATAATGGAATGATTCTTGTTGCTATTGCGATTTTGTGGCATATGATAAAGAAAATGAGTGTCAATTTTTCATTTAATAGTACTGTTTGACTTTCTTGGCGTAGAGGAAACAACGTAACAATTTCGTTTGGTCAGTTTCGCTTTTGTGTACCAGCGACCGAGCATCCTTTTTTTCTTCACATTTTGAATATTCGAAAATATCTGGCACATCTAATAGTGCAATAGATTTGTTTAACAATATACCCACTTGTTCATCTAAGCTTAATTTTCTTTGTTCCACAGGAACCTTCCAGACATATTTATGTGTGTTTTTGACATTTTTTTTCAATTTTTGGTTGTACGTAGTTAATTTATTTTCCAGACCTATCTCAACGTTATATGCGTTAGGAGCAGGAGTTTGTGTTGCATGAGAAGTAAAACGTTTGGATTGACATATTGGGCCATTTCTAACGGCAGACAAACACTTTTGTTTCTCAGCATTATAGTAAGCTGGACCTGGAGTTTTGTCTTGACCTTTTACAGGTATCCAATTATACCAATTTCGAAATCGCGCTTCAGATGAATAAAAAGGACAATTGTACTGAAACTGAAGCAATCTTTTGCCGCTTGTACTGCTTGAAATTGGCAAATCAGCGGCCCTGGATTCACTAATTGATTTAATTAATGGTTTAATTCTAATGGTTTTTGATCTAAAAACCCAAGTGGGTAAATTCACTTTACTATGAAGTTGGTGTTGCTCTGTGGTATCATCTTCAAGATTTTCATAATCATGAGTTTGAGTATCTTTTTCAAAGCTATCTTTAAATCTTTTTGAAAAGGAACCGAACGGTGCTTTATTACAATGTCTTATATTACACAATGTATTATTTATGTTATAGCTAGCTGGGCTTGGTCCTACTTCAGGTCGATATTTGAATCTACGAGCTTTTACACCAAACGGTGCAGATGTAGGCAAAATCGCAAGACAAGGTTTAAAAGGGAATCTATTTTTATCGAAATCTCTTTTTATAAAATACGATGTAGGATTAGGTTTATCGTCACATTTAGAAGACAAAAATCTGTCCGCTTTAGGTCCAAGAAATCTTAAATCGGTACCTTTAGGAAAAGTAGGTTTATAGTTAGCTGGCCCAGGTAAAGCATCTAAAATATTTTGTCGTTGGACTTTTTCGATAAATCGAAGTTGTTTAGAAGTTTTACGTTTTAAAGCTCGTAACCTTTCGATGCACATCACCGCACAATTGGGTTGATTTACATCAATAGTGTAATCTGCTGGTCCTGGATTGAGTTTAATTGACTTATCATTTCTTTTTGATGTCCATCTACTCCATTTACAACCGCGATAAAATGCAGTTGATTCCACAACCCTTGCATCATAAAATGGAGGACAGTCTTCTTTAATCTGTTTAAACATACGTTCCTTGGAGCCATTTGGTAAGATATTGAACCCAAAATCATTTCTGGATGGAATTGAAAGTCTTTCTTTCAGTACAGACCCAAGAGTTTGCCCTTTAAATAATCGTCTACGAATCCTTTTATGACACTTTATTTCGTCTTCTATATCAGTTTTCTCTTGGCCGACTGAACAATTACATGGATTTTGTGCTCCGCATTGACATAAAAGTTCTTCAATATCTTCAGTTCTTAATTTTTCGTTCGCAAAACGCGGAGTTATTGACGAAATGGTAGTACAATTAGGAATTTTCGGTTTGATCTCACTATAATAAAGAGCATGTGTCCATATTTTGTGTCCACTTTGAGTATTACGTGGTACTTTTGAGAGAAACGCTACTTTATTTGGTTTTACCGGTAATGAATTCACATTTTGATAGGCACCAGGATCTAAAAGTTGAATTGATTGCTTCACTTTTGGGAATCTTTCACACAAATTGTATGCCATTGTGCATGGATATATTATTGGCTAAATAACCGAAATATCAAAAATTCATTCACAAAATAATTTCTAAAACTATTACTAAACTCACAAAAACACATTATAACATGTCAATGTCATATCCTTGTTAACAACTAATTATAAAATAAAACTTTGACAAAGGTTGTACACGACGAATAATGTACAATTAGGATAATAATCAAGGTTTAATAAAAAATAATATCAGGTGCAAATATCTTCCAAGATGGTTCACCTGTAAATACGATATTAAATTAATAGTAGGTAAATAGCGATATTGTGATTTGAGTAACTCGAAAGACAGGCAGATAAGAACAAGTATGATTATTTAAAAATAAAATTACTTATTTTAGGTATATAGTCCTACGAGGTTATTAATGTGTACTGATAAACCTGTATAATGTTATTGAAATAGACTATAGGAGTTGCTGTAAGTTAAAAAAAATCAAATGAACAATACCAACCGATTCATAACCTAGAAGATCACTGTCTTATTAAGGATCGTCAATACGGGTTTCGACCAAACGATCCGGCCGGTGATCTTCTAGTTTACGTAACGCACCTCTGGGGTGAAGATATCGACAAACATGGGGACTCGTTGGCTATCAGCCTCGATATCTTTATGTCTTTCAATAGGGTCTGGCATAAAAGTCTTATTTCCAAGCTTCCAGCATATGGTCTGCCGGCTCAGTTCTTCACCTGGATAGCCAGCTTCCTGTACAAGCGTAGCCTTCGAATTTTATTTGACCACCTAACTGTGACATCAGTTCGATCGTGCACGAAGAAATTTGCCAACAACTTCTTTGTCGCACTTCCATGAAATGGAATTCTTTACAAACACATGTGTTTCCCTCCTTTTATAACTTGGGTTCCTTCAAACGAGGCGTTAAGAGACATGTTGCGGGGCAGTAAGGCGGAGGCGGCTAGTGCAGGCCATTCATTCTGAATGAAGTCTTGCTTTATATTTAATTATACACAAAGCTACATAAAAGTTAAAGTTCTTTGACACAAATATTCCGTCTCATCCATCTGTATTGTCTTTTAAATAAATATATATTTTTGTTATTCTCACTTTGTTTGAAATTGAAAATGACATTAATAAGATTGCCACTAAAAATGTTTAAAAAGAAAAATGAAATCCACGATCTATTGATTTTTTGACTACTTTTAATGTAGAGTACAATGTGCAATCAAAATCTCCATACAAAACGAAAACATCTTTCAATACGACAAATCAACATGAGCCGATGTGTCTTACTGAAGAATTACATAAGTGGGAATCACATAATTACATACAGATTCGGTTGACATTATTGAAAGGTTTTATTACCATGTATTTTGTCGCTGCGTCATTGCTGTTACTTTAAAAAAATACTATACTATTAAAATATTTTTAATCAATATATTTATTATGATAATAAGACAGTAAAAGACATATAAAAATATATAGAAGTAGGAAAATCCAAATAAAAAAAGTGTTTTATTATTTTACATATTAGACGAAAAATTCATTTTTACAGTGACATAAAAGCTACTAAGTCCAAGCTTTATCAAAAAATATACTTAATAATATGCTTAGAGTGATCACAGCAAACATTTCAGCTTTGTTGAACTGACTTTATACAGACAAAAAAATATTTACAATATTATAATAATGACAGATTTTTTAATATTCTATTACTTAATAATCATATCATTCTTACAATTTGAATCTTATACCATAATTTAATTATAAATTGGAGAGATCATTAAATAACTAATTCCATATTTTACATTTGTTTTAATGCACTTAATTAAAAAAGAAAGAATACTTTAAAGAAGTTACTTAAATCTAAATGTTCCCATAGGAAGGCAGATCGTACCACCATGAGATCTTATTTTTACCTCTCTATTAGATAAGAAAAAGTATTGTATTCAAATCAATTTACTGATAAATACTTGAAAGTACAAAATTTACAAAATCCATTAATTAGTTAGCATTCTCTTTCATTCTCAAACAAAACATTACAAATCTGACTGTATTGTGTATATATATTTGTAATGTACACATAATTGTAACAAATTCTATGTTAAGTTAAAGTTGAAGTTATTTTTAGGTACTATTGAAAAATAAAAATAAATTTACTTGATTCAAAGAAATACCTGCAAAAAAATGCAAGTAATATTTGCATAAATTATCATATTGTATTGTATTGTAATGTACACATAATTGTAACAAACTCTAAGTTTAAGTTAAAGTTAAATTTAGGTGCTATTGAAAATGAGAGCCGAGATAGCCCAGTGGTAAGAAGGCATGAATCTTAACCGATGATCGTGGGTTCAAACCCAGGCAAGCACCACTGAATTTTCATGTGCTTAATTTGTGATTATAATTCATCTCGTGCTTTACGGTGAAGGAAAACATTGTGCGGAAACCTGCATGTGTCTGATTTCACTGAAATTCTGCCACATGTGTTTTCTATCAACCCGCATTTGAGCAGCGTGGAATAAGCTCCAAACCTTCTCCTCAAAAAGAAGAGAAAAGGCCTTTAGCCCAGCAGTGCGACATTCACAGGCTGTTACGGTACAGCTATTGAAAAGTAAAAATAAATATACATGATTCAAAGGAATACCTGCAAAAAATGCAAGTAATATTTACATAAATTATCATATTGTATTGTAATGTACACATAATTGTACAAGCTCTATGTTAAGTTAAAGTTGAAGTTATTTTTAGGTGTTATTGAAAAATAATAAATAAATATACATGATTCAAAGGAATACCTACAAAGAATGCAAGTAATATTTCCATAAATTATCATATTGTATTGTATTGTAATGTACACATAATTGTACAAGCTCTATGTTAAGTTAAAGTTGAAGTTATTTTTAGGTGTTATTGAAAAATAAAAATATACATGATTCAAAGGAATACCTGCAAAGAATACAAGTAATATTTACATAAATTATCATATTGTATTGTATTGTAATGTACACATAATTGTACAAACTCAATGTTAAGTTAAAGTTGAAGTTATTTTTAGGTGTTATTGAAAAATAAAAATAAATATACGTGATTCAAAGGAATACCTACAAAGAATGCAAGTAATATTTCCATAAATTATCATATTGTATTGTATTGTAATGTACACATAATTGTACAAGCTCTATGTTAAGTTAAAGTTGAAGTTATTTTTAGGTGTTATGAAAAATAAGAATATACATGATTCAAAGGAATACCTGCAAAGAATACAAGTAATATTTACATAAATTATCATATTGTATTGTATTGTAATGTACACATAATTGTACAAACTCAATGTTAAGTTAAAGTTGAAGTTATTTTTAGGTGTTATTGAAAAATAAAAATAAATATACGTGATTCAAAGGAATACCTACAAAGAATGCAAGTAATATTTCCATAAATTATCATATTGTATTGTATTGTAATGTACACATAATTGTACAAGCTCTATGTTAAGTTAAAGTTGAAGTTATTTTTAGGTGCTATTGAAAAATAAAAATACATGATTCAAAGGAATACCTGCAAAGAATGCAAGTAATATTTACATAAATTATCATATTGTATTGTATTGTAATGTACACATAATTGTACAAACTATGTTAAGTTAAAGTTGAAGTTATTTTTAGGTGTTATTGAAAAATAAAAATAAATATACATGATTCAAAGGAATACCTACAAAGAATGCAAGTAATATTTCCATAAATTATCATATTGTATTGTAATGTACACATAATTGTACAAGCTCTATGTTAAGTTAAAGTTGAAGTTATTTTTAGGTGTTATTGAAAAATAATAAATAAATATACATGATTCAAAGGAATACCTACAAAGAATGCAAGTAATATTTCCATAAATTATCATATTGTATTGTAATGTACACATAATTGTACAAGCTCTATGTTAAGTTAAAGTTGAAGTTATTCTTAGGTGTTATTGAAAAATAAAAATATACATAATTCAAAGGAATACCTGCAAAGAATGCAAGTAATATTTACATAAATTATCATATTGTATTGTATTGTAATGTACACATAATTGTACAAACTCAATGTTAAGTTAAAGTTGAAGTTATTTTTAGGTGTTATTGAAAAATAAAAATAAATATACATGATTCAAAGGAATACCTGCAAAGAATGCAAGTAATATTTCCATAAATCATCATATTGTATTGTATTGTAATGTACACATAATTGTACAAGCTCTATGTTAAGTTAAAGTTGAAGTTATTTTTAGGTGTTATTGAAAAATAAAAATAAATATACGTGATTCAAAGGAATACCTACAAAGAATGCAAGTAATATTTCCATAAATTATCATATTGTATTGTATTGTAATGTACACATAATTGTACAAGCTCTATGTTAAGTTAAAGTTGAAGTTATTTTTATGTGTTATTGAAAAAATTTATATAAGTCAAAGGAATACCTGCAAAGAATGCAAGTAATATGTCCATAAATCATCATATTGTATTGTATTGTAATGTACACATAATTGTACAAAATCTATGTTAAGTTAAAGTTGAAGTTATTTTTAGGTGTTATTGAAAAATCAAAATAAATATACATGATTCAAAGAAATACCTACAAAGAATGCAAGTAATATTTCCATAAATTATCATATTGTATTGTATTGTAATGTACACATAATTGTACAAGCTCTATGTTAAGTTAAAGTTATTTTTAGGTGCCATTGAAAAATAAAAATACATGATTCAAAGGAATACCTGCAAAGAATGCAAGTAATATTTACATAAATTATCATATTGTATTGTATAGTAATGTACACATAATTGTACAAACTCTAAGTTGAAGTTGAAGTTATTTTTAGGTGTTATTGAAAAATAAAAATAAATATACATGATTCAAAGGAATACCTGCAAAAAATGCAAGTAATATTTACATACATAATCATGGAATGCTAGCAAAACTTAAACTAACATTATAAGATTTATTTAAAACAAAGACTTGTTATTTTATTTAAGCTATTCGTAAGTGCTTTAATGTAGCATTACAGAATTGAATGCAAACATTTTCAATTTGCATTAACAGTCATCGCCTATTAATATTTAATCTGTGTCGCTTCACCTGTTTCGGTTCAACCATTCCTGGTTTGTGAGTTCGTTAAGAGGAGGCTCACCGTCTGATTGGTTACTCGATGTAAATGAGTCCATATCCATAACATCGAGTGTGCGTGAGACGGCCAACATGCGTTTTAGAAGACTGCGGGTGGATAGAATCAATATCTATAAACAAAGAAATGACATTTTATTTATTATATTTTCCCTTTTTTTTCCTTTAAGGAAAATCTTGCATCATTTGGAGGCAATAAAAAAATGTGAAAGTAAAATTGTCTGTCTGTTAAGCTTTAAGCGGCTAAACCATCTGAACTGATTTTGATAAAATTTGGTATGGAGCAAGCTTGGCTGGTACAAAGTATGGAATAAAGTGAAATATATATTTCGCAAGTGCTTCTGATTAAATGATAAACAACTTTTATTGGGATGTGTGTAGAAATCGTCGTTGGACAGGCACAGCGGTTCGAACAAAACGTGCTAAATTACACAGTATTACTCATAAACATATTATCATTCTCCAATTTATTCTCGATAAAAATATAAACAAAATTTAAATATGGTAACGATATTAATGAATAAGTTTTATCAAGGCATTACAAAATATCAATGGAATCTGTTCTTCTGTTACGACATGGATCAAGCCAGCTCGTAAACACAGCTGTGCTGTATTTGCTTTAACAGAATAATGAGTAGACTCAGAGTATCTTGACAATGAGTCAAGCACGAAACATTTAGTTTCATAACTAATGTGGAATAACATTAAAAACACTAGATTAAAAATTAATTACGTATTTAGAAACAAAAATAATATTAGGTATTTTAATAAAAAAACTACTTACTGATAAAACGAAATATCTCTATTCGTAGAGTAGTTAGATATTCGTAGAGTAGTTATATATATAAAGTTACTAGATTGCAAAGGAGGAATGAGGCATTTTCTATTTTTTTTGCTAACATTTTAATGCAGACAGGTTAAGAATAAAATGCTTACGATTGTTAATTTTAAAAGTTGAAGAAAAAATAAGTAGATTTAATCCGTACCATCTACCTCTATATACTATTGTTTGCCGAGTGCTTAAAATTCGACCATTATTATTGACAATTCGAGGAAACCATTTAATGATAAGCATATTTCGAACGTTATAACACGACTGCCCATTAAAGGAGTGTAATATTTTCAGGGTTCATTTATGTATGTGTGAGTTTCTTCATTCCACCATAACTATTAAATGCCTGAACAGAATTGGGTGTACGGGGTATCATAGAATCCTTAAATAAACTAGAATGACACTGGCTATAAATTCATTCAATCATTTATATATTTAGTTCAGGTGTTTCTTTTTAATTTTAAAAAAAGTTGTTCTTTTACTCTTTTTTTTAAATTTGGTGATAACACTCATGCTCATCAATAACTCCTAGACAAACAAAAGAAATTGGGTCACAAACTGAGAAGAATCTCTTTTAGAAAAATGCATTGAACTGCTTTATTTTAGCTTATGTTTATTTATTGTATGTAGTCTTAAACGGCTGGACCGATTGTGATGATTTTTTTGAATGATTATGGATGGTTTAGATTGGAACCAGATGACTGCAATTAGGTTCCAGGATTTTTTTTAATCGATGAAATAAAAAAAAATCATTTTACCCATACATAGTAGGGACGGGGAAATAAGTATATAAATAGATTAATATATCTGATGTAAAGTTTTGTGCATTATATTGAACGATTGACATGTCAATGTTTCCCGTTTGCTAGAAAAAAGAAAACACTAACGGCCTTACTTATAAACGTTATTTGGCGAGTGATTAGTTAAACAATGCTGTCTTCTTCTTTCGAATGTCAAATCAATAATGTCAGAAAGAGCGAATTCAGTGTTTAACTAAAGAGCCTTTAAGCAACGTTTATAACGTAAAGCAGTAAGTTTCTTGGTGGTTTTTCTCGGTAGAAACTGAATTCTAAATCGGTAGGTCGGTAGCTTTATAATTCATATAGTTTTGTAAAATTTAAATTCAAAAGTGCTTGGTAGTCATTTTTGAACGAAGTTTTCCTTGTTTATTTACAATCAATTTAATTATTTTTTTTTGTTTTTACCTTTATCTCGGATTTAAGTGGTAATATTGCTATCAGCCACCATAACCAATTCGGTCCATCGGATGTTTTCCACCACTGGTCAGGGGTTCCGTCATAGGGAAGGGAACCAAATGCAGTCTCTATTTCCTCTCTTACACCCTCGTCCATGTTCTTCAGCCACGTCAGCGCCTTACAAGATATCTGACCAGCCAGTAAATGCAGATCTTGGATTTCATCTTCCGCTGGAATTATATCAGTCAAAGGCTGGATGCGGGCGACATCGTATCTACACAAAAAATATTAACAGATATTATTATATTATATTATTCATTTAATGAGCTTAATTAAGCCAAAATTTATAATTAATTGGACAATTTTTTTTGAGTTTTAAACCATAATCATATTTCAAATATCATTAAATATCAGTCAAAATTACAAAATATATTTGAACGATTTGTTTTTAAGCAAGAAACTAAACACGAGCTTGATTGATTTCGATAAAAATCGAATCATTTTCATATAGAGAATTCAATCAGTAATCATATCTAAACAAACGGCAACCCCAGTTGTAGTATATCTATATTCGTTTTGAAAATATTAATATTGTTTAAAAAAAAACCATAATATAAGACAAACTGACCCATCCTTCACACGTCTCTCAAGAACCCTAAAACGTGAGACACCAATAGTCGATACAATACAGCGGCTATCTTCTAACACCACACAGTCACAAATTTCAAGGACCTGTAAACACAATAATGGAGTTTTCAAGTAATTAAAAGTTTTACTATCGTGATAATGTCTTCTCGACCGATGTCAACAACGGCGGTAGGAGGGAATAGAAAACTGCGCTTTTAAATATCCCAATTCCTAGGGTTGTAAGAATTATCAACCATTCCGTACATCGCCAAAGCGCCACCAACTAAGATGTTATGTCCGTTATGCCTGTATAACCTATTCCAATTGTAGTCAAAATAAACAAACTTTAAAATTAAACATTCTATGCGTGCAAATAGCTGTGCTGCATTAAACATTACAATCACTTCTCGATTAATATTTTTTTTATTTATAATACAAGACTAATCCACTTTAATTTTACTTCCAAAGTTTCGATAACAACTTCACCGACACCCAAAACGCCATTTTGTCGCAAATCCATAAAAAAATATCATAGATTGTTCAAGATCTCGACCAACGATATCACGTAAATTCAACGTCAAAGTTGTTTATTTACCATTACTCCTCCTGTGATTGGAATAGGCTATAGTTACTAATTCACTCACCCTTCAAAAGGGAATACGGCCATACTAAATATTGCTATTTGGCGGTAGAATATCTGATAAGTGGGTGGTACCTACCCACGGGTGTGCACAAAGCCCTACCAACAAGTTCTATATAATTTGATATGATTTCACGACGAAACATAGGTTTCTAAAAAAATATTTATTATTATAGGATCTTATCGAAATTAGACCATAATGTTAAGCAGTGCCCTTCTTCAAATAACAATATTTAAAATTTCGAATCGCTGTTATGTGTATGTGCCCTAATCCCACGAATTACATGGTCTTTATTATATAAACGCTTAAATAGTATTTCAACTGAAATATGAATAACTCACAGTTCCATAATCGGCAAACGTATGTCCCCTTTCGTAGGCGAGCATGCCGAACCTTCTCGATCCGGACTCCAGCACCCGCCGCACCATCAGCCAATAGCGAGGGTCGAAAATGAACAGCGGACATGGCATTCTAAAAAGTCATAATAGCGAAGTTGGTGCTTAGTTGGAAAGAAAAAACGAATTCTACTAACGTTACAAGAACATATTCTGATGTAAGAAATGTCAACTAAAATGTTTATTATATCTTTATACTTTACTGTTTCTAAATTTATAATGACTTTAAAGTATGAGCTAATCTATTGTGAACCGACAAAAGTTCGTCATAATTTAATTAAAAGAATATAAAAAAAGAATCATTTTTTAAACAATTAACTTTTTAAGAATTTCAATTCTATAACAGGAACTTTTTCAATGTTACAGAGACTTCATTGTTCCATAAAAATAAATGCTTTTAGGTAATATAAATATCGAAGTTGTTGATATTAAAAAATCGTAACTTAATAAATGTTTTTATGGCATTATGTCAACAATGACCTTTTCATTTGTTATTCTACGTCAAAAGCAAAAATAAGTTTAACTTACCCAGGAAATGCTACGTAACAGGTAACAACTGGTATTACGTCCGTTTCTTCTGGCAACGGTAAGACGTCAATTGAGGCCAAAATTGATGTAATGAATTGTGTATCGCGAGTCTGGAAACATCAATAATTTTTTTTAATTTTTTATTTCAACTGAATGTTCTCGAATGTCTGAATGATTATAAAGGGTTTTTCGTAACTAAATAGTAACATTCATAGAAGAAAAATAGTAGTTTACAAGGGATAAATATATATTGGGGTTTGGAACTAAATATTCTTAATTTTTGAAGATAGAAATAGTATAGGTTATTTATTTAGGTAAGGATTAAAATAGAAATAACAAAAGGCGATTTAAGATTAGTGTCAGCTTCACCACAAAATGGTTTTTGAAGATAGATTTTTATGTCATAAGTACGAAATAATATACTTTTTTTTTTACAATTAATAAATAGGCCAGCGTTTGACCGTTGACTTGCCTGATGTTAAGCATCGACACGGTCTAGGATGTAACACGCTTGCCTGGAAGAAACCTGTTTACTCTGGATTTGAAGACACCAACATTGTAACTATCAGGAAATACGGACTCTCGAAAATACATCAAGATAAAACGTAATTTCAATGAAAGGATAGCACACAACTTAATCATATTATCTGCCCTGTTTATATGCTGTTCTGCTGGACAAGGACCTCTTCTTAGTATAAGTAGAGTTATAGCCTATTCCAACCATAAGAGCAGCAAAGACAAATAAACTATTTTGTCATCAAATTGACGCGATATCATTGGTCGAGATCTTGAATAATATATGATATTGACAATGGATTCGCGAGAAAATATCGTTTTTAATGTCCGAGCAGTTGTAATCGGAACTTTGGAAGTTACATTAAAGTTACGTTACGTTATAACTAGATAAGTGGAATAGTCGTGTAATATAAATAAAAATAAATTAATCAAAAACTGTTTATAGTTCATAATACAGCGGAACTGTTAGCTAATCGAATGGAATTTGTAAATCTAAGGTTTGTGGTTTGTGCTTCTTCGATTTTAATAGGGTACAGACACCGTTCAAGTTCGGTTTCAAGGCAGTAGGCAAAGTGCATAGCAAATCTCCGAGAACTCTGACATGTTTCCCAATGTTTTCCTTCAGCGTCAAAGTCAGCGAAAAATTACTAATTAAGACGAACATAACTTCGGATAGCTGACAAAAGTTCGACCCCACTGCACGCATCTTTGAAGATCCTAATATGAAATTACTTCAATCCTTCAAATTATTGAACAAGGATTTTTGTGTCAATCATAAATTCACGCAGGCGAAGACGCAGGTTCAGTTACTATCTGTTGTTGTTGTTGACGAGATGTTTTAATATACAACAGTATTAAACAAATCTATCCTAATATTATAAATGCAACCCTAGCTCTGTCTGTATGTTACGCTTTCACAACTGAACCACTAAACCGAATTTTGATGAAATTTAGTAAGAAGCATTTTTGAACCCTAAGGAAGAACATAGGCTACTACTAAATATTTGATTCAAAAAATTCAAACCCCGACGCGAGCATAGCCGCGAGCGAAACTAGATTGCTACAAATGTCATCTTTTCGAAATAAATAATCAACAAATAATGACCCGTTTTGATGTGTATTCTTTATTTGTTGGCTAAACGTTTTCATATTAAATTGATTTAATACTACGCTGCACGTGTGTTATGTAATCGGCGATACAGTATAAATGATGGCGACATTGCCTGTGATATACTTTTGATATGCAATTTTATCCCCATTTAAATTAAATGAAAAGCGAATCACGTGTTTAACGATAATTATGCAATTAATTGCCGGATAAAACTGGAGCATTCAATGTTGTTAATTGCTCTCAAGATAGGCGAGATGGATGAAACAAACACGCGTACATAATATATATATCCAGTATATAATATTCAGAAAACTTTAAATGTTTTATTCTTTATTAAAATCGTGATAAGTCGATAACATTTTAAAAATACAATTGTTAAAATAAAAACCAAATTATTGCTTAGTGTAAAACTATTGTTATTTAATTATAAAAGAAAAAATATTTTTAAATACTCATCAAAATATTGCATTGCATGAGACAAAAATTCGTCATGCATTCATGGCTTTGACTTTTAGTTATATAATACAAAAATTATATCGAAATGAAGTTCAGGTAATATAATAGCCTTCTTTGTACATGTATTGGAGAATGGTGACGTTTGAAATAACTTACCTTGGCTTAAGTTATATAAAAGGTGAGTTTCACGCGTATTGTAATTTATAATTAACTTAAATTGATTATATCACTTTCGCTTACTGTGTACTTTATCAGTGTAGAGTAAAATGTATTATCATATATCAAACATTATTAGAAACTAGAAACAATACAACGAAACAATACTCACCTCGGCGAGTCTAAAATTCTCCAAAGGTCCCAAGCACAGTGCGCATTTCTTTTTGTAGTACATCGAGCGTTCGATACAGCTTCGACAGTATGTGTGGCCGCACGGCGTCGACACGGGATTCGTGAAAGTATTGGTGCACAGCACACACTCCAGGTCCGAAGGACTGACCCAGCTGTGCGCAGACTGTTCACGGACCGATTGTGAGAGCTCGCGAGTTATGGTGCGACGTTTTCGCACGTTACACATGGCACTGATTGTCTGTAATGCGAGGATTCTTTCTATTTAGATCATAACTAAACGCAAAGGATAGAAATATTTGCAAATAAAAGAAACATACGGTTGTGTTGGTCCACTAGTTCGCTTTTCGATCAGAGATCTCGACGTATATTCGGCCGAACTATTCGAACGTATTTGAAGCGAATTTTACATTTGATTACATGGTTTGAATTTTGTAGCGATAAACAATGATTATAAAAATATATTTAACTTGACTATTTTTAAAATCGATATTGTGCCAAATAATATTTTAGGGCACAGAAGGTCGAATACCGAACATTAGCCGAATATTCGTTGAAATTACTCTAATTATAATGTAATTTATACATTTATCAAAATAAAGTCATATAAGTCTTTTAAAAATATTTAAAACTAGAACAAAATAGTTGCAATAATATACCTGCGTCAAGAGAACACGGGCGACGCGCGCATATGGTTCCGTAGAGGCAGCAACGCGTGCGAGATGTGGTGCGGCTTCTAGAAACTTTCCCGCGTACATCAACTCGCGCGCTCTGCGATGCCGAGCCTACCACGAAACAAAATTACTTGTCATATATTTAAAAATTATATAGACAGATTGATAACAGTTGGAAAGCTTTTTAGTATTTTTTTTTTAATACCTAACTATTTAAATTATTTTATGTTTATGCATAAAACATTTTGTTACCAAAATGATGCGTTTATTTATAATGTTAAAATTGACGATGTAGTTAACATTTATCAATGTGCACAATAATATTGACACCGTTGAGAGAAATTGTGACGTTGTTTTATGACGTAAACAAAAGAATACAATATAATGTCATTTACAATTATTATCTCTGCTGGGATATGCAGACCAATGCTTTGTATAAATTAACTGAAAAGATCTTCAACTCAATACAATAATAAACTATAAATACAGTGTAAAATAAGACAAATTATAGAATCTATAAACGTTGCACAGCGGGTTAACCATTACACACCGTTTTATCTTTCTTTCGTCAGTAATTTATGACTCGAAAGGACAATACAAAGCTGTGTAAAATTTCAATCACTACGCAACTTTTCTTAGTACGAAGGTTAGGGTAATAGAGTTTTTAGTGAATCTACATTTATACTCATATACAGTTTAAAGCACAGTGGATTTCCTTTACAATATAAAGAACTAGGTTGTGACGTTTTTTCGGTTATAGCGACGTAACAATTAAGTCTCGAATTTAACGCATACTTTTGAAGGAAAATAACTTGAATTTTGCAAGCGAAAGATCATAAGGCTTGCCTTGCTTTTGTTTACAACAGTTGTTGTTATTACACGCTTTTTATAAATATTAAGACCGATAAAGTTAAATCTAATATTCATTTACACATTAATTTTCAGTGCGTTAGCTTGTGTTTAATATGGCACCTAGTCAGTGGTATCTAGAACAGGGCGAGGCTATGCGGTGCACTACGGCCCCCTAAGGTGAAGGACCCTTAGTGTCAACGTGTTAAATAGATTATATTTCAATACCAAATTTTATATATTTTTGCATACCAACTTTCATTCTTGCTATATTTTATATAACAATAGCTTTTGGTTCAATTATGACTAGAAAAAACGGAAAATAGTAGTTATAGGCAAGGTGAAAAAACCTAGTTATGTTTCATAAAACACAAAACTTTAGCAATTGACTAGCGAAGCAAACAAAATAGCCTTAATGACGTCGGAGATAGTCGAAAAATGTTTACGTAAACAGGACTGAGCTAAGAAGACAAAAAAAGATAAATGATCTATGTTTTGACAATTGTCGTATATTTCATACTTTTACAATACTAAAAAGCCATTATCGAAAGCTTATTGTGCAGCAAATAATAAACTCTATCATATATACGAAAAAATAACCCATTTTTTGACAATCTCCTGGATACCATCGATATTGTAAAGACAGGGTGGCTTTTAGTGACAAGTTAAATAGAAAATACCCATTTTAATTAGACACACCAGGCGCGCAATGTGCATAAATTGGATATGCGCAATGCGCGCCTGTATTGGGTCGCAATAAATACAGTTATAGTGACCCGATACAGTGACGGTATTTTATATCGTCGTTATAATCGAAATCCACTGTATTACAATTTTCTTTTATTTTATATATTAGTAAAATTCGCTTAGCAATAACATATTACTTCGCAAGAACTTATATAACTGCAAGCGTTGAAATTAAAGAGAAATAATAAACAAGCGAGACCAATCTCAGTATTATCAGCAAGCACTACTATGTTAGTTTGTTATATAAAAATAAATAACGAAGATAAACTTTTAATGTCATCCGCGCTTATTTTTGTAATATTGTTTATAAAGCGATAAATGTATTTTGATATTATTATTATTATTATCAATTTAACGTTGCAGGATCCACAATCGTTTAAACAATGGGAGCAGTGGAACTATGCAGAAATAATGATCCGTCTGAGTGAATAAAATCTACATTAAAATCCAACTATACCCTTGTTTTCCATGAAAGGTTAGTAGACGAGTGTAATTAAAAATGTATGTAGATGCCGATGGCCATGGCTTGAGTAAGCGACGGCATGCACCGCATACCGTTCATGCCAATGATAGATATTAAATAATAATTGTGAATTTTTTTGGAGTATTCTAAAATCTGATCGCAAATATTGAGTGAGGTAAGAATCTATCCTAAGGCTATTACTAGCATAATGATTTAAATTAAAAAAATAATTCGCAATGCAATAAAAAAAATCGCAATTATGTAACAATACATTTGCTATAGCGTTAAAAGTAAAAAAAAAATAATACATATATTAGGACAGTGTATAATCACCTGCACCGTCATTGGGACCCGCGGCCGTGAACCATTGTGAGGACAGTTCACATGTTCCCTGCTTGTACGAGTCTGCATACTGCGTCTTATCGAATAACGTGGCCTGGCTGTTGACAATAGGAAAAATAATTATAGACATTGATGTTCTTAATCTTATTATTTTATTTGATTGATAGTTCATTACGCTAAATCCTATTATCACTAGTATTTAATTAACATGACATAAATGAAAACAGCAAGAACTGTTAATCAGGTTATACAATATATTAGCAAACGGTTCTATGGATTAAAAAAAACTTGGATTAAGTAATTCGAAGCAGATCGCGTTATACATACGCATATACTCGTATTTTTACAAATGATCTAATAAAATATGGATAAGAGAAGCTGAATGTATCTGCGACATTAAGTCCGCAAAGCTACATGGTCTTATGTGGCGAGGTTACGTAATTTTGAATGAAGTCAGAGTTTGAACTACGTTACATAACGATATTAACCAAGCGATGAACGGCAGCGGTTGTCGGATTATCAGTTAAATTAAATTAATTAAATAAATACTTTAATTGTAATGCGACATTATGATAAACATCTTAATCAAGCGTTCAAACGCATCCCGAAAACTCTAATCTATCCGACACACTGATGAATAATAATAACAAAGCAATCACTTATAATTGAGTAAAATAAAAATGAAAGAATTAAAATTTAACATAGCACCCTAATGAAATATTTAATATCAGACCAAACCAAGGCCGAATGAAGACCAACTATTTAAAAGGACTAAATTGGTCAATGTTAAAACAAAACAGATTATACAAATAAATAAAATGTAACATTTCTTTAAATAGTTTTTATATAACAACGTACTAATATGGCCTTGACTTAGTAGAATAATCGCCAGTCGCTTCTATCGTCGGCATATTATGGACTATATAATACTATTCAAGTTCGCCTATCGTCGTAACCACTTACTAGCCAACGACCTAACTTTAGCGCAAAATAAAACTTACGAAATTAGGTGACCTTTCACTATCGTGTAGCTCCACAGATTAAAAATATTTTGTAAACAATTTGTCTATATCTAACCCATCGTATATCGTTATTAGTGTTGTACCTCATTGTAGAAACTGTGAAACTACTTAGTTTTTGCAATTTCTTGATTAATAAGAGCTTTGTTTTTACTCTAGACTCAATATGTAATTGATGAGACGTGATGAAAAAAAAAAAATAGTGGCCCACGTGGACTTACGTATCTACGAGGCTAACGTAACCTGCGACCCGACGCTCTCCATTGCGTTGTCGACAATATACTTATATAACCGCAATGTAACAAACCAAACGTCGATTTACATAATACTTGTCGGTGTGCAATTATTATTGTTCACGTTCAGACGTGTTATAAAACTTATAATCTTTTTTGTAACAAATAATACATTCATTCTTTCCAAATTTTATATTGGTTAACCCAAATCAACTTGAACCAAATGGGCTCTTTCAAATTACAAATACCAATGGTAACTTAAAAAAAAAAAAAGCCGAGATGGCCCAGTGGTAAGAACGCGTGAATCTTAACCGATGATCGTGGGTTCAAACCCGGGCAAGCACCACTGAATTTTCATGTGCTTAATTTGTGATTATAATTCATCTCGTGCTTTACGGTGAAGGAAAACATCGTGAGGAAACCTGCATGTGTCTAATTTCACTGAAATTCTGCCACATGTGAATTCTACCAACCCGCATTGGAGCAGCGTGGTGGAATAAGCTCCAAACCTTCTCCTCAAAAAGAGGAGAGGAGGCCTTTAGCCCAGCAGTGGGACATTCACAGGCTGTTACGGATGGTAACTATACTGTCAAAAAAAGATTCATTTCTATCAGAGAAGAACAAGCGAGAAACTCAGTAATTACTATTTTAACCATTTAAATAAAACAGTATTTACATTTACCGTACATTATATTAACTCCCAATTTTTGGAATTGTGTGATATATGTATTGGTTTAAGATATGCCTTCAAAGAAATTGTACATTCTTACCTCCAATTACTGGAACAGTCCTTTGCTCGACCATTCTTGTAAGTGATCCAGGATCTATTGTTCTGTCACAAAATTAATATTTTAATTAAGTAACTTTAGTGATTTAATTATTGCATACAATGTAAGATGATATCGGTTCAATGACGATCATTATTAACTGTTAAAATCTTTGTACCTTGGCTTTTTAATATATTTCATCATTTTTTCTACTATTTCCCGTACTATTGTGTTTACAAATAACGTTTTTGGAGCATTAACACCACAAGGACAGGCCCCGTTCAATAGGATACATCTGAAATTAACGAGAAAAAAAAAAACAATTCTATAACTAATGGCTTGATAAGAAAATGAATAATAACATAACATTTTTTATATTTTACCTCATACATCTCGTGTGGCCACATTGTCCTGTTACTGGTAACACAGGGATGTGACAGCAATTCAGGCAGCAAAGTTCATTTAGATTTGGAGACTTCAGATAACGCGAAAGTTTTATTAAATTATTAGCTAACTTTTGGGCACTTATTGTAGGTAGTGGAAGTTCAGGAATGAGACGTAACAATGGTGACAATGGATCTTCATCAACATGATGATAATATTTCGTACTTGTTATTACTCTTAATGTTCTTTTACTATTTGATTTAAGTGATTCTTTGCTATGGACATGGTTGGATCTAAAAAAGGAAGTCAGAAATGAAGCCGAAACTGGCTCTAAGTATATTTCACTCGAAGAATTTGAATTTTGGCGACTACTTTCAATGGGGGCGGTGGGCGATGTCGAATGTGCAGGATGTGATTGGAAACGGAAAACAAAATTTTCCATTGAATCAGAATCCTGATTAGAAACCGATGGCTCGGACGTAACGCTATTGTTCGACGATATTTGTAAACGATTTTCTGATAAACTATCGTTTTCTAACGATCGGTTTTCTCTTTCTTGCCCGATACTGGACAGATCATCAATGCATCGGCCACGACGTCTTCGCTTCGCTAGAGCTCCAACGGGTTCAACTTGACTATCACCACTTCTTAAAATGTCTTCTTCAGTATTAACTAAATTACAATTCCCAGTATGTACTCCGAATAATAAATTAATATTAGGTATTCTGTAAGGGCGGAATCTTTGAGCGCCATACGTTCTTCTACGTTGATTTCTAAACCGTGACGGTTGAATATTTGAATTCATTTCTAACAAAGTGTCGTGAGGCAAAAGTTGTGTCACAAAAGAGGAAGTGACGTCAGGTATTCCATAACATATTAGTGTTTGGCGAGAATTAGGCAATACCTGTAAAGGAAATAATTGACACAATTTTATAAGCGAATACATCTTACACGTACCAATATCCGTTTTAAATCAAGAACTGGCAATAACAATAATAATATATAAATAAGAAGCAAGTTTTCACTAAGTTATAAAAAAATCAAATAATTTATAATATGCAAAATTGACTACTATCACTGATCATAAAATAATAATTGTAAGATCTCAAACTGTATTAAACGAAACTGGATTCCAACGACGTCTTTTTGAAATAATAACGTTTAACGAAAATCTTTAGCTTTAGATGATTTTCAATGGAACTAGAAAATTAGAAATGGATGCGCCCCTCTCGAATGGTTGCAACAACTAATTTATTAAAGATTTAGCTTAGTACACTTTAATATATATTTTTTGATATTATAAATGGTTTGTACATTATTTTTGTACAAACCTAATTTACGAAGACGGAAACTAATATTTTATCTTGAATTTGTTATAGATAAATATAATTAAACTTAAGTTCGTTAAAGACATCGTTAAATTATTCAAAGATTTGTCAGTAAAATGTCCGTTATATTATATTTTTCCTATATTCATATTTGTAGAAGACAACATGATTTATTAATAAAGCTACTAATATACTGCATAGGTGTCTTCAAAGTATATTGTATATTTATTTTATTTAACTGTGTTCACATTAAACTATTATATCACCCTCCCACAACTTGACAGACCAGGCATTAATGACGTAATAAGATGTTATTAATTCCTATGACAAATTCATACACATCAACTTTATTTTCGTACGTACCTAATCTAACATTTACGTATCTTTCTTCCTTTCTTCGTTTTAATTACTATAATTAAAATATATAATTTCATTTGTGTTTCTGACATAGTACCGTCAAAATGCAATAGGCGGCTCGCAACTAGTATTTTATTTTTTTAAACAGTAATAACAAAACCCGTTTATCAACCTCCAATTAGGCATATAGCTTGGGTTTGGAGTGGGGACGACAATAACCGAAAGGGTCTAGATCGAACCAGCGACTTATACATCGCTAGGCGGCCCGTAACCCACTGCGCTACTAACGCTTAAAACAAACCAAAAAAATTAAAGAATGAATGCAACGCATGCCACAAAAAGTAGTTTTTTATATTAAAAAAAATAATTTAAATCGTTAGGTCATGTTTATTGGTCATAATATCAACTATGAATTCTTATCAAAATAAGTAAACTTATCGCCTCAAGTGTTTAGAACAAAAGACTACATTTTTACTGCATATAATTTGGACCAATGGTTAAAGAGATAATAAGACATAGGTATGTAGAAGCCACCGTGTTGTAATCTATTGAGTGACATTTCTATTATACGGTTTTTTTTCATATACAACACGTTAATTTATTTAAAAAATAAATTGCTTTATTACCAAGGAAAATTTATTTATATAAAATTTGTTTTTACGGTTTATTTTTTGGTTTCATAGTTTAAGAGATAATTTAAAATATGAAATACGCGAGACAATTTTATTAATGTTCGGCCAATCGAACACAAGTAAAAATGTTTATCGCCCAACAAAGTGGGCACGGGTCAACTAGTAATATTATAAGGAAGTAAGGATTTCCACAACACTTTAAATATTTTGTACGAGCGCTTGGCCCGCGGCTTTGCTCGCGCCATAATCGAAAAACAAGTTATACACAACACACACCACCTTTCGTATTTAAGATATAAGTGCGATTATATTATTATTATAGTAACTAAAAATGGATATATAGAATTATTGTAATGCCTCCTTATTTTCTATATTAGGTGTAGTATTTCAATTTACTAGGATACACGTGAACATGCTATATATATAATTGCCCATAGGTTAAGCAGCAACAAGTAATAGTAAAAAATATAAGTAATAGAAAAAAATTATAACCCTTCCTATCTTATAAAAGTATAAATAGGATAAAATTATATAAAATATAATAAGAATTAAAATTTAATGCAAACTTTATTAAATCCTACAACTTAAGCATAGGTAACCTTAAAAATAAAAAGTAGTAATCTATAAAATTAAAAACAAAAATATTACTCGTGAAGTTCATACTAATAGAACAAAATTACAACCTAGTTAATAATTACAACTCAAAGCCACATAAGTATTAAATATTATTAAAGTAAGTTTTATTATTGAAATTTAAAACTCAAAATAAACAAGCGGTACGAATATAACGCAAATTTGAACGAAACTCGAATATGTATGGCAAAAAGTCCAAAAAAAATATTTTTGGTCTCTCGTAAATAGCCAAAACAACCTTAAAGGAGGTATTTATTTTGAAATCACAAGCGAAACTAGTTTATATTAAGAGTTGACTAGGCATTAGTGCATTTCGTCACCGTAGCATGCGAAAGCCGATCCCGTGGCGCTCCTCGTTAAGTCGGAAAGGGTACCGCTGGTTTTTAGTGGGTATTCCGATGTCCGAGGCGCACTCGGCGCATCGACGCCCCACACTGTTGCCGTGGGGGAAACGCTTAACGCGTTTTTCCAGCGAATAAAACAAAAGTAAGGTAATAGTGCATTTACACGAGATCAATAGCCCAGCCAACCCACTAAGCCAAAACATTACGCCAGTTGAAAGAAAAATGGACTGTAACTTACACGTAGGCCTATATACGAGGCTTTCTTCTTTTTGTAATAGAAATTGTTTCGTTTAATTGATTGGCTTCATCAATGAGAATGACCAATATTTATAACGACAGACGTGTTTGATATCGAAACAAATAAGATTTTGTAATGCTACTCCAGCATCAATGTATATTGAATACTCAATTTACACGGTTAACAGGTTCTTTAAGAAGTGCTGCTATAAAAACAATTAAGAAACAATCTGTCGCAACTTTTTTTTTCAAAGCAGTGAACTAATAGATACGCTGTTTTAGTGTCGACATCTGTACTAATGTAATGGATGAGATAACTTCAAGTTAAATAATAAATTTAAATAAATACTAAGTATTGTTAATAAGCTGATATTTTGATTAATTTCAAATTCATACCATATATTCCAATAATATAACGAGATCCTTTTTTACATACAACGTAATATATATACTATTTGTGTCGTTTATGTGGGCACACTAACTAATTAAAAGTTTATACAGAATTTTAGTATTATTATATTATATACTTTACTTTTTGTATTTTAAACTTACCTTCTAAAACAAAGATAAAATGAATGCATGACTTTAAACAAAAAACATAATCTTTTAAACAAATATATTATATAAAAGTTAGCGTCAAGCTATATGATACTGACAGACGATTGTCATTATACATACATACTTAGCTTGCCTAAGAAATACGTAATAGTGAACTTGGCCCAGTAAAAGTAGACCGGTTGGAAGACTGCAACACGTACGTAATATAGTGCAAATTTTCGACAAGTTTTATAGTTTAAAGTTATTAATAAACTAACTATCATTAACTAACTGTAATAGCATTACAGTTTGAGATATAATGAAGTAGGTAAACGAGTCAAGCGCGCAGTAAAACTTTGTTTAGTGTTATGAGTTTAGCGCATGATTAGTCATAGAAATGTTTTGTTTATGATTACAACTACCCGAAAGTTATTTTTAAATCATTGAAGTCATCTATTTGAATAGAGTCAGATATAATTCACAAATCAATTAAGGTAAGGCAGTGATAGATATCAATTTGCATAAACGTATAATCTGGTTCAATTAAAACATAATATGTTATGAAACATATATGTTTTTCCATTAAAACTTTGGCAGTACCTTATCATTTCGAAAAATGTGACAATTAAGTTCCTAAAATGTTACTCATTAGGCTAATTAAAGACCATATTGATATTAAATTAACTAAACAAAAAAATGTATTTTCAGTTTTATTTAAATAATAAACAAGAGTGAACAATACATTAGTAGTGCGTGATACAAGTTTTAGAATTTTTGTTTTAAATATAATATTTAAAAAAAAACTTACACCATCATTTGGTGAATCCTGTGAAGTAGGCGAATGGTTAGATTCCTGTTGAATTGAAACCTGTGTCCAAAAATATAAAAATGCGTAAGTAAAAATCACATCAAACAAACAGCAGCAAAAGTTCCAAAAGAACACTAATTAAACGTAATTAGTTAAATTAACAGTAAATCGCGTTGCATTATTTAGAAACTGAGCAATCAAAAACATGAAAAAACCAAGGTCATTTTTTTTAGTTTATTGGTACATATATATATATATATATATATATATATATATATATATATATATATATACCTTTGTACTAAAGATTGGATGTTCGAGCTTAACTTCGATGTGGTCCAAAGTAACACTACTCACAGGCAGGCGACGTACAAGTTAAGTCATCGTCTGGCTGTGTATTGCTTACGACGGTTCTTACGCAAAGGTAAGTGGGGGGCGGTCTCTTACATAATGCGACCTACTGGCACAGTGACTCTGTAAGTGCATGCGCTTGCACTTACTGTAATCTATTTTTTACTTTGTCAACGTAAGCACAAAAGCACTTATTAGGAAGGTGAGACGAAACTCGAAGTTACGAAAACGTATAGTAAATATTGAGACAAGGCATCTTGTTTATTAAACAACGGAAAATGATGTTAATTACATTATATTTAATGATTTAATTATAATATCATTAAAATCAAACTTCAAACCAGAGCAAAAACTGCCTACTTAGAAAGAAAACTAATAGTCAACAAATTAAATCGATAATTGTCGGCTGGTTAGTTTTTAATTAAGTTAGTTTGAATACCCAAACTTAGGAATACCTTAAAAACATTTTTTTTAATCCAGTCAATAAACTACTTAATAAATCGCATGGGTAAGCTAATAAAAATGTGTATATAAATTTTTAATACTGTTTGGCTCCTCATGAGACTAACAAATTTAGAGAGTAAGTAAACAAAGTTTTAAAAAAATTTTAGTAATAAAAAAAAATATTCCACATTTTTAGTTTTACTAATATTAATTTTAAATAACCAAAAAAGTTTAAAAATAATTTTAATGTAAAATTTTCTTTTAGTTAATTCTTTTTTAATCTTGCCTTTCGAATAATTTTTTCAGTTATTTATTTATATAGATTTTAGTGCATTTCGCTTATACCAGTGGATTTGCGCTATATTTACTCAAGATCACAGTGCAGTAGGGTGACGTAATAAATACTATATATACTATAAATAATAAATACTATATATATGTAATTTTTACACAGTATCTAAAGTTTTACTCATAATGTTTTATACAAAATTAGATACTTGCAACCCACTGCCTGCAAGACAAGAATTTCATGATTTCATATTCTGTAGGAAGAGTTATGATGGCTATAGAAAGACAATTTTTTATCATGTGTATGAACGAAAATAATGATATATAACATAAAAAGCCCATCTGAATAGCAACATGACATTGACCATCATATAATATAGATAAAATTATGGTAAGGCGGGTTATTTTTATTAATATACATAAAAATAAGATTGTTTACAGTTATAGCACCATTTATATGAAGCATAATATAATAATCCTAATAATATAAATACGAAATTACTACAAGCAACTCTAGAATATAGCATGAGTGCCTCCTGAACTCACAATGGACCAGAAAGAACATCATTCAATAGAACTTGACCATTGGCAAATATTTTGATAGACATATTTTTTTTAATTAAAATTGATTAAATTTGATTTGTTTTTAATAATCACTCAATAATGGAAGAAAACATATATCCCCCAACCTATCTTATTTAGATAGTTGTACTACTACTATAATATACTTGATATTAAATATTCTTCTTGATATAGATTGAATATAGAGGAGAGTGTGCCTTGACCTAACGTTTGTGAAATTTACGGGCCTTTGTTAGAACTGTTTAAGTTGGTTTTATTGCCAACCTTTTCTTACAGATATTTTCTTTCTTACAAGGAGCCCTATCCTTGTGCAGGTTCTGGTCTATGTTTTTTTTTTGTTGATTTTTTTTTTTATTGTAGTTATGTAATGCCTGATTGTAATTTGTTTATTAGTAATGTAAATTTTTTTCTTTTGTTAATTTAATAAATAAACAAACATTATAATAGCCCTTTAACTTAATTTTAAGTTTATTGTTATAGTTAAGATCCTCTTACCACACATGAAATAAATTCATAATCTTAGTAAGTAGTACTTTATATTTAATGTGAGGTTTTATTATTATTGATTATTAAATTATTATAATAACAATTAAGCAGTTTCTTTTTACATGGTATACTAATTAATAACAAATTTGGTACTAAGAACTATGAAAAAAAAAACATATTGTGAGAGCATAACATCTAAAACACAATAGAGAATGAAAACTAAATAATATTGTTAGAATATTGCATATTCAGACAGAATAGTTTTTAAATTTCTTTGTTATAATGTAATTTGTTAGGCTCAAGAAAATTCCTATCCTTCCACTTCTTATATAATTGCAAACTTACGTAATAATTGCAAGGTAAGGACATAAGTAATTTCATATCATAAAAAGTTAGCGTTATAATATTACATAACAAAACACCAGAAAATATAGTGACAAGCAACATTCCAACAAAATTATGTTACCGGCAAAGAGTTGTAAGTTTTTTTAAATATTCGTTTCTTTCTCCTTACCTCGCTTGTTAACGAAGACGGAGAATATAAGGATGATGACTGCCACATATTCTATGCAATATTTTTAAAAAGGCGCCAATTTTCTAATAAACAAATATTCAAAATATCTTGCACTGAAGACACAAACACTTCCCGCCACGTGCAACGCACAATTAAAATTAATGTGATATTTAAGACCGTAAGCCGATAACTCGACTGATTTCATATAGGACAATATCTGTCTTTTTCTTTTGACAGATTGACATTAATAAAGTGTTTCTAGACATAAAAATGGATAGCCTTTTCAAGTGTGGCATTTAATTTTATTACAAACTAAGATTCAATTTATTACGGACAGATACAATTACCTTAAAAAATACGTGATCACACGTTTATTTTTGAATTGGCAACAGCCTCAGTTTTTTTTTAAATCAGCTTAGGTTTTTTTCTTGGCGTATCTAGATACGCGGTAGCGTGTCAAGCCAAATTCAAGCTAACAGATCTGGAGAGCAGCACCGTGTGTTACACGATTTTGAGCCACTTTTGACCCTTTCATAACTCAAAAACTATTCCACATAAACATGTCAAATTTGGCTCATATATAACGTCCAAAAATCGTCATGTTTATCACTGACTGACCAAAACTCTAACCCAATTCCAGATGATCTAGAAAGTTCAAATTTGGCATCCTGATAGGTAATTGGGTGAATACAAAGGAATAAATCAGAAACTAGTACATTTTTATCATTTTATTATAATTTTTCAATTAATTGATTCTATTAGGAACATTTTCTTATAGTGCCTGTAATGTAAGAATCTGCAATTAAAATTGATGACAGCCGGTCTTTATGTGGATTTTAAAGTTCACGTGAATATATAAAGAGTGGAATACTATCAATGTTTTTTATTGAAAATCGGGGCAATTTTTTTGCTGACGCTGGCAGCACTTAGATGATAAATAATAATTAAGAATATATGAAAACTAGAAAAAAATCTATAAGCAACTGTCAAAGTTTGTTTCGCAACTAGAGTTGCCAACCTTCATAAAACGGTTTACGAAATAAAGGGCAAGAAATTTGATACCAGTATTTCTATCTAAAACATTTGTTATATAATATGCGTTCTCTTTCTTGTGTAAGTGAGAAATGAATCGTTATTAGTTTCCTTGTCTACGAACTAGGCAATCCCGAATGACAATGACGCTGACACTGCAAAAAAGTTAGTAAGTCTGTCAAGAATCAAGATAAGGGGCTATCGAAGTATATTATTGTAGAACGTAGGCGGGAAAATAAACTAAGCTAAAAGGATGTTCTTCAATGTTACTCCGTTGCTTATGCCGCTAAGTAGTTTAAATCAAACAGAAACGTTTCTAATTTTATTATTCTTAAAGATACCTAGATTCATTATTTCAGAAGCAATATATATCAGTAATAATATTAAGAATCAGGCAATCACTGTCATTAGCAACCCATTAATAAATCATACATCTGATGAATATTTATATAATTATGTCGTTCATGATGTTGTTAGCATGTTTTCAATATTGTAATCCATGCTGCATACTTTCCATTGGAATATTGAAATTACCTTAAAATAAAAAAAATGTCACAAGCATTTCGCCATTACCGTAAAAACTCTAACGGTAAATATTTTATGACTAAGAAAAAAAAAAACAGATATACGACAGCTCGCCCCTTCTTCATTTCTTCTTGATATGGATTCATTTTTTCTTGATGTGGAATGTCAGGAAAAGGGTCCAATCAGCTATTGGCATATAAACTGGCATAATAAAGAAATTCGATCCAGAAATGTATGAAATGATAAGGAAAAAGAAAGATTAAGGTATATACGATAGTATAAAAAAGTGTAATTAGTTCCATTAGGTGAAAAATAGTCTAAAAATCCCAAGCAGCAAAGAGAAAAACGGCATAGAAATAAATTCTTTCATAAATACGTTTTTATTTTCAATTAGACTCTCCCAATTCTCAAGACGGCAACAAATATATTTTTTACAAGATTTTAAGTCGTTAAAAGTTTTTTTTCACAACTAAGAGAAATAATCTGAAATTATAGCGAAGCTTGGCATGGTAAACGGTTCCAGATGGGGTTGTAGCAGTCTTAAAATGGACTGCAGATAGCATCGTGTGTTTTGGCAAAGAACTTGTCACAAACACCCAATATATAGACAACGTGCAGCATAATGTTGATAATATTGTCGTTATGGCTGTGGTTAAAAATTATGTTCTCGCCAAAGAAGTTTTACTGCCAACAAACTTAAAACCATTCAAGAGCAACCAAAATGTTTATCTAGTGTGTTAAAAAAAATATATCACAAAATCTAGCCTTCAGAATTGCTCGCTGCTAGACTGTAGCGCAGAATAGGCTTGAAGACACAACAAACATTTAACATTTTTAAAAGTCCTTAATTTTACTGAAGATAAATGTTCTAAACCAAGTTCTTCTGATGATCAAAACGTAGCACCTCTAGTAAGAGTCAGTGAATTTCAGCTTATTCTCAGTAACATTATAAATTATCATAGTAGGAAATACGAATATTATTTCAGCAATAAATTTTCATTTTTTTAATTTAAAAAATGCCTTTTTAAATTAGTTATAAGGCTAACATAAATAAATTGGATAGTCTGAAGATATGGTGAGGTTTGGTGCCACACAAAATCTAAAGACAAACTTATAGATTTGGACCAAAGATATAATTCATGTATCAGTCCTTTTTGTATGATTTTCCTCATGACAATGATTTTACAAATTACAAGATTGATGATTGAGAGAGAGGTACACTTCTCTTTTTAGTTTTTTTCTTCGATAATATAAAACGATGTTAGAGATATGGACTATAGGTACATGAAGTATCATATATATAACATATTAAGGTACTATGATTATAATGAATTGTAACGGTTTCTTTAATTAAATTGCTTATACAGATTTATTATAACGGCAAATGTTTACTAATAATATTGTAAATGAAAAAGTTAAAAAGCATATTGGTGCGCTACATTGATTTTATTATTCCTTAAAAGTGTTTTTTTCAGTGTTGCTACTTCATATAAATCATTTTCAAGGGCTATTTTTTATCGAACTGAACCACAGTCAGTCCACAGTTATACTTGTAAGTTCTAATGCGAATATTATCATTTTCTTAAAAATTGTGGTCTATGTTATTGGCGTTTTCATACAAATAAGTGCGTTGTTTCTTTAACTGTATCATTTATACTGTATATTGAAGTTAATTATATTAAAAGTGCTTGTTTATATTGAATAATACACGAGATATTCAGACATCGCAGTGAATCAATTTAAATATTGTCTACAATTCCCAAAAAGCGTTTGTGTATATTTTAAACAAAACTAATTCACTAAATCATAATTGTTAATGTGACCGTGACGTGTTTTCAATCACAGGTAGTTACAGTGATATTTATTTTCTCGGACAATCAAGATTTCACATTATGTCGTTAGTACATGATAAAGTGTCGCTGCTGTCGTACAATTGATCGACATTCGTAGAGAAGGCGAAAGAACCATGGACGACGACGGTGATGATAAAGATGACTCGAAAAGGTAGTTACTTGCATGTTATTTTTGCTTTTAAAAACTTATGGAATAAATATTTTTTTTATTTAAGTAAATAAAACATCAAAATTTTCCGCGACAATTTCTGTTATACAATCGTTTTCTGCTTAATATTTTTGTAAATGTCAACTAGTTATTCATAGGCACAGCACTATTAATCAATTGAAAAAGAATATGGATTGAGGTGTTTATTCATGTTTAAACTATCAGATTAATCAGTGATTCTATTAATAATCTTGCATATCGAAAATCTGCATGCTATTATCTTATTTATTATTAAATCGTTTTTATAAAAGTGAATCTAAGTTAAGGTTTTAACAACATTTAAGCAAAATGAGGTGAATTTTCAGCCAGTTTATAATTTTATAAGAAATCAAATTGATGTTTCTAAGTTATTGTTACTTTTTTTTGTAAAATAGAAGAACACTCTAACACATTCTGGTGTCATAATACCAGCTAAGTAATGAGTTAGCATTTTGATTATCATAATTGCCTTATTTTTCTACTTTAGTGTGAATTATTTCATTTAAGTGAATGTCTTGTGTTTTTTTTTGTTTTCACACTATTCTAAGTAAAACTGTTACGGAAATATAATTATTTTGTTAGTTGGTTTGTTGTTTTACTATTTATTAGGTAAATTTTTGCTTATAAAAAGTAATTGTAAAGGAAATGTATAAAAAATATATAAAAGCGAGCTCTGAAATAACATTGCATTGCATCTGCTTGATACATATAATTTGATTTAATAAGAATAGTTTATGGAGTTAAATTATTTTTAGGAGGACACGTAACTTGAGTGAAAAGAAGAGGAGAGACCAATTCAATATGCTTGTCAGTGAACTTGGATCTATGGTTTCGACAAATAATAGAAAGATGGACAAGTCTACTGTCCTTAAATCTACAATTTCTTTTTTAAAGAACCATAATGGTAATTTTTTTGTATAATATTTACTATACTATTTCTTGAATTTATCATGAGACATTTATATGGATGATGTATTGCTCTTACAGAAATAACTGTCCGTTCAAGAGCTCATGATGTGCAAGAAGATTGGAAACCTGCATTTTTGTCAAATGAGGAATTTACATATTTGGTATTGGAAGCATTAGAGGGATTTGTAATGGTGTTTTCGGCAAATGGTTGTATTTATTATGTCTCAGAAAGTATTATGTCATTATTAGGACATAAACCGGTAATTATATATGTTTTATATCAATAAAATTCTTAAAATATGTAATGAGAATATTTTATTCTTAAACTAATTCTTTTCAGAGTGATATGGTGAACAAAAGTATATTTGATTTGGCATTTGACGATGATCGTTCCAACCTGTATGCATTGCTACAAAATCCTAGTATGGTGCTACAACCTAATCAAACAATATCATCAGGTTTGTCAATTCCTATAATGCTTTACAATAGATACTATACAACTACAGTAAGTATAATATATATATATATAACTCTACCTATTAACAAATTGAAGGTATATCAAGTTATAGTTGCTTGTAATGCATAGCGAATTATATATAATAAAATCAATGTTTCATGTCATAACATTTATACTGCTGCAATTTTTTATGTTAATGTTGCTTATGTGTCCAATCCTTTTCTTTTTATCAGTAAAGCCAAATTTTATATGTAATCATTTACTTAGTATGCTATGCTTGAATTATTTTAGCTTGCAGCGAATACTTTTATCTATGTAATTGCCAAGGCATAACCATTTTTGCACAACAACTTTCTTAAACAAACTACCAAAATAAAAATGTATTCTATAGATGTTTCACTGCTAGAGCTCTTTAAAAACTTTTTCTATAATATTGAACATATTGCATTAAATGCTAATTTTTAATATTGCCCTGAAGTTAAATTTTGTTTGTAGAATATATATATATATATTCCAAATAAAATACTATATACAGATATACAACCCAAAAATATAGTAGGTTTATTAAGACCTTATTACGGAACCTTTGTAATGCTCCTTTTCATATTACGGAACAGGTGAGGGGCACTTATTTGTTTTCCTCCATGGCGAAATCTGAGTTTTACCAACTTGTTACATTTGCTAGCTTTTTAACATATTTCATTTTGTAACTTTGAAACTCAGTGAATAAACAAATTATAACTTAGAAAGAAAAGTTATTGACACAGCTTCAAATCTTATACTTACAGAATTATTCCTTTTCCTTGTGAGACATCTATGGGCTGTTACCATGGTACCAAGGTGCTTTTATATTGTTTATTTTCGTTTTGCTATGTTTTTTATTCTATACTTATACACATAAAAGGTTATTTGTAAAACATTAATAACCTAGACTTTATTACTATTACCATAAAATACAACATTTGTTCTATTTTAAATTTTAAAAATTCATCAGATTTTTATTTTCTACAAAATTAAAATATTAAAATTGATTGTTCTAAATAGTAACAACCCTGCATGGTAGCAAATAAAGCTCTCAGAAGTGTAAACAGTAAACCAATTATGCGTTGCGAAATATAGGAGCGGGGTGCAGGTGGAGCTCTATTTGGGCGGCGCTTGTACTTGTCCTTGTGTTCATTAGTTTTTTGTGGTGCTAAAACGCGCTTGCGCAGCATTTACTGGTGGCTCGATTTACGGTACCTATTGCGAATTTAATAATATTATAATATATATAAATAATATTTTTTTTAGCCAGTTCTAAAAATAGTTACCTACCTAACATTGTGAATGCAATCTATGAGGGTAGCATGCAATTAAAACCTTGTTAAGTGGTAATAATTAAAATTTGCTTTTACAAGAAATGAGATTAGAGAGAGTCAAAGGTTGTTTCTATTTCACGGCGCTTACAACAAATAAAATATCTTGGTCATTTCAGCTTATTCAAGCAAATTAATAAATAACTTGATATGACCTAATGATCTATCTTTTATAGTATTATAATAATTATTACTGATAGATAAAATCAATCACTCCTATATAGGTTACCTACATCCAAATTATTATTGTTAATCACATCTCACGGGAGACGGGAACTCATTACCGAATACAGTGATCGTCTAAAGTGTCCACAACGTGTGTCTTTTTACCTTCCTTGGACATTGTGTAAAGGGGTAGATTTTTCTTTCTGTGTAAACTTAGTCGCTCGCTTACATAATTAATCGAAACTACTACGGGATGATATTGCTGCTGAAGGTTCATTGCTCCAATTCTGCATATGTATTCCAAAGCGAGTAATGATATTTTTTATATAATTGATCAGCTTCGTTTTTGCTGATTCCTCCATCTATTATAAATTCTTGTTAAATATCAAAATCTACTTTTAGATTTTGATGTTTAACTGAATTTATAATTACGTATTATGTCTAATATGGTGACGTAAAATGTTTTATTGGAAATAATTTATTTGTTATACACTACACAGCTTTGCGCGAAATTTATACTTGTGATCATTAAATGTCATTCCTTTCATTTGTTGATAAGGCGAAAACTAATTATATATCCATATATGTTTACAAGCTGAGTTTTTATCAACCCATTTATACGTGTAACCGAACACGTATACAGACAAAAATCAAGATAAACACAATCATAATACATGTAAAAATTTTACAGATTATTATTTTTTCAATGAATAACAATAAAAATAATAAACTTGATTGATAGCTTGGTCCATATTCATATCGATTTCATTATAAGACAATAAATATTCCTTTCTAAGACGGTGTTAATTGATAACATAAAACGGTAACATTTTTGTGTGCAATTGTTTTCAGAGAACGAGATTCGGTTCCAGTGTCATTTGCAAAGGGGAACGTTGGATTTTCGAGATGATATCACGTACGAATTAATTCAGTTCAAAGGACATTTTCGTAAGTCATTTTATATTTATTTAATCTAAATAGAAACATAAACATTAATAATTTTGTGTATGTTTTTTTTTTAAATTAATTTCCTTTTCGTTGCCAGCGTGAATAATTCTTATTCCTATTAAATTTACATTTTAACTTCACGATATGCTTATTAAAAGTGTTAAAGCGAGTTGTTTTCATAGATTTCTATTTTCATATTATTTTGACAGTAATAATATTTAAAAAGGAATTTCTTCTTGCCATACCTTGATAACATCTACTAGTCCAGTCTTGTACAATTATCTAACTATCTACCAAAATATAAAAAGCATTTGAATAAGCAATTGAATAAGCTTATTTAAAAATAAAAATATTTATATAATAAAAAAAAAAAAGTTGTCATTTTTTCTTATATTTCATTAAATATGTAAACTAAAAACTGAATACGTCAATTGGGCGAGAAAATAGTTTAAAAAATTAACTACAACGTGGTATTCGTATTATGTATTACAAGTAAATAAAGATCAAAAGTGTCGTGAGTCTTCAGAAAGACCATCATTCGTGTCGTTGATTTCATAATCGCTTGAAGATAATAACAAAATTGCGGTCATCAGTACTTCATATCATTAACTCAATTTATCGTAAGTTATTTGCTCGACAGTCAAGGATATAATATTAAATAGAACAAGAATGAATTCAAACTTTATTGGTTTATACATATCAACAAGTCAGATCCTTTTCGTTGTATCAGTGGTTACATCGGTTAGCAATCCGAACGCGTTATGCTTTTTCTTGATTAGTCGTATATATGTATGTCGTATGCGCAGTTATCTAATATCATTTCAAAACATGTGTTTATTAGGCAATTACTTTTAATATAACAAAGATTTGTAAGCTGTTTTTCTTTTATTGAACTCATTCGGTTTTTGAGCCTAAAATATTTAATCATATTTCGTATAATCGCATGATGTGATTTAACTTCACGCAAAATGAATAATCACAAATGAAAATTGGTTGCACGGTACACAGATCTAAGTAACCCTGGACAGCCTTACACAGGAGTTAAGTTTACCGGTCGATATCACGTTCAATAATAAATAAATACGTGTGATTTTAAATTGTTTACGAGAATATATAAATCGTAGTGATATTATTATACTTAATATATTGATTTTATGTTCGGTTTTATTGATTGAACTTTATCCGTGAACATAAAATTAAAGATTTTCAATAAGTGCTTAGTTGGGTGTTTTAATTTCGCTTCACATTTGTGAAGAGAGAATTTAATTATATAAAACTAAGTAGGTAAAAGAAATGTATTGTTTTTGCAAAACAATGTACTCTGGTACGTAAAATATGGGGTAAAAACACTTTTGAAGATTCTTTGATAAGGAAAATGGACGATTTTTGTTTCGAACTATTCAGCGTCTTCAGCAGTGCTATTCTGTAAGCGCTTACTTCATTACTTACCCGTACGTGTATATTAGTGCAAAGGATTGAACAAATACATTAACACAAAACTATCGTTTACGAAAATAGGACAAACACAGAAACTAAAAGGACGAATAACATTTGTCTCGTAAGACAAAGGACAAACTACGGTAAAAAAAGTATATTATACGAAGTAGCACGTTTATACAATGACTTACTAAATCGGATTAAAGATATTCAGTCTTTTACTTTATACAAAAAAAAAAAAAAACTTTATAACACCACATCTTAAAAGAGTTTTCGAGGCCATAAAGTATTTGTTTCATTTAATTCTATTATCGACTATTAATTATTACTACTATTTTTACTATTAATTATTTAATACATTTTTATTTTATGGTACTGTTAACACTTAATATTGTATAATATGTTTTACAAATTATAATTTGTAAATTAGCTGAAGACGATAAGGTTAATTGCTATCTAATTGCTATAACATACGACGATACTGCATCATGGTTTTGTTATTCCCACATTAATTTTAGTGAAGTACTTCATTTTTTTTAGTACCGCCCGTGTGTTGTACGTATATATAACATTTTTTGACGAGCCGTTTGGCGTGGTTGGTACTTACTTGCCTTTCATGCCAAAGGTCGTGGGTTCGATTCCCACCCAGGACAGACATTTGTGTGCATGAACTTGTCTGTTTGTCCTGAGAGTGGGTGTAATTATCTATATAAGTATGCATTTACGAAAGAAAAGTAGTATATGTAGTATATCAGTTGCCTGGTTTCCATAGTAGAAGCTCTGCTTAATTTGGGATCAGATGGCCGTGTGTGAATAATGTCCCAGGATATTATTATTATTATTATTATTTAAATATCTTATCTTCTCAAAATTTTTAAGTGAATTGTGTCCTTTTTTTGAGAAATAAATACTTAAACCATGCATTGATGTTGCATGTCGCTTTCTGACATTTAACGATCGTTTTCTGCGATGAGTTGAAGTCTGTTCTTACAGAATAGCCCTACAGACGATCGCTACTAAATAAGCATCATAGATTTTAATAATAAACTGTAAAATTTTATTTAATGAAACTAAAATATTTGTTTGAATTATGATGATAGATATTTCACTATAAATCGAAAAAACCGTGGTCCGCTATATAAGGGTATGCAAAAAAAGCCGCCCAAGAGGTTATCTTGCGGCATTGTACCCAGAACGCTGGCGGTATTACCTCTCTGAACTGCTAAGCACAGTCTTTAGACTAAGTAAGCGCCAGCTCTTGAGTCAGCTAAAGTGTTGAATTTCTTAGAAAGGTCGCTTTTTAGTTTTTTGGTATCCGATAACCACGAACCTTACGTTTAAAAGTAAGCCTCGCCAATGCATACTCATTAAATAAAAGTGAGTTATCGCGGCACTTTGAGTTTCGATCCTCGCTGATGGCTTAGAAGATATTTTCATTAATGGATATTGGCTGGATAGTATTTCGATGTGTTTTTATTTTGGACTTGATTTATAAATAGTCTAATTGATTTTTTTTTTCTAGTTATATATTGATTACATAATTTTGTTGAAAACGGACCCATTTAGAAAAACTATTCGCAATCAGACGTATAATGGGTCTTACAGTAACAGCCTGTAAATGTCCCACTGCTGGGCTAAGGCCTCCTCTCCCTTTTTGAGGAGAAGGTTTGGAGCTTATTCCACCACGCTGCTCGAATGCGGGTTGGTGAAATAGACATGTGGCAGAATTTCGATGAAATTAGACACATGCAGGTTTCCTCAAGATGTTTTCCTTCACCGAAAAGCACGAGATGAAATATAACAGAAATTAAGCACATGAAAATTCAGAGGTGCTTGCCCGGGTTTGAACCCACGTTCATCGGTTAAGATTCACGCGTTCTTACCACTGGGCCATCTCGAATGGGTCTTACATCCGGTAAATTTAAAGTATTTTTAATATTTTTATGTACGTCAATCAATACAAATCTCTGAAAAGAAATGCATAAAATGAAAGGAGTGAATTATAGTGTAATACGGCAATATTGCCTGGTATTATATTTCGCATGTAAATCGATTTAGAATTTTTATTATTGAAAGTAATTATTTAAAAATTCTCTGCGTTTTAAAATAAACCGATGATATCCAACAATTAGATTACCAGCAACTATTTTGTGTTTTATTTTACTCCAAAATAACAATTGGACTTTTTGTATTCGTTAATGTTTTTTTTATGAATTTAATTATTTCTTTATAAACTTAATACATACTGATGAAAGTACAGACTAATTTAAATATTACAGGTACATATATGGAACAGAACGATAGTTCCGACATCTTATACCAACAAGATCAGGACTCAAGGTAATAAATAGTATTTTATTATATTACACATTCAAATTAATAAAAACTTATTATAATAACAATAACAATATTTTCTATAAATTTACAATTGGGCTACGCTTCACTTGTTCTACATTTAATGATTTTATAAAATATGCGTCGTCGTTAATTGAAATAAATCCAACCTTGGGAAAGGTTTGCCTCTTTTCGAATTGTGTTTCCGTTCGTTTAATTACAGACTCATGTACATAGTATCTAAAGTCCTTTACAATGTCACTCATTGACAATGACAGAGAGGAATAAAGAGCAGTTAAAAATAAAAAAACAAATGACATTATGTTGTTACGGTGGAAGAAGCAACTTAAAACCGGTCTAATTATAAAATTGTGTATCTCGTTGGTCTAGTGTCGAGCTTATAAGCGCTGCTGTGATCTAACAGGACGGTGAAACATTTTTTGCTAAGAAATTCTCAGTAGCAGCCCTAAAGCTGTTGGAGACCGCCTGAACTTTGCAGAATTGGTCAAGAGGATATCTCTAATAATATAACATGTCCGAGCAAGTCTACCAGAAACCTGAAGACTTTTCTAACATTAGACCACATTACATTAGATCGCCGTCATAACGTTAAACGATATTTACAAAGTCATCTTACTTGTTCGTCTTTTGTAATTCTACGTTATATTAATTTAGATTACCTCGTATTAACTGTTGATGTTGAACCTTAAGGTGGTATATCAAAAACTTACCATTATAAATATTTATCTTAACTTCTGTGAAATAATTTTAATCCGTTGGTTATTATATAGGTATATACAATTAAAAAAGCGTTTCGGCGCATGACTTGTTCATGTTCCATATCAATAGGTTTTAAAGTTTAAATCAATACAAAACGGTGCATTTGGTGCAGTCAACTTAAGTCTTTACGTTAAGGGATTTCGAATTTGTAGTAACTTTTATTAAAACATATATTCATTGTCATTCTGAAAACGAAGAAAATCCTCGAGTAAACCTAGTTGTTGGAAAAGTATATCTATTAAAGATATACATCATGACTTAGTAATAAATAGAGGAAATTTATGTTCAGTAATTTCAAAATTTCACGAGTCAGGCTGAGCTTGACGTTTCAGGATAAAACTACAGATGCACACTGTGAAGGTCATACTTACCATCAAAGATCACCGTAAAAGTGGCCTCTGTTTGTTTAGTGCAGAAAATATTAAACGAGAAGTTAATTAACAGGCTTGTTGACATTATAGTGGCGCCGTTTGTATAGTTGGACACAATTTTCGACGTTGAAAAAGAATTGTATAATAATACTAAAGATATTGTGATGATGGTTATGAAAAAAATTGAGATAAAAGTCACTATTTCTCCTGCGAAGCAAACTAAATAAGAAGATTGTGTGAGGCCTTTAATTAAAAAAGTCAAATACCACATACCTTTCCCCAAAAACTTATATGTAAATGCTACGATTTATTAAACTCTCAATCAATCAATTAAGTCAATTATAGCCAGCTACGATTTTATTATGCCACAAACCGAATTCCAGAAGGTTTAGAATGAATGAATGAATGTTTAATCTACTATATATAAAGATGCTAAAACTACATTAAGCAGAAGATTGTAAAGTTTATTTTGTTTCAGGCTCCTGTTTGTCTGTACCGGAAAGCTATGCACGCCTCAACTGATCCGTGATGTGTCCCTCGTCGACACAAGCCGTAGCGAGTTCACATCACGCCACAGCTTAGAATGGAAATTCCTGTTCTTGGACCATCGTGCACCGCCCATCATAGGCTACCTTCCATTTGAAGTGCTTGGAACCTCTGGATACGATTACTACCACTTTGATGATTTGGAGAAAGTCGTGACGTGTCATGAAGCACGTAAGTAGTTTTCATTTTCGTTTTTTTAAGTAAGTAATTGTTGAGATAATTTGTTTTCATTGTGAGCATTATTTTATAGTTCTATTGCTTATATAAAAAGATTTTGTATATAATTCTTAACAAAGGCGTTTAGAGGTCGCAACTTATAAAAATATGAGTATATTTTTTTTCAGTAATGCAAAAGGGCGAGCTTACATCATGCTACTACAGGTTTCTAACCAAGGGCCAGCAGTGGATCTGGCTACAGACCCGCTTTTATATTACTTATCATCAATGGAACTCTAAGCCAGAGTTCGTAGTCTGCACACATCGTGTTGTGAGGTGTGTGTAACATCGACATTTATTTAATCGTACATATCTTGTTATTTTTCGTGGATTTTTTTTTATAGAATAGGAAGGCGGACGAGCATTTGGGTGGTGACCACTTACCTGATGGTAAGTGGTCACCAACGCCCATAGACATTGGTATTGTAGGAAATGTTAACCATCGCTTACATCACCAATGCGCCACAAACCTTGGGAACTAAGATATTATGTCCCTTGTGCCTGTAATTACACTGGCTCACTCACCCTTCAAACCGGAACACAACAATACCAAGTACTGCTGTTTTGCGGTAGAATATCTGATGAGTGGGTGGTACCTACCCAGACGAGCTTGCACAAAGCTCTACCTTCAGTATATTTTGATATAGTCTAACTATAATTGAAGACATAAGTGGTGGTGAAGTTGTTACATCAATGAAAATTTTAATTCAATATAAACATGAGTCCTTCAGCTCTCACATTTTAAAATTATAATATATGATTTGAAAATTAACTATAAATGTAATGATGAGATGGATGAATGGCCTATGTACACCAATAGTTATTCAAATAAAAATAAAAAAAACATTACTGCTGTTTTTAAAGCTGGCAATAGCATGTGATTCGAGTTTATTTTAAACTATATTTTCTATTTTAGTTATGAAGATATATATAAAAGTGCGAAGCATGAAAACGTTGACAATGAAACCGTAAGTGAAGCGGAACCTAAAAGAAGTGACTTGAAAGATACATTATCAGAAGATGCTATGATGGCCATGTCACCGTCGTATATGTCGGAGGCAAGTGATGCTTTCGGGACTTCATACCAATCTCTGTCACAGGTATTTGTTTTAATTTTATTTATTCTATTTGACATTATATTATATGCCTTATTATTATATATGGTTCTAGCAAACGAAACACGCTGCCGGGTCGGAGATAATTCTCGATCGGAGATAGCTTTATAACACCATACCAACACTGTGTTGTCATATTAGAAAATTACTTATAGATTTTATTATTAAGTTATTTGCAAAACAGAGAAATGAACGTTGTCTTGGGAGGCTATAAGTCAAATGCATTTTTTTCTACTTCTGGAATGCCTCAAGTATCAAGACTAGATCTTATTTTATTCGGATTTTTTTTTAAATGATGTTGTTAAAAAGATCACCGTAATTATCAGCTTTATGCTGATGACATAAAATTTTATAGAAAAATAAAAAAAAATTGCAACAAGATTAAAATAGATTTGCCGCATAGTGTTGTGAAAATCATATGAAATTAAATAACTTGAAATGTAACACTATAAGCTTTAGCAGGAAAAATTTGGACATTCTGTTCAATTATAGTATACGTAGATAGCTACACGATTAAATAGATTGCACAGATTCGAGATGGACATTTGTTGATGATGATGCAATGATCACTTTTATTCCACACATAGACAGCGTGGTGAGCAAATCATTAAATACATTAGGGTTTATAAAGAGATCTTTTAAGGCTTTTAAAAAAATCATTAATAAGGCGCAAGTTAGAATACTGTACAGTAGCTTAGAATCCATATTAATAATACAAAAAGAAAAAAAAGATCCGTTTAATATAAAGACAGATAACCCAAAATAGATGACCTCTCTAAATCGTTAATAATAATTACATATTTATGTTTTCTGCTACCAGCCACCATCGGTTAAGTCGGCGGCAACGTCAGCTGGCAGTACTTGCGCCACGGCGGCGACCATGGCGACCACTGCCACCTCTTCGTGGCCCACTCGTGCATCGCAAGTGCAGTACGCGGCCGGATCCGATACGGCCTCAGTGTCGGGCGATTCGCGATCGTCGCGCATAACCGCGCAAGAAGTTAGTTTTGTTCGCTTGCTTATATTTCATCAATCTACAGCGCAGATTTAATACTTCCATTAGAAACATTTTGGAAACATCAACAAATGTTTTGTGCACTTTTCGCAGACGTCAAGGTTACCGGAACCGGCGATAGTACCCCAGCACGTTATCGGCGCGCAATACTTGGAGCCAGGACCGTACATTGGATCCGTCGGCGTATCGGGGATGCTGACGCTACCTATGCACTCTGTGCCGTTGATCGTCAGCCCCGACCAAGCGCAGTTGCAGGTACGCCTTACTTCAGTTTAAATGTTATTGCAGATTTATTTATTTTTTTATTAATACGAAATATCTCTCGAACTCCGTAAGTATGACGAGATTTTTTATTCTTCATTTGCGATTAAATTATTTTATATTACTTTCTATATTACTATTACATTATTTTATATTATTTATACATTACAATTTCCAGTGAATTAATTTTCTTTGTTTTGATTATTGTTTTGATCAATTACGATTGTTTCTATTGAATGATTTTTGAGTTAATGGCTATAATGGTAATCGCAATCGAGCGACCGGCGAGATTGTTGGTATATGATGATGCGAGCTAGTGGCTGCGGCAGGAGCAGTTGCAGCGCACACATCGCGAGTTACAGCAGATGATAGTGCGCCAGCAGGAGGAGCTGCGGCACGTGAAGGAGCAACTCCTACTCGCACGCCTCGGTATCTTACAACCGCTCATTAACGTGAGTAATTGGCCGCAACCGGCAATGTATAGCCTAGCATTGCAGTTTCGACGATAGGTAACGGAGAGGCCGACAACACACTTTTTGTCTCGAAATATGTATATACGGTATATGCTAATATATAAGTATCATTTTCAGATTGTCAAACTAACACAGATAGTTCAAAAACATAACAAATTTGTAAATTGTGTTATATACAGTTTCAGTTTCAACAATTGTTTATTATCCGTTTTTATTTTCAATAACAGCATTAAATTATTAATATCCCAGTAAGTTGTTGCCGCTTGAGTTATTAATAATTTTATGTAATACTTTTAACTATAAATATGCCATGATATTATACTCAAAAAATTACAACTATTATATAATACTTCGTAAATAAAACAGTATTCATGTATTTTTAATCTTATATTACTTTTGTACCTGATGAAACCCGTATGTTTTGTAAACGGCTTTCCAATTCTGAATTGTATAATTACATTTGAATAATTTGTAAATTTTAGGTTCAAGATCCGTTCACACATACCGAACAAATGCAACAAAACGATCTGCTACCAGCACAAATGCTTTACGACGAAACAGCGGCTAGACCTGTGCCTAGCTATCCACACCACCCACCGCCGCCGCCGCCAGGTGGTCACCACCTCAACACGCATCAAAATCAAAACCATCATATGCCGCCGCAGCTGTAAGTCACCTCGGTACTTCGCGACGCTGTAGGACGCCCGGATCTCATTTAATGATAAAGTACTTCCTTTTTAGCACAAATATATAAAATAATCACTTCAATGTCATTTACCGTCTCGGTTGTGGTTGTAGTTTAGCTTTTCTGTAGTAAAATGTTAAGTCAGTACGTTTTGCTACTCGTTCCAATACAAATACAAATGTTTATTATTATTTAGAGAATCACTTATAAGTTCGTCACTTAATAAGTACACGTTTCTTATAATATATTTTATGTTATTTTTTTTTATCTCGTAGAATTATTGTTAATCTCAGTTAGTTTCGATATATTCTTATGATATTTGTTATAATATAATCGTATGTGTATTGAGTGATTGTTTTGTTAAAAATATTTGTACGTTAATTTTATCGACATAGAGGTTGGGACTCTTTATCTCTTATATTTATTGAAGAAAAATTTTGACCTATATAAAATTTCATACGTATACATTTTTCAAGGTTAGGTAATAAAAATATAAAACTATAAATATATTTCCTACGTCGTTCGTATAATAAAGTACGACTTGACGTATTGCCTACGACCTATTCAGAATAATTAACAGTATCAGGTAATTTTCTTTCATACATAGGCTTGATTAAAATTAAAACAAATTTTATCATATTAACCATAATTGAAGTGAAAAGTGAAATCGTGTGAATAAATTTCGAACGTAAGGGTGACCTTCATTGTGATGAAACTATATACTACTTTAGGATAACGGCATTTCTTATTTTTGTATTCTTGTACGAAGGGCTGTGCAATCTTGTATATACATAATTATGTCGGTAGGTAACAGTGAATCTATTTTTAGTTTATACGTATCATATCCAATGGACATTTGTGCTTAATGTTTAAATTATATTAACAGGACTAAATGTATTACAGAAAATGAGACAGCAGTATGTTTTTAGTTCTGTCGAATGGATTAGTTTAATGTTTATGTACAACACAATCGGCTTCGGAGCCTCTTTTGCGTTTTAGGGTCTTTAAATTCAATGAAACGTTGCTTCCGATTATACTAACTAAACTGGCGTATGATGACAGCTTTTAGAGAACGACTCAAACCAGGCAGCTGTTTAAAAATAATTACTAGATATTTTGTACAATAAAATACTTTTCTAACCTATAGATTAACCTCCAGTTTTTAAAATGCTTTCAAAATTTTATCTGAATGGTCATTGGTTGGTGGCAGCTGGTGACGTGACATGCGAAAAATGGGCGTTCAATATTTAGTTAAATCAGTTAATCGTACTTTGCTCATAATTTCTAAAATTGTATTGCTAATGGTGAAATTATATTTTATTACTTACTTTATTACAAAATTGTTCAAGAATTGTAAAAACCATAGACTTGCAAATACAAACAAAAAAATTACAAACAACAAAAATATTTAAACAAATTCAAATAAAATTATTTTTTATTTGAAAATACATTGACATGACATATAATACAAAAAATGGCCGACGCCATTTTGTTATATCAATCTGTAATATCATCATAGATAGTAAAAATAAAGAAGAAATTTATTGTTACGTTTTAAGAGTAATTATTTACTTTATGTTGAATATTTTTTTTATATATAAAGACTATTTTTATTATCAGATTATTTATTTCAATTATTTTTTTATATACAAACATTTGTTATCGTTACGCATCTTAAATTATTTTTATATATATATCGATTATTTATTAAGTTATTTACATACTGCGATGGGGACGTACCAGAAAAAATTTGGCTCTGTTGATACTAGATCGGTTTCTTTATAAATTTGACATTTCAATATAAATCCTGCTTATGAAGTACATTTTAGAAAAATAACTCGTGTTGTTAAAATGTCTTTTAAAAAAGATCTAATATATGAATCTGAAATAAATTTAAATAAAAAATGTTAATTATAACTATTGCATTGTAATAAGGTCATTACTTATTTGTCAGTAACTTTTTGAAATAATTAAATGCAAAGCAGTTGCAGCAGACGATTACCATCATCATCATTAAATCATTTGAACCGAAAATATATACCGTTACCGGTTAAGTGTTTAATTGGTAACGCTACCTGCGTTACCAATAACGCATACTTAATAATAGATGTTAATAAATACTTTTTAGAATAGTCTTGAAGAAATGCTGATTGTCCCACTCTTAGGAAAGTCCTTCTATCGTATTCTTAATACCGTTTTTGATAATTTATATAGTAAAAACAATGTCCCCGCCTCTCTTATTTGAATGCTTGATGGTAGCTCTTAAGTATATTGAATGTTAGATCGCTGTTAGTATTTAATATCGACATAATCCGTAGAAAGTTTGACGATATTGTTACAATAAGTTTGTATCGATTGGGTCATATTTATTTTCAGGGACGAGAGGGTAATGCATTGTGGGTTTTATTTCCGCCTATTGTATAACGATTTTTAATTTTGCTAACGTTATTTAGGCTGGAGTGTTCGTCATGTTTTAGCTTTACTCGATAAGTAACGTAGAAAATTGAAATATATTACTATCGAAGGCTCAATTTATTTTTATTATCACGTTAAAAGCGAAATACTCCCGTTACGTAGTTAAAGAGAGTTAATGATAGAAATATTCACGTTCATATAAAAAATTTAACCAAAGTGTTATTATATACTAAAGCTCATATTTTGTTACGTTATGTACTGAATGTTATATCGTCTTATTGATAAATAATATATTAATTTTGAATGAATATTTGTGTAGCTATTTTTAATATATTATGGTAATTTGTTATTTATGTCTTGTAAAACTACTATGTTGCTAAAACTAAGCGATGTGCAACCCTATACGTCCCTGTTGCACTAGCTTTGTGCAGACCTGTGTGTGCCATACAAGTGCCATCGTTATAGTTCGGTTTCATTTGATAAATTTACTTATTATTCAGAGATAGATTTTTTTTTTCTATTATATATCAAAACATTACACTTGTTTTATGTACAACTTTTGTATAAAAAATAGGCACGATTTTCAATGAGTAATGGTGCTCTTGTAAAATTTTATCAAGACAATATTATAATATTGTTATTGACACTTTTTGATGAATATTGTGAATAAATATAAATTAAATATATCGCCATATCGAATATTCAATAATATTGATAACAAATGATTTTAAAATTCTACTGTATCTAAGCTAATTAATTAGTTCAAGTTTTGACCGATCATATACGTTTTTCATCAACTTATAACTTTTTCTATATTATAACTTTCTTTTTATAATATTTTGATCAATAATTCTTTGATCTCAATATTTGAATCTTCAGTGATAATCCCCATGATGACGTTCTCACTAATACCAATTTTTTTTAAATTGATTTTGACATTTCTATTTGATGATTCTATTTTTGGGCATCTTCAATCCTGGTTTTAATTGATGCATTAGAGATAATGCAGAAGAAGGGCATTGGTAACTTGAAGGACCTGAAGATTGTGCTATGGAATGGCTTTTGGTAGATAGCTGTGCACAGCTTTCATTACAGTATAGGATACTCTCAACAAGTTGGGAGGCTGAATCATCAAAAGTTACAGAATGAGATTTGATAGACCGCATTTGTATCGGGAATACTAACTACTTATTAATTTATTTATCATAGTCTTGTTGCTCACTTAAATTAACTGAATTATAAATGTTGGCACTTTTAACTGTAGCAAATATTGTTTCATGAATTGTCGCACCGAACAATTCAAGTCAATTTTAATTATTGTTTTATAAGTACGAAATAATTATTTTTTATATTATCTTGCCAATTTTTTTATTATAATTTATCAAGCAAAACCAAACAAATACAGACCATTGATATTTAGTGATACATAGTGAAATATGTTATTTTTAATGGACTGTGTTTATATAATAGTGCAACAAACACTTTTATGATTAGAATGTATAATTATGTGTACTTGTTAGAAAGATTAAAATAGAGTTATATCTCCACCCCAAACTTGCTTCACGATTATGTCACCTAGTATTGGCAAGATTTGGTGCCAAATAAATGTCATCGTTAAATTAAAGTGATGACAAATAGCGAGCATATTTAATTGGCATGCGCCTGCGTCAATCTACAATAGATGTTTGCTGTCGCTAGTAAACGGCGTTTAAGTGGTATTATTATCCCCACCCTTGTGTGAGTTTTAAATAAATACACGGTATCACATGGTATATGTATATGCAGTATACAGCGGCGAATACATTATCGAAATAAAATAATTCGTATTTAAAATTCAAACAAGGAATAGAGAAACATTTACTTATCTAGAGGTTGTCTATGTAAATCGTGATACGCACGATATAACCAGTTTGTTTTCATAGCAAATAGCGGGTATGTAGATTTAAAGTCTTTATTAATGGGATGTGATAGTAATTGTAGCTTACACTACATTAGCACGTGGAATGATATTTTGACAGTGATAAGATTCCATATGCTAATGTTGAAATAGCTTAAAGCAGGACTAATAGCTGCTTTTTTGAGAAAGAACCGATATTCTGATTAAAAGGAATACAGGGTACAGCAAAAAGATGGAGTTAGAGTGATATTGTTAGTAGTTCTCTTTTTGTGCAATTTAAATATTGATATAATTGTGAAAAAATAAATAAAATTACAAAAAAATCCTCTTTTATTTTTTACATATTCGTATTATAGTCATGTATATTTTTTTATTATTAAAAGCTAGATAACCTGAATCACGCTTACATTATCGATTCGCATATTATTCATTGAATATCGCTATTTCGTGTGAAAATGCTCATTATTCATTCTCATTTTATTTTTTATTTTTTTATAGAATAGGAAGGCGGACGAGCATATTGGCCACCTGATGGTAAGTGGTCACCAAACGCCCTTAGACATTGGCATTGTAAGAAATGTCAACCATCGCTTACATAGCCAATGCGCCACCAACCTTGGGTCATTTTAAATGCGCATAGGTATAGCATTCGATTTTACATGTTAGAGGATGCTTACAAGTGTCAGCGTTCTTGAAAGGATGCCTAATAAAGCGAGTGTATGAAACAGACGTTAAAAAAATACATGAAATACTACTTAGGAACCATATTGTGCGTCCGTCTATAGTATGAAAGTCAATTTGACAGCGTCACTTCACGTCAATCTTTGGTGTTTAAAGGAATTAGTGTCAAGACAGTTTGATTTCATATAAATCTTCGAAAGTAGTACACAATTATATATATAATATTACGTGCTAAAAATTACAACCGTGTAATTGTAATTTTTTTTCTAGATCATTTTCAGAATATTGGTTTTATTAATACTTAAATAAGTTATAGACTTATAATTTTTCATTAATATTAAATTTATTAAAAAAAACTTATAATAGTAATACATTTCGTACAATAATTGAGTGAAAAGAAAAAAAAAACTTATGATAGGTCTACATATATCTTAGGTTTACCTTTAGTATCTTTTATTATTTTATGACATTTGAGAATTCTTATTTGTAATTTGACCATATTATGAATACGAATTTCTTAAGCCACGTTTTGTCCTTTACACATTTGCCAATAATAGCTCTTCAAGTTGATTAATTCTTTGTGTGTTCCTCGCTCGACGATTTTTCCTTAAAAGAAAATATTAAGTTAAATATAACTTTGACAGAAAAAAATGTCAGTATCAAAGCTTACGTTTGATTACGTAGTCGTGATGTTAAGATAAATTCTTAATGGTCAAAATATATTTTCACTTCACAATTAGTACAATTTTTGTTTAAGCCACCAAATGTCACGCTTCAACACATAACAAAATTAAAATAATCATTAGGTATGGAAAATCTATACCTTTATCTAAAACGCAGATTAAATCCGCATCTTTGATGGTGGAAAGACGATGAGCTATGGTTATACATGTTCTTCCTTTAGCTGCTTTCTCCAGAGCTTCGGCAACAGCCTGAAAATATTTTATTTATATAAAAAATACGCTGAAGTGTATTATAGAATATTGGAAAATAGATATGGAAATTCTCAATTCAAATCTAGGACTTTACATTTACTGACTTCTATATATACTAGACTACTATACCCTCTATGATCTCAGAGTAAAAACAACTTGGGTTAACGGTTCTCGTTGATGCTAAGCCGTTTTGTTTCATGCAAAAATATATCGGGATTTCAGTCTCGAACTTATTAATATTGTCGAAGTAGATCTGTGTTACGATTGGTGTCGTCAAGACATATAAAACTTAAATAAATCTTACCCTTTCGCTGTTGGCGTCCAACGCAGACGTCGCTTCATCGAGAAGAAGCAGGCGCGGAGATCTTATGAGCGCTCTTGCGATGCATACTCTTTGTTTTTGTCCTCCAGACAGTTGAGCGCCACTCGAACCTAAGTTTGTGTCGTAGCCCTAGGATAGTTATCAAATTTATTTAATTTTAACTGAATTTTCGAGATTGGATAGAAAAGGTTAAAAGGATACTGCTTGGCAACATTGTATCATTATTTAATTGTCTAAATTTAAATATTTTTATTTTATTGTCGTTTTCAGTATTTACACGTCATTCTAAGTGGGATATTTAAACATTTAGATAGCAAATTAATTTCAAATAATAATATGAATTACATAAATGTTATATATTATCATATGTACGTTTCACATTTAAAAAGACAGACGAAACGGACTAATGATAGTTGATTTGTTTATTGACAAAGGATTCATCACACGGGCTTTTTTCATTTATTTAAAATAATAAAAGTTAACATTTATTTATCTATAAAACTCTTAGAGGTCTTACTAATGTTGTTATATATAAAAAATACAACAACAATTGTATGTATATTGCGCGTTCATGCATCACTCATTAATTTTAATTTCATAGAAATATCTAACATAAGCAAAAATTGTACTACAAAGGGAAATTTATCTCTTATGAGATTTCTTCCAGCCACTCTAGATTGTGAGAAATTTGAGTACGTACCTAAACTATACTGATTTACAGGCAAAATAATAAATGATTATGTACCATGTCATCATTTACATTTTAAACATAATAAAAAAAAACCAAAATAAATTAAATACTAACGGTTAATAATACACAAATGTCTAAATAAATATCGTTCATCCGATTCTCGTAACAGCCTGTGAATGTCCCACTGCTAAACTAAGGCCTCCTCTCCCTTTTTCAGGAGAAGGTTTGGAGCTTATTCCACCACGCTGCTTCAATACGGGTTGGTGGAATACACATGTGGCGGCATTTCGGTGAAATTAGACACATATAGGTTTCTTCATGCTGTATTCCTTCACCGTAAAACACGAGAATGAATTATAATCACAAATTAAGCATATGAAAATTCAGTGGTGCTTGCCCGGGTTTGAACCTACGATCATCGGTTAAGATTCATGCGCTCATACCACTGGGCCATTCTCATCCGATTGAGTTAAAATTATTGTAGACGCTTGTGGGAAAGCTTCTGGTATAAGAATTAATATCAAATCTAATAGCTGGCACCCCAGTTGTATTGAATATAATATTGTAATGAAAAAAATCGCACGTCATTATTATCTAGTGTGTTAGCCTCATTACTTTTTCAAAAAAACGTGCAAAAATATAAAGGTGCTACTTTTTATGTTATAGGTAGGCGGACAAGCAAAAGGGCCACCTGATGGTAAGAGGTCACCATCTCCCATATACTTTTTCGAGATAAGAAATAATTACCATTCATGCGATGTACGCCAATGTGCCACCAATCTTGAGAACTGAGACGTTATGTCCCTTGTGCCTGTACACTGGCTCACTCACCCTTTAAACCGGAACGTAACAATACTACGTATTGCTGCTTAGCGGCAGAATACCTGATGATGGGCCTGCACAAAACCATGTAAATTGATATTACTTACCTTCGGCAACGAGACAATGAAGTTGTGGATATTGGCGGCTTTCGCAGCTGTGATGATCTCGTGCGTTGTGATCTTACGGTTGTTATCTCCGTACGCGATGTTCTCTGCGATAGTCCGGTCAAAAAGTACTGGTTCTTGCTGAACAACACCTAACTGGCGACGCAACCTTGCTAGAGTGAGCGACGCTCGCGTGTCACGTCCGTCTAATTCCTAGTTACGAAGAATGTATACATTAATGTGTTTTTAAAATAAATACCTCCAATAATTTAAAAATAAATCTCATAATTATAGAAACTCCTAATCCTCATGTGTGTACATGAGACGACAACTTCGATACTATCGGAAAGAGTTCAGGTGCAGGACCGATGTCCTTACTTAGTATTAAAGCTAGCTCCTTCCAAAATTTCACCAAAATCAGTTCAGAGGTTTAACCGTCAAAGCGTAACAGACAAACAGACTTCCGAATTTATAATAATGGTATAATTACATTAAGCAGACTGTCTAGTCAATTCCAACAAAAGCTTATAAGTATATAAATATGTATATATAATTAACATTACTACATTAATTAATAAAAACAAAATACAATAATACTTATAAGAAATCTATTCAAATAAAAACAAATTTTAAATTCTGTCTCATATTATACTGTAAGAAGGTAACTGCAATACGAAACAAAGATTAGCATTGGGGCGTAGTCTTTTTGATTCTTATTTCCCTTTCTCTCAATCTTCTTTCTCTTTCAAATTCTTTCATTCTTAAAATATAATCGTCTTTTTCACAGTTTAAGTATGCATGCCTCTGTTCATGACATCTATAGAGTAAAGGCATGTGCTTATAGCGACACACTTGGTAGTCCAAGAGATAGTGTGCGCAATAATCTCTATACTTTACTGGTATAAGCGCAGACACAAGATGGTCATTAGCTGCTATCATTTCGCGCTTTGCTCTGGCACATCGAAAACCAATATTTGCATCAAATGTGGGAAGATCATCACTTTTTAAATCTAAATGTCTTGTTTTCGAAGTTCCCATAATTTGCCCCATTATATTTATTTTGATGATATTATTGGTATAAAATTTTAATATATAATTAATTGTAAGGTAATTATACCTGACAATAAGCTGGGTAGTTGCGATACCACTGACAGGTGTCAAATACACTCTAATGTTGAAATGAAAAACATGACAGAACTTTTTTGCAAGGCTTGATATGTACCAACAATCAGGAAAATAAAACCTAATATTTTAAGAAAAACTTAATACATAAAACGTGTACCTATTTTCAAGTTTCAAGTTATGTTTATAAATTGCAAAAATGTGAAATTTCGCAAAAATATGATATTACAGAAGGGCACTTACAATATTGCCAGTTTCAGGATCGTAAAACCTTTGCATGAGTTGTAGGATGGTAGACTTGCCACATCCCGATGATCCAACTAGAGCAACTGTTTTACCAGCTTCGACTTTCAAGTCTACCCCCTTCAGTATTCTCTGGTGAGGTCTCGTTGGATAACTGAACTCGACTTCTTTGATGTTAAAGTTCCCTGTTGCAACCTAAATAACATATTTTTGATTTGGGTAATAGTATTCATATTCAAATAATAATAGTTTGGTTTCTGAGAGCAATCTATTTCTTACCCAGTCTTTTCTGTCCTTAAGTCCAGGTTCTGTTTTGACCTTAGGATCTCTATTAATAATCGATAAAATCCTTGCTCCACAAGCTTTGGCCGAGTTGAAACTGGGAGCGTAAACTAGTGATTGTCCTAACATATATGCACCATACATGAGGGCTTCGTTAACACTGGGAATAAAAATTAGTTGATAAATATTTGTCCATGAGGTGGATAAATTCCAAATTCATTTTATTTATTAAAGAATAATTGAGATCTTTGACTCACAGCATAACATATTTGTATTCGACCTCTTCATTAGCGACGAGCACTGCGCCGTACACGGTGGCACTGCAATAGGACATGAACGGAACATACACCCCTAAACCCAGTACGAGTCCTCTCAATCTCGTTTTTTTAGCAACGGCTGCGCACGAAAGTACAAGAGCTTCCTTAAACTTTTCAAGGAATACATTTTCCACACCTGTAATATTTGAAATAAATAAAATACAATGTAATAAGATGTTAATGTTACTGTAATAAAATGTTCTAAATAAATAATTTTTACTAAAAGTATCTTACCCAAACTTTGGACAGTTCTGATGCTAACCACAGCTTCGGTAGCTATTGACGTCGCCGATTCCATCGCGGCGCGTTCGTCTGATTGGGATTTTTGGGAAATTATACCTTCTAACCAAATACTTCCGACCATCTAAAATGAAAACTTAATTATTATTTTTAATATACAATACAAGTTTTAATAATATTTTGATTATTTTTTTAATTTAAAATTTAATTGTAATTAATCTTTAGGAAAAATTCTATTTGTAAATAGCCTTTCCCTTGGGTTCTTGAAAGCAAGTTCACCAATTACAATACGTTGTCTGCCTTATGTCTCTGTACCATAAGTAAATATTTAGAATCCATATTACTATTATAAAACCCTGAGATTTGTTTGAACCCGGTGACTATATTATTTACCAGTTTGATTTAAAACAAAAGATTGCGTCACACATAGCCTAATTTGAGAAAGATTTATTTTACGTCATGCTACGATTCTCGGGGGCGACGGGCCACGGCGTAGCTAGCTAGCTAACGGCGTAATATTTAATACGGGTGAAGCCGCACAGAGTAAACTACTTTATTGATAAAAATAATATTTTCATAATGATTTTTTCCCGGTTGATTTTCGCCACGGTGGACATTCTCAAGCGCATGCGCAATCGCACACTCTCTCTATTCCCCCACTCTAGAATATTCCGATGTGACGATCAATCTGATACAGTGGTGGTCGGATGGTGTAGGCACAAACCAAGGATTTTTCTTGCTTTTCGAGGCACGTTAATTTAAAAAGTGCCAACGTCCAAACTGATGCTGTAATATTTTTGTCCGAAAAAGGTAAGCTGTATAAAAATAAATAGAAAATTTTAATAAATTTACCAAGGTTTTGGACGGGAATTAGACCTGCAACCACGGAGCGGAAGGCAAAATCTCTGTTGACTACGCCATCGAACGAACCAAGATAGACAATATTAAATATAACCAATATGTATACCAACGAACCAGACTGCAGTTTATAGGTACCATTAAATATAAACTTACTTAGAGACAAACTGTTATCAATTCATTTATCTTTATACTATTTGAAGTTGCAATTGCTCTTGAGGTTACGTCAATTTCACTTATAAATAAGTAATAAAATATTTATATACTAACAAGAGGTAAGAAGGCAGTGCCGACGAGCGTTAGTTTCCAATTATAGCAAATAGCCATAATAAATCCAACAACAACCGAGCTTGTTCCCTGTAAAATCAGTCCAATTCTCAAGCCAGTTGCCCCCTGGACCTCGGCTGCGTCACCACTTAATCTCGCGCATAACGCACCCACTGTATTAGAATCCTTATCGAAGAAACCGATTTCCTTAAAGCAAATAAACAAGTTGGCATGTGATGAATGTTTTTCAAATAGAATATACTTTTATAAAAAAATAAATATGTTATGACATAGTTTTATTAATAAAATAAAATAATTTTTTTATTATATTATTATTATATAGTAACGAAGTATTTTGTACGCGCGTCATGCATATACAAGGGAGTAGAGAGCGGCAGCGGAGAGGGGGCCATATTCGTAGATTTTATCCCCAAGGCGCGTCCATAAATCTTAGACATCAAAAATATATATTATATGTTATAATATTAAATTATAAAAATACTTGTCTGAGTAATGCAGAGAAATACTGTTGTCTAAGTCGAGTAGTCATCTTGAGTCCAGCGTTGGTGAAGGTTGTACTTTGGAGACACATTGATAGACCAGCGACCGCTGCTACCACAAGAAACATGCCCGAATAGAAGTCGGCATAGTATATAATATCATTACGGTCAGGCAAAACAAATATCTAAAAATATAAACAAATAAATAAATAAATGTCTTCAAATAGATATTATTAAATATATCATTTTTCATAACATACCCCTGAAGTATATCCGAATAGTAAAGCAAAAACTGGGAAACATGAGCCTTGAACAAATGCAGCAATGGAACCAATTACTATATACGGCCATTCTGGTGCGTTTAATTTTAAGAGTTGCCAGTCGCTTACTGGTTTTACTTCCTAGTAGACACAAAAGTAAGTTTATAATATACACAAAAAAATTACAACCATTAAAAGTTATAAGGAGAAAGTTTAATTCGTTGTCTTAAAATGTCTCAGACTTTCTTCGGACACATGTGAAGCATTTCTAGTACGAGATGATTTATAAATACAAATTAAATACTTGACAACTCAGTGGCGCTTGCCCGTTGTCTCAGCTCTGTGTAAGTACATAGGCTTATTTTATTATATATCTTAAGCCTTACCCTATTGTATCTCGTTGAAGTGATTCGCATTTCATTCGGTGTAAAGTTAGGTTGTATGTTGTTGTAAGGATTTTCATGTTTCATAACAATAACATTTAAATAAATTTATGTCACAAAGTTAGTAATATTGCGTTATTTAAATGGCTTAAATAATAGTATACTAATATAACTATTCTACTGTTTATGTGTTACATTTGTAAAACTATCGTGACTAGTTTTTTTAAAGACTAATTTTTGTTTATACATATTTTAAAATGAGACGTACTTCATCGTCTTCCTTTTCTTCTCCAGAATCATATTCAGCGTTATAGACAAAGCTTTGCAGGCCGGCAGACATAACGGACGTTATAGATCCACGGGGTGTCATCCAGTCGTGGGATTCTTAACAAAAATAGACAATTAAGAATGAACATTAATAATAATTAAATTATTTACTGTACGTCAATTTTATAAAATATTTTTGATATAATAGACTGTACTTTTTTGCAAGAGTATTCCAGTTTTTCGTTCGTTTACCTTTACGTTACCTGGAAAGTCTCCCAAGGGTTTCGAAAATTGGTGATTGATTTTTATTGATCTTACGATGAAAATAGTTATGTAATAAATAAAATAATTTCTACAATATACGTATTGATTTTTTTATAAAAAAGTTTTATATTAAGTGACTGTACTGTAGGAGCTTTTTAAATTTTGGGTGATTAATGTTCTATACATAATACAATCTATAATATTAGGTCCTTTCATATGAAATTAGCGTTTTGTCGTACTGACCACTTTGATCTGAAATATCTCCTCTTTGGTTAAGAATTCCAAATTCAAATTTATAAATTTATTTAGCTGGTACATTTGAGTTTTGAAAACAGTCATTCATTTGTTTTTTCCTCATTATTTTTTTCTTTGGCGTCGCTTATTACCGCACAATGGAAAACATGAAATATCGGTATATTTACGAGTACGAGTTCTACCGTGGCTCCAGTGCTGCAGAAACAGCACGAAGGAATAATGATGTGTACGGCGCTGGTGTCGCAAAAGAAAGCACGGTACGTTTTTTGTTTCAAGGTTTTTGTTCTGGAATTTTCGACCTCCAGAACCAGCCCCGTGGATGGCCGGAGACCAAAGTGGAAAATGAAGTATTAAAGGCTATTGTGGAAGCGGATCCATCACAAATCTCTTCAGAGATAGCTGCAGGCAGTGGGGTAAGTAATAAAACTATTAATCCACTTGAAGCAAATCGGGAAAGTAAAAAAACTTGAACGATGGGTACCTCATGAATTGAGTGAATCGAAGTTGCAAACACGCGTCGACTGCTGTGTTACTTTACTCAACCGACGCATCGTCGCAATATGGCTGAACCCTGGAGACCCAGCCAAATCCTGCCCTAAACGAAAATTGACTCAGAAAAAGTTACTTGTGAGTGTTTGGTGGACTAGCACCGGTGTCGTTCACTACAGCTTTCTAAAATCTGGCCAAACGATTACGGCAGATATCTATTTGCAGCAGCTGCAAACCATAAAGGAAGAATTAGCTGCTAAACAACCGAGATTGGTCAATCGCTGTAGGCCACTGCTGCTTCACGACAACGCAAGACCGCACACTGCACAACAAACAACCACTAAGTTAAATGAGCTACAATTGGAATGTCTGCGACATCCACCGTACTCCCCCGACCTTGCTCCAACAGATTACCATTTTTTCCGGAATTTGGACAACTTCTTACAAGGAAAAAAATTCAACTCCGATGCGGCAGTCCAAACCGCTTTCAAAGAATTTATTGATTTTCAACCCCCATGGTTTTTTTAGTAAAAGGATCAATGAACTACCTATGAGATGGTAAAAGTGCATAGATAACAACGGTGCATACTTTGATTAATTAAACTTATTTTACAAAAAAAAAAGACTTTATATTCCTCCCGTGCAAAACGCCAATTTCATATGTAAGGACCTAATGTATTAGAATTATAATAGAAGTAAAATACCTCTTTTTGTAGAATGATGTCTAACCAATCTTCTTGTTGATCGTCGTTTAACTTCTGTCCTGGATACAACAGCTAAATCTCCAACGTCAACATCTCCATTCTCTTCTTCAGGCAAAGTTTCTATCACATCAGGTTCCTTATTCTCATTTCCAGTTGTTACAAGTTTATAATAAAATCCTAAACACGCACAATATTGTTGTTTAGAAAAATATCATGAAAATAATGTGTAATAACAATTGATCAATGATATTTACCTTTAGCTTTCATGAGCTCTTCATGAGTTCCTTGTTCGACGATCACTCCTTGGTCCATACAAATAATACGATCAGCATTTACTATAGTTGATAATCTAAAAAATGTGATAATATTATTTAAATAAATAATCATAAACTTCTTGAACAAAGATTAAAGGAAACTGGAGACCTTTATCTTAATAAATATTTAGATTTGTAAACTAGACATTTATTTATTTTTGTTGTTTCTAAAAGGTCAAATAAAACATCTGATGGTAAGTGGCTACTACTGCCAATCTCTAGTCTTTTTAAGATGAAGGCGGAGAATGAGCGTTTGATGAGGGTGGAACCGGGAAGAAGCTTGTCTTAAGTAAGTATTGTCCAATACTGTAATGATTTTATTGACTGTATCGCATTTTTAAATAAGATTATTACTTTAGAGTCGCTAGGGTTTTAATGAAAGTGAATTCATTCAGGATTAAGAAAACATATTACGAAATTAAATACCTATGCGAAACCATGAGCGTGGTTCTTCCTTCACTAGCCCTATCCAATGCAGCTTGCACTTGGCGCTCAGACTGATTATCAAGTGCAGATGTCGCCTCATCCAGTAGAAGCACTGCTGGCTCTCGTAATAGAGAGCGAGCGATCGCAATGCGTTGCTTTTGGCCACCAGAGAGTGACGCTCCTCTCTCTCCAATAACAGTATCGTAACCCTTTCAATTAAATAAAAAAAAAACATATTTTATTATACTAAAAATTCCCTTATTTTATTTTTGTTTAAATTATATTATTTGTCTCTATAACACTCACATTAGGAAGATGAGTAATAAAATCATGTGCATATGCTATGTCAGCCACTCTTTGAACATCCTCTCGAGTAGCCTCCGGACTGCCTATAGCTATATTGTCATGAATCGTTCCTCGGAATAGCACCGGTTCTTGACCCACCACACCTAAATAACTCACAAATAATATATATTCACGCTTAATTAAAGGTATTACTTTTTATACATAATTCAAAAGCTTTTATACATTAGTGTGAAAATTAAGAAAATTAATTTTAAAAATAAGCTCAATTATTTACCCAAAGATGATCGAAGCCAGCACAGGTTTAAATTTTTGACGTTTTTCCCATCAAGTTTCACTACACCAAGAAGTGGATCATATAATCTTTGCAAAAGTTGAAGTATTGTAGATTTTCCACAACCTGAAGAGCCTACAAGTGCAACGCATTCACCAGCTTTAATGTGCAAGGAGATCCCTTGCAGAACCTACAAGAACAGTTCACATAACGGAAAATAAATTATTTAAATATTGTGCAATATCATATCGATTTTTATATAGACATGACACTAAATTAAAGAATAAACCTTATGATTAGAGCATAGTGTCATAATAGTACTGTAAACATTTTTGTTATGATAAGTACCCATTTTTGAAATGTTCATATATATATGTCTTTTTTAAATATTTAATTTTAAAGAAAATTTTTTTATAAAAGAAAATAGCAACAACATAGTGCACAGAGCACTACCTAACTACCTACTAATTTCATATACCTCTTATATTGCTCAATTTGATATAATCTTAAAAATACCATATATTTATGTACATGAAGTATCTTATCATATGTATGTTTTTTTCCCAAATTTAACCTAGAATAAAAAACATTCAAATATATTTTACTTTAACATTAGGTCTCGACGGATAACTGAAGTGCACATCTTCAAGTGTGATCTCTCCCAAGACTCGCCTGGGCGATACCCCTCCCTTGTCAAGAGCATCTATTTGAGGTGTTCTGTCGAGCAGGTTAAATATACTAGCAGCTGCTCCGCGAGCAGCAGCAAACATCTCCGCATGAGGAACACAGAAAGTAATTGACTGCGTAGCCATGTAGACGCAGAAGAGAATCTATAAAATATTGAAAATTTGTAACGAAAAACTCACATATAGTACCAAACGTGTAATTGAACTTGTTCAAATATACTAACGCTGAATACCACACCGACGAGATATTTTCGCTCGTCAGTCGGTTTGTCGGCGTCAATGAGAACAAGCCTCGCGCCATACGTCAAACCGATAGCGTTAAGGGAGTATGTGAGTACCCAATTAAAACCTGTGCCTAATCCAGTGTATAGTCCACGTTTCCGGCCATATAATTCCGCGGGATCTAATAGGCGGCGATATCTGGAAGTTACAAAAGCACTATTAAATTATATTTCAATAAGTAATAGTATTTAATAAAGATATTAATTATCTAATTGTAAGAATACAATAAATAATAATTTGTGTTTGCACAGTGGTCGGATTTCGACCATATATTAATATTGAAAGTTGGATTAGAACATATATGAATTTGCACGCTCCGCACACATTTTTCCTACCTTTTTTCCAATATTGTGAATTGGTAACATTAATGCTCGTCAATAGATACCAAATAAGAAAAAAAAGAAAGTCAGTTAACAAACAGAACAACTGTATTGCCTACAATTATTTATATGTAGATATAAATGAAATGTATAACTTATTAATATAATAGAACGTTACTCGAGTTACATAAAAATGTTAAACATAGTTACAAAGTTAAAAAAAATCCAGGCGTTTTGGCAGTTGATGTACCCACCAGGTCATATTAACAGAAGATCGCGTTTTTTCTAATTTGCGTTAATAATTGAGCTTGCCCCTTCGATGAAGGATCGTGAGAAAACCTACATATATGGAGAAATTCTTACACGTATGGTTTCAAACTCCTCGCTTTAAAAAGTTCAGAGGCTTTCGCTTAACCGTGGGACATTCACGAGCGGTCACTTATTTACAAAACTATTAGAAAAATTGAGTAGGTATTCTAAGAAAGTAACTTTAATTATTTTTTATTTGATAAATTTATAGACATTTATTAATTTAACCTATCAACTTCCTTATTTTCTCCCCCAAACGCGGCTACGGTTTTTATTGATTTAAGAACTTCTTCCGCTTGCTTTCCAGCTTGGCTGTAAGATTCCATTTCTCGAATTGAAGATTTAGTTTGATACTGAAAACAGTAAACGTGCAATTATACAATAATTAAAAAAAACAATATATTTACACATATAACAAATAAATAAAGTGACCTCAGCACCAAAAAAACTGTGTTAATTAATAATAAATATTTATAACGTTGAAGTTGATAATCTAAATTTATTAATTCATAAATACATGCATTTAGTTTTAACGATGTTTTCTTGGAACATCAATAACAATAAATCAAATACATAACGAAATGAGGCGAACGATGAAGTGGGCTACCCGGATTTAATATTAATATAGATTTTATTCATTACGCAAATTGTTTTATGATAATGTCGTTTAATATCACTTCATAAATGCTTACGTTAGATAAAACGACCGACGCTGCTATTGAGAATGGTACAACACTAACGCACGCGAGAGTTAATTCCCAGCCCATTGGAAAACTCTGACAGAGACAGATTATAGCCGTTCCGATCAGGTTTGAAACCACGCCGAGTTTCTCCCCCATTCCTTCTTTGAGCTTCATCATATTCCTGTAAAGAAATACGGAGGTTTTTAATTGAACTCGTCATAATTTCAGTAAAGATTGATTGGTAAAAGTTAGTTCCCAGTTAGTTTTCCCGTTAGCAGAGAATATTCATGGTTGGTTGGTGGCTTATACTGAAATACGAAATATGTACTCATAATTGTAGCTCTTTTTGTAATAAGTATTGCAATTTATTATATACAAATTTGATGATGCACACCAGTATTTTTTGTTGAAAAGTTGAAATATAGTGCGAATCATGTTTTTTTTAAACATAACGGTTCATTATTGATTTAATATTTGTATACTGTATATGAAAAAGGTTTACTTACTCAGACATTTTAGACGCCAAATTAAATTCATTGTCTGTGTCAAACCACGCCATGTCTTGGCGCAAAACAGATTTTAGAAATAGTAGCCGTATTCTTGTGATCTAAAGAAAGAAAGAAAATGAAGCTTTTTAAGAACACTTTTTTTTTTTTATCAATTTATGAAAAAATTATATCATGGATTTAAGCTTAAAAAAATAAAGTAAAAGCCTGCCCTAATGCTGGCCTAAAGCCTCCTCTACTTTTAAGGAAAAGATTTGTACACATGTGGTAGATTTTCATCCGACACATGTAGGCTCCCGCACTTTGTTTTCCATCACCGCCGGGGATGAGATACGTGATATTAAATGTGAGCCAAAGAATCTTAAGTTTAAAAAAAAGTCAAAGTTTTGAAAGAAAAACTATAAAAAATAACTTTTAAGCCTTGCAAACAGTAACAGAACAGTCTGATAGGTCTCCTCTCCCTATTGAGAAGGTTTTGAGCTTATTCCACCACGCTGCTCTAATGCGGGTTGGTAGAATACACATGTGGCAGAATTTCAATGAAATTAGACACATGCAGGTTTCCTCACGATGTTTTACTTCACCGTCAAGCACGAGATAAATTATAAACATAAATTAAGCACATGAAAATTCAGTGGTGCTTGCCCGGGTTTAAACCCACGATCAGCGGTTAAGATTTACGCGTTCTAACCACTAGGTCATCTCGGATTCAGACCTTGCAAAACCTGCAAGACCTTAAAAATTAAAAGCTATCAGGTTGATAAAGTTTATGTAATTTTATTCAAAACAGAATTAAATAAAATAAAAAAATATTGATTTGTCATACTTAAAATTAAAGTTTCAACTATTTTTCAAATATAATAGAACTTTAAGAGATTAAAAAACGAATTTTAGCGGTTCAGAGAGGGAATAGTGCCAGCCTCCTGGATACAATGCCACAGGACAATCTTCTGGATGACGTGTTTTTTCTATAATTTGTATTTGTATGTCTTTATAATTCGTTATTATTTTAGTTTAATTTTTTTATTTTCATTGTATATTCTTTAAATAATTACATAAAATTAAAGAGGCTTAATGCATTAAGCCTGTTTATTTTTAAAATACATATGACTTAACAGTTTTGTTATGTAATTGTATCTTTATATAAAAATAATATTGACTTATATAATATTAACAATTTGTTGAAATTGTAATCGTAAAACTTCAGAGACAATCTGAGACAAGGTCGTCAATCAAGACAATTAATTTTGTTTACAGTTGCGCAAAACTATCGTAGAGAATTGTGTTCAAACGTACGAGTAGGTATCAACAATAACAACATTCGAATGCCATCTAACTTTCGCGATTTACAACACACAATACATTACAAGCGCTATTTAAACACAAGCTTAATTTACAAAATCAACAAATATATTGATATTATATTAATTAAAGTACTACTATGTACCTGCCGTAAGGCGCTCCAGCTTATAAGAGATACAGAGAGCATGCACAATATTAGGGATATTGCAATACTAATGAACATTCCTATGGCCATCGCAGTTGCATCCTCTACGAGGGCTTTCATATTTTCTTCATTCGAAGCATTACATCTGAATAAAAAAATAAAAAATATTATAATAAATATATTATAGTTCCAGTTTACCTTAACATTTATAATTTATTTTAATTTACAAGAAAAATAAAATTCATATTCGCAATAATTATGTTGGTTGGTTAGCTTATCAGTTGATAATAATTTAAAGCAATATGTAGCCTTGAAATGACTGAAGTGAGTACAGATGGCATCAATTGCCTAGATTATTAGGAACGATCTGCTTCATCATTCATGTTTAATTGATTCTAATGAATATTATTAATAAATAGAATTTAGATCAAATATAATGTATTAATTGTTTCTATACTTATACATTTTTGAGGCTAACTGCACTTGTGTATTCTGTCATCATGTGCTATTTAATTTGGTCTTTTAATATAACAATTAGTTATTTTAAAACGACTTACAGCCTTCGCCCTCCTCCAAAAAAACTGGAAAGAGGCATGTAGCTCGATAGTTGATCCTGCTGAGCTGTTCGTTCTACAAAAGCTGTGCTTAATTCGCCAAACTGTACCAGGTTGTAGCAAACGCCGCCTCCGCTGAGTAGACCCGCAAATATACCGACGATTGTAGCTAGCACTTCCGAGCATGTTCCGTAGCGAAACTGCAATCCACTCAAATCTCAAGCAAAAGAAATATACATTTACATTACATACATATTTAATATTTATCATATATTACATATAACTAGTAAATTAACATATAAATTAATATATTTTTATATTGTCCTTAATAATAATACTCTCCCGACCAATTTCGGCCACGGCGACCGCTTCAACTCCCTGCATGGTGTCGTTCATGTGCTCGCATGTGGTTTATGTAGCCAATCTTCTAACTGATGATCCTCCCGCATAGCGGGCATGTGAGCACTCCATTGATATAATTGTAGTTGATTGCCGCGGGTGGTCGGGCTTGCAACTGGGCGCTTCTGGCGTCAAGCTCAGCGATGCGACTCACTTCAAATTCTTGGATCCTCGCTTTAATAGTGGATCTCCAATGTTCCCTGTTGGCAGCCTGCTACTCCCTATTGTTCTTAATATAATAAAGATAACAATAGCTATTTTTCAATTTACTTACAATTTGGAAATATGACAACTTTAAGTCTGGTTCGTCTTCTGGCGATTTTCTGTAAAAAATGTAGTAAAATTTATTTAATAGTGAAAGATATTTGAATGTAATCGGGTCGTTTATTTGAACGGTATAATCCAATCAAAATATTAACCGTTTATATTTAAAAATAAAATTATTAGTCTACCAGTAATACTTATTATTGTTATAAATTGTGCAATACTAACATAGGGTTAAGAAAATTGTAACTAAAAATATTATATGGACATACTATAAGTTTAAAACAAATAAATAATATACTATTTTTTTAGTTTGAATGAAAAATTAATTTTGACAACTGATATTCTATGTGTACACAACAATGATAAGTTATATACATACAAGAAACATATGTTATCTCCGAACTCATAAAAAAACCGTAGGAAAATATCCGAACAGACAATTATGGAAACTAATTACATTACAATTTATTTTTAATCCTTGACTTCGAATCACAACTAATATTTCAATTTTTTTTCCAACTAAGGGTAATACTAAAAGAAACAAATGTTCAAGAGGTTTGAATCGAACCTGCGACTTTTATACTCCTAGGTAGGCCGCATATAATTAATCTATTATATTATTAACCTTCTCCGCAAAAGGGAGAGGAGGCCTATTTTACTTAAAATGACACTATTATTGTACTCCGCGAACACGATACTACAAGTGTTATTTATTATCGCCGGAAAATATTATTAAGAACAAAAAGTGTACAATAATCATTTATTTTCATTATTGGGAAAATGGATTTCACAAAATACTGAATGCAATATTTAAGACTAAATCTCCAAAAAACAAACATGTATTTCGTTCATCCATCATGAAATTACAAGTTAAAGACACAAAGCTTTTTTTTTTTTTAATATATACGTATATTGTAATAAAATTTCACTATTACTTTATAAATATAACATGGAACACTTACATTAAATAAAAATTTTTATGTCAGCAGTAAAGAAAAATAGGTACACACTTATGTCGCAAAAGCTAGGACAGTGAAAATTATTAAACATATATATAACGATTTCTTTTCAATATGCATTGTCGCTTAAGATATTGTTATATTGTATTATTATTATTTTTAAACACTGTTTTAAAAATCGCGTAGCTTCTGTACTATTTTAACAAAATAACTACTATTGTTTTTATATTTAATCTAATTTTAATATGAAACACACTTACTGAGTTAATTTCTTTTTGTTCGTCATAGTTGTAGCGCTATATTTTCCGTGTACGTTACATCTGATAATATTCTTGCGTTTGTTGCCAGAGTAACAACTGAATTTTAATGAACTCGCGGAGATTCAGGCGGCTTGCGCGGCCGATACTCTATTATTAAACACGCGATTCTTCGAGACTCATGTAATATACCCTTGCTCGTACGTATCATTTCTATATACAAAGATAATATAATTGCTACTCACTCATACCTATCTGTTTACTAATATCTTATTAGACCTATACATTACAAAATATATCATGAAGTTATTACATTAGATCTTTACAAAAGTAATTTTGCCCGGCAACGCGGTTAAAAGTACTTTTAACATAATAAGTTAGCTTTATTTATAAAATCATAGATCTGACGGCACAGATGATGGGACGAAAGCCGTGTTGTACTTGTTAAACTTACCGAAATAAATCTGATCTAAACGTTTATAGTCAAAATTACCATTACCTGGAGGTATCTTACACAGAGGTCAAAAGAAATAGACCCAGGATTTTATTATGGAGAGGGCCTGGGAAACCCAATAATTATCAATTTCCGAGTAATTAAACTTAATAGTAAGAGGGCTGTCACCCGCTGCCCACCCACAAAAGTTTCATGTTTGTGAAGATTTGGCTTATTGCAAAAATTTACATTTCATATTTTTTTATTTTTATTTTTTATACATATTACGTAATTAATACTTGGTTGTTGTGTGATGTTTTTTTAGTTAATAAAACATCACAAATCATTTATTTGGCGAATCGTTCTAACGATATTATATCTGTATGTAACGTTGAGAAGAGATCAACTACTGACAAAGATTTTTTAATTAATTTTAGTTTAATAATATTCTAAATAAAAGAAGTAATAACTATGTCCAAATTGTTCATCAAGTGTGTTTTTAGTTTTATACAATATAAAATCATTTTCAGATGGTATTTAATAGAGAGCTATCCCTCGGCTTTTCGGCGTTAGGTTAGGTGAAGTAATAGCAATGGCCTCCGGGGCGGGCGTTGATGTTAGCTTTAGCTTTATTGGGGTGTAGGCTGAGGCGGCTGTTCAACAGCTACCTCCGTCCTGCCACGTTTCCCAAGGTCTGGAAGGAGGCGAATTTGTTTCTTTCGAAGAAAGAAAGGGTTACAGAATCTCTCCTTGCATACCGTCCGATATGTCTACTGGACGAGGCTGGCAAGCTTTTTGAGCGAATGGTCGCTTTTCGTCTATGTGGGCATTTGTCGTGTGTCAGCTCTGATCAGGCTCAATGCCAGTTCGGCTTCCAGCAGGGCCGTTCGACTGCGTTGACGCGATCTTGCGTGTCCAGTCTTTGCCCTGGGATGCTATAAGGGGGGTGTATTACACTCGTGTGCCCTAACCTGCAGGCATTCGTCGGTGGCTCCTTACTTGATAGATACGTCTTGTGTATGGAGCAAGACGGTACGAGGACCCGGGTAGAGATGCATTGTGGAGTTTCGTGGGGATCAGTTTTGGAGCCTATCTTGTGGAACATCGCGTATAACGCAGTCCTACGCGTCACTCTCCCTGAATATGTCAGCGTCGTTTGTTAAGCAGAAGACACGTTGGTGCTGGCAATGGGAGAAAAATTTGAGAGGTGAACATCGTAGATGCGAAGCGCCTAGCATATGTTGGGGGCATGCCCAGCGTAGAGCGCGAAGAGGCAGATCCGGGTCCGCAAGGTCGGATAAGACCTCCCCTGCGAGCAATCGTGTCGGCAATGTCAGAAGGAAATCAGCGTGGAGGGCCGTAGTCTCCTATTGTGAAACCGTCATGGTCCCATCCACGTGGATGTGGGGTTCGATGAGGGAGGTCTTGCGTGTCCTATTTCAGACGGCCCTGCGGATGGTGGCAGCCGGGATGGCCTCGCGCTACTGTACGCACTAGCGAGGAGTGCGAGGAGAACATATTAGAGATACACGTTTTTTTCAAATTTTAACAGATTCTTGATCTATTTAATATAAACATTAAATAAAGTGTTCAAAACAGCCTTTTTGAGTTTTTTTTTTAAAGTGAGTTAAAATAGTAATATAATATTAATATAGTGATAATTTTTCATATTCTATAACATTTATTTCATAGGTATTTTATTTTGTTGTAATGGTTTATATATTAAAAACATGATCGTAATATTTCTTACGGTATAAGTAATTGTTAAAGTATATCAAAATCATTTTCATTAAAGAGGTTTTTTTCTTATAATAAGAAATTTTGAAGTTATATAAATAGAATATCGTAAATCGCGTTCAATTAAATTCAATTAATTGTTTATTAATCAAGAGCATCGTCAACAGTACCGATTGTACTAATAAAATCAATTACAGTATTTGAAATTCATGAAATATTACGCTACGCTGATTCTTCCGTAACAGTTAAATAAAATAGGCATGAGCGTGTCGCTAGTCAATTGATAATAAATTGCGGAGATGTAAATTCTTTATGTATCTGCAACTCTTCAGAGAACGTTGTTTTAAGCATTTCAATTTATTTATTTTAATTTTATTTATTGATGATTAAAATTATTTATTCATTTATTTTTAGGTTATGTACAGTCAATTTTTTGATTTCAATTATTTACAATTTTTTAGCTTTACATTTACAATAGATGACTTTTATGTCCTCAAATTCTGATATATAGCCTTATACTATAAAAGGCTTACTATATTTGCGTTGTATTTTGTCATTAGTGATAAGATTTTGATTTGATTAAGATTAATGAGCAGATTCATTTTTACGCCTTAAATTTCTTGATAAAATTTAAGGCGAACATTTTTTGAAATATATAGATTATCGGTTATTTAAAAAAAATGGCATAGCACATTCAAGCAAGTGTCCATGTTCTTGTTGGTGAGATTTAGTAAGTTCAGTAGTAATCAGTATTGTCCAAGTCCAGTTTGAAGGGTGAGTGAGCCAGTGTAACTAAAGGGAGAAAAAAATATTAACATGATGATGAAGTGCTTCTGACCAATTTCGGCCACGGCGACCACTCTCCCTATACTCCGGTGTGGTGTGTGCGTGGCGTGGTGGTGTGGCGCTGCACGGTGCACCCATATGAGTGGACGCTCTCCCCGCTAAGAACAAGGCCTTTCTACTCATAGCGGTGAGGGCGATATTTGGTTACCGCACGGTGTCGTGGACGGTAGCTACACTCCTTGCGAGTGATTCGCTCAGGTAACTCCATGCGAAGGTGCTCGTAGAAGTGTACTGGTTTAGGTTTAGGGTAGAAGCCAGGGCGAGTGGCGACCGTCTAGTATCGGCGGAGGTGGGGTGTATCTGGACTAGCCCAACAAGCGCTTATTTGCAGATGGGAGGATGACCTGAGGTCCCCATTAGAAGGCCTGGCGACAGTGGAGGCGATCTGCCCCCACTTGAATCACTATGACACAGGTGCTTACCGGACATAGCTGTTTCGGTAAGTATCTGCACAGGATAGCGAAACGGATGGTAGCACTCCTGCCACGAGTGTGGCTTCCATGTATCCAGGAACGCCCCTAGAAATAGAGGCCCGCATAGGTACGTCACGGCGTCACGGTAGCATGCGCAAGCGATGCCGTGGCCCCCCCGGACAGACGGAGAGGATACCGCTGGTTTTTAGTGGATATTCCGATGCCTTCAACGCCGGTGGACCCCACATACCCCCCACTTCTAGTGGGGGAAACGCGTAAACGCATTTGTCCAGTGAAAAAAAAGGCGGTCAATCTCAAGGGAGATTCTCCAACTGCGCGTGACATATTATACAAGTGTGTGCGCGGCAAGCGGAACGAGTTCGAGTGCAGTTCTAACGGCTTTCCTAGGCACGTACGGAAAGAACGTAAAGCACACACTTCCAACTTCCAGACTCCTGGCTGATACTGAGAATCTTCGACAGAAAAACTCACTAACTTTTTATTGGCCCGACCTGGGGTTTGAACCCATGACCTCGGGATCTGTGGCCTTAATCTAGCCACAAGACCAACCAAGCAGCTTATTAACATAAGAATTATTTAAATTGAGAGCTTAAATAAGATATATATATATTTATTTATTTATTTATTTATTTATTTATTGGAAATAGTTACACCATCGACTTATCACTAACACATTCACTTAGCATTAGATACAGGGTATTAAATCTAGGTGAATAAATCATTACAGGTGTAAACAACATTGAATGACACATATCGCATGATTTTTTATTTTTACAAAACAATTGCCTAAATTTACGTTTCAAATAAAACTTAAAAATGTCTAATACCAATTAAAATAAATCTAAAGCAAAATATTCATCAAAAATCGCCTTATAAACAAAAAAGTTATGTCCGAAAATAAAATTATATATGTATACATTTTATAAATAAATTCTGAATATAAAAAATATACAAAATTTAATTAATTCCTGATTGTACATGACACATATAAAATCGTATGACGTATTAAGTACATATTCTGCCACCAAGAAATCATTGACTTATGAATGTCTCTATTGACTATGACAACATAGAAATATATGTGTTGACTTCTATAACCCTCTAGGTCATTATTTATGAAGAAAAGTCATTTGAATATTTGACATCACGGCTTCAATTGCGTTTCTGTTGTTAATGCTTCGATATATTACATGATTTAAACTTAAAACTTGTTATTTAGTTACTTGTTATAGTCTTTACAATCAAATTATGTACCTATTCAAAATCAAATTTCAAAAATAAATAAAAATAGATAAAATATTCGAAAGCATGTTCTATCTAATTTCTAATCAAACTTTTATTACTTTTTACGAATTCACCAATGGAACTTTCACGATAGAATAAGTTGCAGTTTTAGAACGGCTTTATATTCTTTTTGTAACGTGTACTTTTTGAAAACATTGTCAGCCCGAGTGCTGCCAAAGCTGTAATAGATTTTTTTTTTCGAAATTGTGCGTTACCGTAATTGTAGTTGGCCTTGAAAATATCACGTCTAGTATGTTTTCCCTGCATGTACGCGTTTTTCCAGCGATAAAAAAGGGGTCACGACACAATAGAAGGAGCCTATTGGAAAGAGAAGAAATGGCAGATCAAAGATCTGTTGATCTGAAAGATCTGATTTGTCTTGTAGACAAATAACAAACACTTTGCTTAAATATAATCGTTGTTTTTTAAAGTAAATATTATGAATAACGGCAGTATCACGTGAATATTTTTTACTCTATTGTTACAAATATATTCATTATAATATTATAATATGATATGTCACATAAAATGTTTTGTAGACGAAGAACAGTATTACTGTATGATTTTAATATCAATATCAAATGTTGAATCTAGTCAATAACAAAAACGCCGTCTAATTTATATAAGACCAGACAATTGCCAGCTTCTGATCTTACAGTTTACGTAGCTTGTGCTGCACTTAGCACTGGACAAAGGTTACATTATTATCAAGTCCTTGAATACACTTTAATATAGACAATGACATCAATAAGATCTTGTTTATTTTTTTAACAAGCGACGCGCGTCTCCACGCTTCGCAGTAGTGATTTTAATTGTCACTTGCATTCAGAAATATCATATCAATATTATTTGATGGAAGAACTGAACGATTCGATATTTATTTTAATCGAGTTTTACCGGTCAAATTGATTCTTACTGTATCGAAGTCTAATTATAGAAAAATAAAATGTTTTATTTTTTTTAAGTTAAATGTTTCATCGATATTGTTCTAGCATTTGCATTATCTTATTATCTGAATCATAAATAGAAATACTGATCTAGCTGATTTTGCGTTTCCTGTAGCAATGTCTATATGGCAAACCACTATACTTTAAGTGCTTTCTTTATATTTGGGCAATAGAAACCAACGCCTTCCATGGTACCCAGTCACTGCAGGGAAAAGTCAAAGAGTAGATAATACAAATATTTGTTTTATGTCATTGTTTTGATTCCACAATATAAGATAGTTTCGGTAATTAGTGTTAGTTAAGATTCTGTTATTTTCTCATCATAAAAGAAAATTTCCTGGTTGAAATGCTATAAGATAATAACTTTACGATCTGATGAGCCGTAAATGTTTATCTACAATTCCATCCATAAATGATTACATTTGTAAACGTCGCCTTATCTATTTTTACAGTTACATATGTATTTATTTATATATTCTACAACAACTTTATCTTGCTTGTCATACTCTACACATGATACTAATTATAAATGTTTTTGTGTTGTCCAACATAAAATAAAACATGTAATTTATATTTATCATATAAACTAAATATATTTTACTTCATTGATGATATATGTAGGTACTTACTTGATTGTTTTACTGTTGGACTTAGGCACTATTATAAATAGTAACAATTCCTTACAGCGTCAATGTGTCATGTGGGTCTAACTCTTCAAAATAAGATGTTGTGTTGTATGATAAATGTAAATGAATTAAATCCTTAACTATAATATATACAAATAAAAATTAAAAATAATTGTTACTGTAAACATAATAGTAAATGTAATAAATAAATAAATACACTGACATAATATATTTTAAGCCGAAACACACATATATATACAGACATACCTTTGGTGGTCACAGTTTGTTGGTCGAAAAATTTATAGGTGAGTGCTGTGCTGCCTTTCCAGAGCGAATTGTGTAAAAAATGCTCAGTGGCATTATTGGTCTTCTTTAACAAAATCAAATAAATAAAAATGAACTGTACAGATGAAATGAAATTTCTATCAAGTAAGCAAAAGAAGTAAAGTAGCTGATAACAATATTTCAATTATCAATGTAAAAAAAATAAATGTTTAATATATCTTTACCAGATGTTATTTTATCGAATAATAATGCACCCAGTTACCCACTTATGTGTGTGTGTGTATCGAAATACCATTCCACTGCCTCCTTCTGCGACATGACTTTCTGGCAGAAGGAGACCAACTCCGTCCAGAACCTCTCGCTACTAAGTATGGCAGTTATCACGCTTGGCAAGTAACTCTATAGGGCCTGCATACTTTAAGCAAAAACAGTCTTGTCCAAAATCTTAGTTTGAAATGAAAAAGTGTAAATGCTGAACTAAGGCCTCCTCTTCTTTTGAGGAGAAGGTTTGGACCTTATTACATCACGCTGCTCCAATGGGAGTTGGTGGATACACAGGTGTGTAGCAAAATTTCAGTGACATTAGACACATGCAGGTTTCCTCACGATGTTTTCCTTCAACGCCACATCGCACAAGAAAATTCATTGATGCTTACAATATTAAGGGATTCAGATTATATATTATAACATTTAGGCATTCTAACCACTGGCATTTTTAATTTTGGTAATAATGTTTTATATCTGATGTCTTCTTCTCCTGACAGATATAGGTTAACACAATTTTAGAAATTGGAGAAGAAAAGTGTATCAGTAAGTTTACAGTTGGTGTAAGGTCATATTCCACCATTTTTCAGCAGACCTATCAATCTAATACCGTACGAAGATATAGCAAGGGTTGCGGGAAGCCTTTGCATGCAGGAAACGCAAGACTCGCTATCGTGGAAATCCTCCACGATAGCGAGGCCTTTGTCCAGTAGTGGATGTCTTCCGGCTGATATGATGTTAATAATCACTCTTATGTTGCATGCCATCTGACTTCATATCACACTTAGGAAAAAAAACCCATCTGTCCATTGCCTGTTAGAATAATCAATTAATGAGGTGGCTGCGAAAATTGAATGTAAATATAACAGAGGCTTACAAATATTTTTTGATAGTTACAAATAAAAAAAGTCTAAGCAGTGAGTAAAGTGATAAGTAAAACGCGGAATTTACTATACGGCCTACGATTACGATTAAGGCTTTATGTTTTATTCGACACCGTACCCGGATAAAGTTTAAGATTTTATGATTTTATATTCAAAATAATGAAGTTTAAAACATCAATTATCTTACAAATTTTTATAGGTACTAATCGTATATGTTGTTTGTTCAATTCTGTTTTTATAAGCACTCATTGCAAACCAAGACAACAATAAATCCTGCGAAGAACTGGTGGTAGGGCTTTGTGCAAGCTCGTCTGGGTAGGTACCACCCACTCATCAGATATTCTACCGCAAAACAGCAATACTTGATATTGTTGTGTTCCGGTTTGAAGGGTGAGTGAGCCAGTGTAATTACAGGCACAAGGGACATAAAATCTTAGTTCCCAAGGTTGGTGGCGCATTGGATATGTAAGCGATGGTTGACATTTCTTACAATGCCAATGTCTAAGAGCGTTGGTGACCACTTACCATCAGGTGGCCCATATGCTCGTCCACCTTCCTATTCTATAAAAAAAAAAAAAAAGAACACAGCGCAAGTAGACCAGGGAGCAGACTTGTAGTGCTCGAGCACGTGGTACCTATTCATAAGGATACTTTTGTATGTCTATCGAATCTTTGATGTAACATTTTTTTCAACCGAGTTTTCGTTGGGATATTTACAGTAAAGCCCTTATTTTTTTAAAGTGCCTTCGAATTCAAATGACCTATTGTTTTTTAAATTAAACTTGCGCTAATATTGCACAATGTAATTAATATCTTAAGAAGAAAATAATATTTCACAATATTATTTCACGCCCATTTCCATTTTAATCTGACAATCTACTATGAGGAATATTAGCTTATCATACAAGTGGCTTGGGTGAGTAGGTATGAGCAGACGCATGTTTGGTATTAATTTTTATTACACTATGATCTTATTGATATCTTATACTTACTAATATAATAAATGCAGAAGTGAATTTGTTTGTTTTAAGTCTATAAAATATACAGATAAAGTTCTCTTAAGTTCTCTCTCTCAAATTCCTATCTAATTTATCTAAAAAATGGAGTCTCAAATAGTTAAGGCTGTTTTCGAGATACACAAAATAAATATATAAGATTTGTTCATTTGTTTATTATAAGGTAATAAACAAATATTATTATAAGGTAAATGAAAGATTCAATTTAAAAAAAAACTGACGATATCTTGACACTATAAATTGATAATTAAATTTCGTATATGAATGAATTTTAAAGGACCGCGCTCGCATATTTGTTGTCGTGTCGTTTAGGATTTTAGAGACTTACCCTTGAAATAGGCCGCCATAGTCGAAATCTGTCAGGCTTAAACGATATCCTTTAATTAGTTTGCTTACCTTTAACTGTATTAAATGAAATACTCTTTTCTTATTCTTCAGAAACCTACGAAGTCCAGAAAATTAAATCAGATTTTTTTACTGATGAAATATGATTAAGAATTATTCAATATTATATAACTGAGCTGTAATAAATAAAGTATAAATTAATTAAATTGTTATAGGTAAAATACAATTATTGATAACATTAAGCATTTGCTATAAATAATATTCAGTGATTGATAGAAAGTCATTGGCCGGAAAAGTTGATTTCAATTGTCTGATAAATACCATTTACTTTTAATTAAATAATAATGATTAACATAATCATATCAGGTATTCATTGCGCAATTATCAATCGAATAAAATGATATATGTAGATTTGACTCGTTTTCTATTTTCTGAGAACAAAGTATTATTTTATCATCATTCGTCACCTGAATATGTATAAATATGTTGACAGGAAAACCCAATAATATTTTATCGATTCTACACGCGACGTGAACCCATCGTATGGCCTGAGACAGCCAGTGACACGAATATTTTCTGTTAATTTAGAAAAATAAAAATAAATATAAGCATTAAAGTATTACCAAAAGTTATTATAACATTTGTCATTATACTTATAAAACTAAATAAACAAAACATATATTAAACAATAGAAAAATATAATAGAATCGAAAGACATTTTTACAACACTAAAGACAAGTAAAGAAATCAATGTAGTTTTTTTAAGTAAATTATTAATAGTAATAATAAACTAAAACTGTTGAAGATTTATTAAAAGTTGCATTGACATTCTACAACTTTTTAAGAAGATGATTGATACTGTTGTAGTTGAGTCTATACCTGGCTGGTGATAAAGAAATAAAGTTAGTTGTCAAGGAGGTGATGTCTATAATTTACAACAGATACATCGGCTCTTGTGCCGAAAATAGAAAAATGAATCTTATTATTATAGCAATGAAGCTTATAAGATTTTTGCTACGTTTTTGCTACGCTACTCAGTAATGGGATAGTCTTATTAATATCCTAATTTTATTGGTTTTGGGGTTGGTTTAAAGTTTAAACCAACCCCATAATATTTTTCGTTATACTTAAAATCATTTTTTCTTTTTTAATTATATGTAAGCGTATAACATCATTTAACTTAACAAATTTATAGGTAGTTATAATTCTCCCAGTTATTGAGTTATATTTAATTATAGATTTTTATTAATGTATTATGATACTTCTTGGATTGTAGTATATATACATAAATTTAGAAAACCATTGCGATATTCACTGTAATTGAAAAAATGATTCTTGGTTATTATACGCAAAGGCATGCGGATATATAAAAAAAAGGAAAACATAATCAGTGTAAGCTGGTCTTATTGAAAATTTTACTATCCTGAAGCTATTTTTTTTCTCGGAGAGGAAAGCCCGCTCGTGGCTTGGCGGAGCTCTTCTCGGGGGGCGGAGGTAATCTTTTATTTGAATAAAATTCATCTCTATTCCTTTGATTGTTGAGAATTTTCTTTGTCTGGATACAACCCTGGGTCAGAATCAGGTTATGCTTACTATACTGAACTGTGTGTTTGTGTGTTTTTGATTGAATAATAGTTTCTCAGAGTCGTCTTGATTTTAACTAAGCGCTCAATTAGACTCTACTTTTTTACATTTATAATAAATTAGGTGATTTATATTTAACCTAATTACTTTATTCTTTAAAATATAACAAACATTGCAAGTTAAATAAAAGCTTGTAAATTCTCGTATTGTACATTAGCATATGGGTTTATTAGCTATTAAGAGGATTTATATGTCAATTAAAAGCGTATTGTGAAACATGATACCTCTCAGAGTTGTAAAAGAGCGTAGCTATTGTATGTGTATGTATGCGTATTGTATGCGTAGTATGATTTGCGTATTTTTCTACCTTAATATCATCCATACAATATAATTATTTCTTCTTCTTTACCTATAAATATTGTTAAAAATAAACTAAACGATTACCCCTTTTTGTATACTTGCTACTACATTGCGTGTCACCAGGTGGAGGTTGTAAATCCTACTCTCGCGTAGGAAGTCCCTATTATTATAGATATTGCTAGATAAGCTTGTGGCTACAAAAAACGTACGGACGAAGGAAAATAAGCTAAACTATTTTGGCAGGGCAATCCCCATGAAGAAAACAGTTTGCAACGCATAAAAATGGAAAATTGAAACGGAGCTTCCATATGATTTCTGACTATAATTATTTTAAGTTTTCTGCTTGATGATGTAGGATTATGAAGAGTAGCTTTTTCCATAATTTTATTATGTCGATTATTAAAAACATAGTTTTAAAAAGATTAACCGGTCGATTTAATTATAACCGTAATAATATTTAAATCTAGAAAAATTTTTGAGCATTTAAAATTATTGAAAATAACTATTTAGACATACGGGAGATCTTTTGCTAAATGTAAAAGATTAGCCAGATAGTAATATTTACATCTTTTGATTGTTACTTACTGTTTCTATGGACCTTATGCATTTACAAAACGGATTAATAAATATAAATAATACTAGAACACAGTAAACATGTATTTAAATAAAAATCGTATATAAAATAATAAATTAAGAAACTATTATATAAAATATAAAAGTTTTTGAACAATTTGAAAATTGCCCTGAAATCACACCATGCATTGACACGGTTTTTTATATCGTGAAATGGATCTCAATCGTTGTTAAGTTCGATCAGTTGTAGAACCAACGAAGCCGATAAAGTTGTAACGATTTTTCTATTGTTTTAAGTGATTACATTACAATAATTACTATAATAATGTAATAATATTAAAATAAATTTAAAACGATTTATGATACGAAACTTTCTATTTAAAAATAACATTCCCTTGGCGCACAGTCCCCTGACATTTTATGCCACAGGGAACTGTTTCTTATAGGCATCATGGAGTCTAGCTTTCAAGACAGCAACACTCATTGTCAAAATCATCGAAATATTGATTTTTTATAAGTAATTTTCCATTATACCACTGAAAAAGAAATCAAAAAAGGTAAGAGATATTAGAACCAAAACGTGAAGCTGAACGTTTCATGTGACGTCTTAGAGATTATCTTCAAGAAAGTGAAAAAATGAAAGAAAAGAAACACTAGAAATGCAAGAGGAAGAAAGAAAAAGACATAAGAATTAATTAACGACAACAAGGCTTCAAAAAAAACTCGGAGAGAACAGACCAAAAATTTGTTTTGAGTGAAATTACCAAAAAAATAGTGTGATTTGGAGCCTCTGTGCAAAGAAGATAACATAAATAACTTATGAGAGAGTTTTTATGGCAAGAGTGCTAATGATGGGGGTTGGAACTACGTGCAAAAATAACTGCTGATAAAGTTGGTAGGTGCAAGAAGTTGATAGTTCGAAAACATTTAAAGACATAATAAACGATTGATAACAAAACTATTCAGAAAATGACTAACTATATACAAAAAGACGCCGCTAATTTGAAAAGTAATAAAAGTACCCTTAAAACATATTAAGTTAAGGGTTACACATAAAGAGACAAAATATCACTTGTCCGTTGTGATGCCACCGCATGGTACTACCAACCATTTAGTGAAACGTTTGAGCAGCTCTCGTGAAGACGAGCATTCAACATTTTAATCTAGGTTGGGGAGTATTGACGATGTTTACGCGGACTCCGAATATGAAGTTAAAATGAGACCAATTATCATAAAGTAACTGTCTCAAAGAAATTTCATGACCTCGGATACGTCGAATAATGATTTTGAGAATATTGCCAATCTATCTGGTGAAATCGGTTGTTCACCGATTTTGTTTTAACTGATATTAACTGTTAAGTTAACTGTTAAGTTTTCCGTCAGCATCACGGAATATCGTTATGTTGTAGTTTATCAAACATATAAAGAAGGTAAGCTAATAGTAACTTTTATAAGACGATAATCAGTTTAGCCACAAGTTTAATCTTTATGAAAATGATGTGTTTAATGTTTTTTCAACCAAATAAAGTTACCAAAACCTTTTTTTTAACGCTGGAAAAACGCATTACGCGTTTCCCCTACGGGAACAGTGTGGGGGGGGGGTATGTGGGGCTCGCCGGTGTCCAAGGTGCCAAGTGCACCCCGAACATCGGAATACCCATTAAAAAACCAGCGGTACCCTTTCCGTCTTGACGGGGAGCGCCACGGGTTCGCTTTCACATGTTACCGTGACAAAGTTACCAAACTCTGATATAACCCATATTAGGAAGATTTTCGAATACAGAAGTTTTAAAATAAAAATGTTGCAAGCTGTTACTATATGCAAGATAAATAATAAAATAAAAACCTAATATTTAAAGTTAAAAATAATATAACAAAGTCAAATCAAAATGATTGTTGGGAGATTAGATATGCAAAGTAATGTTGTTTTCGTTGTAATATGAATTTTATTACTTTAAGTTTTTAACTTAAGTACTTACTTTTAAGTTACTAACAAGTAGAAGAAATCAAGAAGTTGATTTTAACAGTTTTAAAAAAAAGCTTTTTATTACATTATTTAGAAAACTATATATCTTGTATTACTAGATTGTAAAAATTGTATAGATAAAAACTAAATTGATTGCTTATATACAATAAGAATATGATTTTTTTTCGAAATAAACATGCCCCCGGATGATTAAAATCTGTTCCGTTTTTTACTAAAATCGGCCAAACTTAGAAATAAAGAAAAAATTCTGTGGGCTTTTTCACGATAAATATTACATTTACTAATGATCATCATTCTATTTACATATTTTCTTAATATTCAAGAAAAACATGCTTGGGACACACTTGTATGGGCCAGTTACACAGTCCATACATCACAAGATAATAAATTTGATCAAGATTTACAAATTAAAAAAGCATATTAAATATTCGCTTTAGTGCCGGAATAATGCACCGATGTCATTAATTAGCACATAGAGTAAATTAGACACGTTAGGTATTTTAATTAACAAGAATATACATAACACGCGTCAAAAAGACAAAGAATATGTACAAGCATAACGACTCTTTAGGGCTCAAGCTAATTAATAAAAAGAAAATAATGGTCACGGCACGTCGTCTAAACGTTCTTGCGGCCGATTAATTAAGCTTGGCAGATGAAATATATTTCATTGAAATTAAGTTATATAAATTGTATAAATCTAAATTAATTTCAGCAAATAAATAGTTACATTATATGATAATTATTCATTAACAAGAATTTTGATTGGAAGCAAATACGCTTGTTTTTAATTTTGCTTAAAAAATATTGTAGGAGCTTTTAGTTGAATCACGAAACTGTAATTAAAAAATTAATTAATTAACTATTTGGGACAATACTATTCATTCCCATGCCTACAATTCGTGTTCTATATATAGCCTCAGTATATACAAGAATTAATTTACTTAGGCTGAAATAAACACTGATTGAATAACTTGAATACTTGAATACTAAAGACAAGATAATATATATGTGATAAAAATGATAGAATTATAGTATTTGTTGATTTTCAGGCAGGATATATTGAATAAACTTAATTGCAATTGTTATTTTTGTATTTAAAATTGTATAAAACACTTCAAAAGTGCTTGTTATTCAAAATTAAACCCGACTTGAATAAATTATACAAATTTAAATTTTGTGTTTTACAGTTTCATGAAAAGCTTTTTTTTATTATTTAGGCTTTTTTATTTACGATATAGATGTAATACAGTTATATGTAATAACGTTCTACCATTTTTGTAATTAATTTGCCTGAGTGATGGATGGATCTTATCATCACTGCCATATACAGACAAATAGAAAAGACAAAAAGAAAAAATCTAATGTGTTCAATATTTCAATAAATAAATAGTATTCATTACTTTTTTAAGAAAATCGCAGGCAAAATAAGAAACCGAAAAGAAAATTGGCACAATTTAGTGATATCATTTTTAAATATGTACTTGCCCTATAAATCTATAACATGCGTTTAAATGAAATGTGAACAAAATAACATTTATTTATTAAAGTATCTCTTCTTTCTTATCGCTTTGGTTGTCGCATACCTATTTAATACTTATTTGATATTTTACACTTCCACAAATCTATCGCACCACACCATTTTTATCGTTTTCGTCTATATTTTTTCTAGTCTCCAATCGAAACGATTATATTGATGATAAAAATTATGATATAGCTGACCAATTTTCGTCACGGTGGCCGGTATTCAGAAGGAAGACTTACAAACTGCTCAGGATATATTATAGTGCATATATACAAATGTACTTTCATTTCCCATAAACTCATAAAGCGATTTTGTTCCGTCCGATGGAACGGCAATTAGATACGGAGTTACTATACAGAGTTAAGGCGTACAACCTTTACATGCTTACTAAGATACGGGAGTGAGTACCAACTTCAAAACTGGACCGATATTGAAACTCGGCAAAAAATCGAGTAACTTTATTGTTCCGACTCAAAATTTGCACCCGATTTTTCTAAAACATTTTTATAAAGGTTAGTATTATTAGATGCTCTTATAGATCATATTGTACATATCGTATGTATATGAACGAGCTCTTCTATTATGGACAGCGTGAAGAAATACTATTGATTCTTATTTTTAATGATTAACAGAATATAGATCAATTCTAAATTAAAGCAGGCGAAAAAAAAAAGTTTATTAGTAATACCAAAAAAAAAAAAAAAACTTTTGAAAAACATAAATATTAAGGCTCATCTACTAATAAATGAGAAGACATTTGTTTTGTATAAATATCTAAAAAGACTACTAAATATATAATATATATACAACTTATACCAAAAGATGCAGGACGTTTCGCTAGAGATTTTAGTACATAACATTATTAAATATAAGAAGCTGCGCTACGCAGTTACACCAGCTTTTAATTGAGACGTTACGCGAATTTCGTGTTCTTATTACTCATATTTTTAGGGCTCGACATTAAAATATCAAACAAAATTTCCATAGCTCTATGAATTTAAGCATGGTTCAAAACAGAATAAAATGTATATTGTTAAGATGTAAGTTATGTTTAGCAAAAATTAGATGAATGCTCATAAAAGACGATTGTTGGCTTTTCATTGGACTTAAACAGCTGTTTTTGTTGTTTTTAAAATTGAGAAATTAAAAGGAGAAATTTTTCAATGATGCCTTTTTATAATGAATTTAGAGTAAATAAATATATTTGTAAATAATGTGTAGGTTCCTCTTTTTTCTAGTATTGCCTTTAGTTAGTATTTGCCTTGGAATCGACATTTGACAGGATCAAAAAAATATAAAGGTACCACCGGTTAAGAATGCCAGTTTTCACGTGTTCCCCTACTTTTACAACCCGGGTTCCTTCAAACGAGGCGTGAAGAGGCATCTTGCGGGCCGGCAAGGCGGTGACGGCTAGTACAGAACATTCTTTCCGACTGTACTGGCCGTCGTTGCGTTTGGACTCTACTACCACTTACCATCAGGTGGAGTAGAGTCATTTGCCATCCCGGACATATAAAAAAAAAGTTAATCTATAGTTACACTATTTCAAAAAATAAACTACAATAGTGCCAGCATCTTGGGTACAATGCCACAGGACAATCGAATAATTTTGATGGCGTTTTTTTTCTTTAAATTTGTAATGCGTATTTTGATTTTTCATATATTAATAAAATGACGGTACATAGCTTAAAAAAATTAATAAACAACTAATTACAATGTAATAAATATCATTATATAAAAATATTCTGCATGAAATTTAATGAATATTAGCTTCCTTTATTATCTTTTATTAGGTACCTCGCTGTATGCGCTCTTAACACGTTTCTTCATGAGATTTAAATTTATTATTTGATTAATATTATCTGCGAGATTTAAATATAGAAAATATTATTTCGCCCAAGGAACATGGTCTATTGACTATTAGTTTTGCAAATTTTACAATGCCAAAGTCGTATTGACAGTGGTGACCACTTAACATCAGATGACCCACTTGCTAGTTTGTCTACCTAATACTATACAAAAATATTTACGTCCTTATATAACGTGTGACACCGTTTTATCGAATAATCCAACTTCCAATGAAGCTTTGAATCTAATGTTTAATATTTCTATTGTCCAACATCATCTTGGACAGCAAGTGGGCCATCTGATGTTAAGTGTGTAAAATGCACTATGCATTTTATTTTATTAACTATTTTTTTCTTATTAGATGTACTTTATTTGTGTATTAATATTTTGAAAGTAAATATTAAATTATAAACAAGACATATCCATTATTCAAATCTACGTTAGTTTTGGTCAGTAGCACTTAAAATTCAAACACCAATATTAAATGGCCTCGTGATGTCTTTAATAACCATAATTATGAGCGTAAAGGAATATTATTTGCCAATCATTTGATTAATAGTAGTACAATTAATTTTTGAAGATTTTATAATTGATGTCACGCTGTATATGATTGTATGAGTTTTAAATCAAAATAATAAATCTGATGAAATATTTTTAAAAGTTGTCACGTCGGCAACGATTGTTGAGGCATGGAAACGAGTAAGATTCAATATATTGATAGAAATTTTGCTTACTTTTTGATTGTTACTGTATATTATGCTAGCTGTTGCCTGGCTTTTGATTTTGGCTTCGCTCACGCGTAAATATAAGTAAAGGATAAATGGTTGAATGGAAGTCAAAGTAAGAAACATGAAATTTCATTCTGGGTAAAAAAAGTATATTACGGTGTTTCTTTTAAATTTTAGATTGATGATTAATTCAATAAATATTATCAGTGAACTTAGTTTATTATATTTTATAGTGACCTAAATGGGTTGAAACAAAAAATATTTTATAGATGTCTTGTGATCTACAATGCTGTAGATCAAATTCATTCAAGCCGTTAAATATGCAATGCTGTAAATGAGGAAGCGTAAAAATTTTTTTTAAATTTAAAATACTCAGTTTAAGCAATACTATTTAAGTCAATGACAACTTTATTTATAATTAACTATATAAATGAAATGCGGCTTATTCTTTTGGTGTAGGTACCGATTTTGGGTGTAATTTTATGTGATAGGAAACAGAAGGATTCAAACTAATTAGAAATTAAATGGGTTAGTGGACAGCACCATCTTTTTCATTCATAGGATATCTAACCTGTATTTAACGACTTGTTCCCTAAATGCTTTCGACAAAAGGTCAATATTTAAAGCAGCTCTGTCGTCTTTAGGAGATCATATAGCACGCTCTAATACCCATTTCATGGGATTTTTCGTAATGTTACTAATATCAAGATATCGAGGTCGAGGAAAAGTTTTTTCGTATTTTATATACATTAAATATATTTTATTTGATATATATATATTTTTTTTCTTACACGGTCTGTTTTGTCCATAAAGTTCAGATAGACTTTTCCGCCACAGTTCTATAAATTATACAATTAAAAGGGCTCTTGCCACCATTGACGTTCCTGCTCTTAGTGAGCCCCATGGAATTAGTTGTGATGATGGCAAGAGACTAATTTACTGGTGGTAGAGCTTTGTGCAAGCTCGTCTGGGTAGGTACCACCCACTTGTCAGATATTCTACCGCAAAACAGCAGTACTTGGTATTGTTATGTTCCGGTTTGAAGGGTGAGTGAGCCAGTGTAATTACAGGCACAAGGGACATAACATCTTAGTTTCCAAGGGTGGTGGCGCGTTGGATATGTAAGCGATGGTTGACATTTCTTACAATGCCAATGTCTAAGGGCGTTGGTGACCACTTACTATCAGGTGGTCCATATGCTCGTCCGCTTTCCTATTCTATAAAAAAAAGACCTGATGGACTGACATTGGTTCCCTGGGAACGAGGATGGGCCCTAATTTGGGACATAACATGTGTTGAAACACGGGCCTCATCTCATATCAGGGAAACAATGTTATTAAAAGCCGAAGCTGCCGCGGAAAGATCTAAAGCGAACAAACGTTACAAATATTCATCTCTTATTCCAAATTACTTTTTTTCTGTTTGCAGTTAAAACGCTTGGACCTTGGATTAAAAAAGCAAAAAGATTCATAAAAATATTACACCCCGTCTTATTGCCTCTACTGATGACAAAAGGGCTGCTTCATTTTTCGCCTAGAGAATCGGAATTGCGATTCAAATGGGAAATGCTAGCATTCTTGCCACCATTTTACGCGGTCATGTTTTGTACAGTAACTATTTTTAATTTTTATTTGTATTTATTTAAGGCTTTTTTATCATTGTTTATTTACATTTTATTATTAAATATTTTTATTGCACGCTTTATGTGTCGATGCACTTATGTATTTACATATCATTATTTGCACTTGAAGTTTTTAACCAAATATTTCCAATAAACGCTAATAACCCATCAAAATAAAAAATAAAAAATGCTACCCCTTTTCTCGTCACTGGAATATTCAAAAATTGATTAAAATATATGTTTATTAATTCAATCAATATACACTAATAGTAAATTTCAAATATATAAGATCATTCTTTTTTTCATTTTTATACTAATCTATTCACCCATTTCTCCCTTTTGATGTTACATTTCCAAAAACGATGACATATGAATTTATTTTTGCTCAGAAGCTTTAATAATCAATTTCATTCTTCTAATTTCAAAATTGGCGGGTTCACCATATAAACTTTCAAAATATACGTCTGAAATACGTCTTTATTTATTTCTAACCAGAAGCTTGTATATAAAATTGCATGCTCCTAACTTTGAAAATAACGGGTTTTTATACAACCGTTCATCCCTTATTTTACTCGTTTAGCGGTGGAAATTCCAAAAATCATTGCTCAATGGATGTTATCAGCATAAAATGCATGAACTGTCAAAATTTCAAGTCTTTAATCAACGTGCTTTAGGCTCTGCGTTTATTAATCTGTCAGGACAAGTCATTACGTATATACGTAGGTATAGATCAATTCGAAATTAAAGTTAGTCAAATTCAAATAATTTTGAGCATGAATTTCAAGTACACTTGTTCTCAACGAACGAACTTTGTTGCTATTTTCATATAATTTCAGTTTTATATCGATAATAATCGGTATTAAAAGAATATCAGTTAATTTATAACCCTAAATTTAATATTATTCAAGGTTAAGTTATAAAAATTACAAAAAGTGTTCATAAATATCCAAAATGTTAATCAAACTAATTTAGATATATTGTACTAAGTCCAGATGTTATGAACAGAAAATCGTTCAGCCATGTAGAGAGTTTGTTAGAGCTCTACGTGTTCACAAAAACAGCACCAGCACGACAACGAACAGTGAAAGCAGAAATGAGAAGATATACAGATATTATATTAGTGTAGGTAAATCCATTATGCAGGTACTTAACAAACGGGTCTGCTCTGATAAGAAACTATCGGGTCTTATAACTGATACGGTGAGAGCATGTGTGCATGGTATTTTAAATTTCTCTCATGATTGCAATAAATATAACGGTGTATGTATGTGGCTTTATTTACGACGTTATACGGTTATAACGTAGAAATAAGAACGATAGTACCCTTAAGGATAGTCAAACATGATTGTTTACTTGTGGTGAAAATAGAAGAATTATTTAGACAAATCTACCTAATAATTAATAAGAATTTCTTTCCAGTGGGAATAATCCTTATATATTTATCCGATGAATATTTCATAAATGAAACACTTAACATATTTTTTTATAAAAAGAACTGAGATTATAAAAGTTATTATTTCGTGAACTATTTTTTATTAAATAGGGAACTTATTGCAATTTCACCGTAATGGTTGTAATAATTAGCAATAATATACTAGTAGTGCGGAAATAAAGTGTAGGCTGGAGTGAGGTGCGAGCCCTCGTTATCAGTCGCGAGTCGCGCAAGAGCCTAATCACTTTCATTGCAACCCTGCGAAGGAGGTCGGTCGGGCCGCGCTATCACGCACGGCACTACGGCAGTCGGCGAGTCGGCAGTCGGCACGCAGTCGGTCCCGCGCAGTGGGTGCGCGCAGGCGTGCGCTGACACCGCGCGCGATCGCGACCGTCCTTACGTCCTCCTCGCGTGACGACACCCGGCCGCAGCCGGGAATGGAGGCCTGCTGCGCGATCACACCTGCCGAGGAACTCGTGGGCGACCAGGTACGACTTGCGTTGGACCACCCGATCCTCAGTGACAATCTTACTTCATACTTTGTAACAAAAACATGCAAGCCCAACAAAGTGTACCGCCTGTGACGTCTACTGAGAGTAGTGATTGCTGTTAGTTTGATTGTGTATTCGACCTGTCTTGTATATTACATATAAAATCATCGATTCAAAACACGTGAAACGTACCAGTGGCGAAATTAATGGTCCAGTGCGGCTATCGAAGCAATTTATTCATTTAAAAATAAAATAAATATTATATTAGTATAATTATATTATTAAAATTTTTACTACATAGACACATACATACCTAAGCATAATAATAAATAATATAAAAATAATAAGTGTTATATGACCCTCATATGGTCAAAGAAATATTATTTGAGATTTTTCTATTGATTTAAGTATAAAATAGATTAAAAAAATGTTTTTACTTAATTACATTATAAAGAATTTTAAGGGATTGGTACCCATATCATTAAATTACATCGGATTTCAAGCGTAATATTGGTATAAAACCCAGCGCTGAAAGTTGTTTTCCGCCGGCATTGTTTCCGCAGAATTGGTCGGAAAAACTGAGGTGTTTAATGGCCCTTGGAAATATGTTTTCCGATAATATTTTTATAGAAATATTTTACAAAGATACATAAAATAAAATCTTCCCCTTAGTTTTACAAAATCTACTGACTTTTCTAATTATTCTACAGGAAATTAGTAAGAGGAAGTCCCAATCACAGTTTGTGATTTGATTGCAATCGAAGTAAACAGAACAATAAATACATTTCTTGAATTCCGTTTTAGTTGAATGTTGCGTTGAAATATACAAAAAACAGACTTTTTATTTTCATATCCATTATATAACATAATAAAATTGTTTTAGATAATTGTGTACTATTATTAAAATATTTTCGGTGTCCAAATATTAACAAATTTTTAAGCAACATTTTATATTTTATTATATTCTTATTGAAACCGATTATTTTGCTATTGACTGTGTAAATTTTTTAATTAATTATTACAATCCGAAACTTGTGCGCATAGAAAAGACATCAACGACTACCGACGGCTTAACGATCAATCGAAATGAGGCTTGGAGAATTTTTATTTTGTTACAAAGTTTAATTACCTTTTAAATTATGCAACTCTAATAAAATAATTAATAATATAAATTGAAAATTCGTAAAAATTAAATAAAATCAAGTTTTTGAAGACTTTAATTCATTCAATTAGAAAAATATATTTAGAATAAATAAAAGAAAAGAATATCGATGAAACATTAATTCAGTTTTACATATTATAAATGTTAATGCTGCATTATGGGCAGCTTTGCTTCCGGTGGGATCGGGAGGGACTATTTTAAATTTGATTATAAAAAAAGGTCATTAATTAAATATACATAGTTAAAAAAAAATTAAAATAATGATTTAATCTTTAACCATTGATAATTTTGCATCAATTATATTTTCGTTCAATGTATTTTTTGACACATTATAATTTAGTATTACATAAGAGGTTGATTTAAAATTTCTGGATTATATTAGTAATGTTCTTAGCTTGTAAAAAGAAGAAAATCTAATGACTATCAAAACGTCACAATGTTTTCTAATAAATGTTAATTATTAACAATAAATTGCATGTTATAAGAATATTTTTAAGATATTGCAACTGCCTTTATGTTTATAAGTTTATTTACTTTATTGTTTATTTTACATTAAATAACACAACTCTTTCTTTTTTACTTATAATTAACATGCTTACCATGGCTTTATTGTTAACTGATTTCAAATATTATACCTCAATGTTTAATAATTTTATAAAAATCCAAATATATGCGGTAATGACAATTCGCTTACTTTAGGTTTGTAAATGTTCATACATTATATGTTTATACATATAATTATAATATATTTAAATAATTTTAGTTATTGTTAAATATTCCAGTGGTATTTTCAGTGAATGTTTTATCATTTTACTAGTTTTTCAGTAGTAAATATCTAGAAGCGAAGATCAATTGGTTAGTGTAAAAATAAAATACATAAAACTACAAATATATTTTAGTAATTATTAATATAAGATGAGCAGTATCAATGTGTTGTTATGTAATCACGCAACAGCAAATGACACACGTGCTGTTGGGAGTAAAAGTTAAGAGAGATTTTAAGCATGTAATAAATATTACTTGATGCCAAACATAAAGTAGTCTACAAGTAATAAATGCAAGTTTTAACATATTTACATATGAAACCGGCTTTTTATCTATAAAATTAATTAAAACTTTATAAGTTTGTGTTCGTAAAGAGCACAATTTCATCTTACGTCTACGAGAACGAAATTACACCAATTAATGTAAAATATATGAACTTAATTGACTGCCTCGTTGGTCTAGTGGCTTGATGTAACCTCCGCAAACCCGGAGGTCCTGGTTTCAGTTCCCAGGTCGGGCAAGAAAAAAGATATTGGGTTTTTCTGTCAGAAAGTTCTCAGTAGCAGCCCGGAGTCTGGAAGTTAGAAGTGTGTACACCCCCGTGTCTCGGAAAGCACGTAAAGCCGTTGGTCCTGCGCCTGAACTCTTTCCGGTCGTGTCGGATTGCCGTCCCATCGGATTATGAGAATTAGGGAATAAAGAGTGTACCTGTGTTTGTGCACACACTTGTGCACTATAATATCTCCTACGCAGTTGGCTAATCTCTCTTAAGATTGGCCGCCGTGACCGAAATCGGTTTGGAGGACATTATTTTTATTATTATTATGAACTTAAGTGTAAGGTTGAAAGAAATACATACATTTATTGTCAGAGACTTTTATGTAATAAATAATCGCTAAAAGAAAAAATTCCAGTTAAATAAACACGTAATATATAAATAATAAAAGTACAGTTAGAGTCGTGAAGAGGTAATCTCTTATTCACAATATTCTCTTAAAGCTTTCCTATTCTTTAAATTAGCATATTAGCTGAGAAATCTCGAATGTATTGGATGTCAGTTGTAAATATAAGCGGCGATGCGATGAAGAGCGATGTTAAGTGGACGTAACTTAGCATAAAACAAATCTGATCATTACCATCGTCCATCGATGTCCATATTCGGGTTTTACAAAAGCTTAATTGATTTTAACGCGCACTTTCGGCCTTTTATAATCATATGCCCATGACACATTTTTTTTTAAATCTCATATTCCAATATCGAAGAGAAGTATATAATTGTTTACTACACTTATTGAGTAAAACGTATGCGACGTTTTTTTTATTTCAGGGCACTATTTTTTGTTCTAATCAATCTGCCCAACTTGTTGCGTCTTCGAGCTGATGGGTCTCTTAGCAATTTTTCTATTAATCTAATTTCTTTAAAGATCAGTATTTAGAATAACTTAATACAATCATAAATGTATATATATAATTGACTATATACATCTTTGTATATAATTCTTATAGTTTACATAATATTATGACTACTGACTGATGATATAATATTTGATTAGTATAAATTAAATTATTAACATTAGTAATATAAATACCATTTGAAATGTAGGCAATAATACAATATTGTATTTAAAAAAAATCTTTCTCTTCGTTCATCTCTATAGGAGTTGTTTAAATTTTTTATTTATTTATTTATTTGATTCCTGAACGGAATACCAGGAGTAACAAATTATTGGTTACTAAATGTACATGTCACATCCGTTAGTGTCTTTTAATCTGTGAAACAAATACTTATAATAAATCATAAACTTTAACACAATATTTTACATTATATTTAAAATTAGAATGTTGATGTATATATGGATCTATTCATTTTTTATCTTTAAAAAAACTATATTTCTACGTGCGCGTAATTTTAATAAATCGGATAAAATTAAGGAAGCGTCTTTGATCGAGTCTCTCTTACATATTGTAAGCCGGTGGAAGTAAAATATCTATACTCTAGCTTAGGTATCTTAGATCGGCCTAGAATTTGCTATTTGACTTGGGTGACATAGACAATCCAAATCAATAGATTTATAAATGAGGTCAGGTATTTCTGTATTATTTTGACCTTTAAAATAATAAATTGCTTAATACCATGATAAATTTATATTTTATAAAGTAATACTTGTCGTTGTTTATAAAAACAGTTAGTCAATCTTAATAAAATATATTTCGCAGATTGTCCCGGGCGGCGGCCGCTGGGGTGCTCCACACGCCGCCGGCCTCCTGGACTCCTGGTTTCAGATGCAGGTCTGTTTATGTTACTTGTAATTATTAATTCTTAATTAAAGTAAATAACGATATAAGATATTTTGTTACGAATAACAGTTTTTGTCCGAATATTCAGAAGGAACATTTTCGATCGAAACGAATTCCAACTAAATGATTATAAAATTATAATACCTTGGAAATATTCAATACATGCCATTGTAGAACTGTCAAGCATGTTCATTCAGAATAAAAACATTAAACGAACCAATCGTCAAACTTCTATGAAATAAAATTTGTAACCTTAAACTTTATGACGTGGGTATAAAGGCAACTATCAAATGTCAATTCGAATGTAATGATATTTAGGTGGCGGCTTGTACATATTTGTATGCCGCATGCAATAATGACATTGTCACGTATGAGCGACATGCCATTTATGTGTATATACTTACATCTGTTATAATCTAAATGATAAGCCGTTTAACTTTATTAAATGATCAAAATTCTGCAAAAAAATATATAAAAAAATCTTTAGTTAATCATACACATATAATAATAGGGATGTGATGTATCTGGCTACTGCTATGCATGAACCTGCATTTTTACAGCCATTACCTCTGAATAAATATTTTACTGCATAGTCAATTTGTTATTCTATAAAAAAACAACAATGTAATAACTTCATAAACAAAAATTTAAACTATAATATTAAACATCACTGCCTAAAAAATAGACTGAAAGAAAGTTAGTACTCAACTGGCATTCGCTCAGTGTATCCAACTTTTCGTCAGGGTTACCGTTGCCTTAATCTTTTCTACTGAAAAAATAAAAATATTTGTGGGCACTCGCCAAAACAAGACCTATTAAACAGTTAAGTGTTCAAACGGTGATAACATGAAAACCCATGTTTTATTTCAGTAGTCATAAAGCAATATTTATTTACAAAAAATGATAATCAAATTATAAGAAAATACATAGAATTGACAAGTCATAAATACATAGGTCGACAGTTCTTTCATCTTTACTTTACTTCTAATTAAAGGTGAAATTGCAAATAAATAAATGGCCTAATGGTTAGTGATAAGATAATAGAGACCTGTTTAAAAAAAAAACAATTTACAGAACCACATAACCACTGCGAAAGTGTTTGATGTTTTGCAAAGGTGACATATTAAGGTGATTAATATTTTTAAAGGTTTTATTAGTATATTAATTAAGTTTAATTGTACGGTGGTATAGAAAACAAAAATCACATAAGTAAATAAGTTTATTTTTAAATAACATTTAGTACAAATCTATTTCTTAAATAGGTTAAATCGTTATGGTAAAGATAAAAATGATTTACCTAGACTATTACGACCAGGACGAACTATCAACAACAAAAAGATGAAACAGGCTTTTAAGTTCACACCATGGGTTAAGATGGCCATGACAGTCTTAGAAATAATAACGCATGGCTTAGCAAGTCTGGAGACATTCATCGCTTGCCATAAAAAATCATTTTTCTGTTCCCCCTTTTTTGGGGTGAGTGCAATATGTAACCTACACTTTTTTTAAAAGTTACATATGAAGAGCTAACTAACTCTTCATATGTAACTTTTTCTCTTTTGAATGCTTGGATAGATAACGACTCAGCTCTCTCTTGTTTATCGATAATAAATACGATATCAAGAAATCATATTAAAAGTAATTCTACAAATTACATTTAAATATATGTAGGTATAGAAAATGCATCGTAATCTAAATTTGAAAATAACAAACAGCTGATTACATTTTAATTACAAGCGATTTGATTCCTTAAATATTATGAACTAATTTTCCGGTCGACCAGAAGTGCTTATAGTTTATATTATTTCTGGTGGACAAATATGGAATTGATTGAGTGTATCGTAACAATTTACACGGTACATGATATCGTGTGCAGCATTGGGGCTATTGTCAGGGACCAGACACCGTGTCGTGCATGGGAATTTATATCAAGATAATATGGGGTAAGAAGCAGCCTTCCGAAAATTAAGAGTTTTGGTCTAAAAGTTAAATGAAAGTTAATTTAAATTTTTAAATTAAATTTAATATAAATAAAATAAAATTTCCGGAGTACAGTACGTTTAAAACCTTACGTTTTAGCAATATTAAACTATTTTTTAGTAACAAAATATTAAAATCATCTTAGAATCAATCATTTTATTTAATTATTACTAATAATTTCTTGTATTTTTAGATATCATGTATATATATTTTTGCAATCAAATAAAATTGTAATGAAACGCGGCTAACAATTGATTTCCCGAATGATGTATAGTTTGATAAAGCAAGAAGACCTTGTACGTAACTGCTTTGTAAGTAATGCCTTCTGTTATCAACGGACACGACGTACACGCGAGGGGTGCGTACTCGCATGAATGAGGCCGATCAAACATTTTTTTTAATCCGTCAGCAATATATATGCGTCTGCAATTAGTGTTAAATAGAAAATTTTAAATGAATAGTGAAGATTCAGGGATACTAATGTTAGCATACAGAATTTAATCCTAATTAAGCATTATCTAATATTAATTTTATGTAAATATCGATGTTCTATTGTATATTTATGAAATTACTATTGGATATAACTAAATATATAAAACATTACAAAATGCACATCAGGTTAAATATAACTTTTATACGGTTTACCCAAACAAAAAACACGACTCAAATTATGTATTGAACGACATAAAGAGATTTTCAGTCATTTTGTTTAGGATTCAACCTTACAGCTTATGACTGAATAATAGTGGTGTGTCGTTAAAAACTACTTTATGCGTTTCCACATAAAGTAGAGGGGAGGGGGGGTTTGTGGCACTAGCCGGCGCCGAGCATGAGCCGGAATACCGACTAAAAAACCAGCGGTACCCGTCTCTTCGGAGGACGTCACGGGATCGCTTGCGCTACTACCGTGACGCACCGACGGTTGGCCCGCCTATACGGGCCTCCTAATCCTAGGGGATTACCCGGGGTACAGAGATATCCTAGCTTTGGCTATATTTATGGCGGGAGGAGGAAGTGTGCATTGCGCTGACGCCTTCTAATAGGTCTTCTTCGGCGAAGCCAGCCAGCGGAGGCACTGTCCTCACGCACCCGCTCCGCCGCTTCCTTCTGAGACATGACATTTTCGCAGAAAGAGACCGTCTCCTTCCAGCACTTCTCACTACCAATCATAGCGTTTATTACGCTCAGCAGCGAACAGGTCTCCGCCTACGATGGCCGCCAAGGAATAGGCCTCCATGCGGCATACTTAATCAAAGTGTGACGTGCCATGTCCGAAGGCGCGCCGCACACGCGGTAGAAGGATGTCACCTCCCGCCTTGCTATCAGGTGCAGGAATCTACCGAAGGAACCGTGCCCTGGAAGTACCTGCGTTAGCCTGAATGTGAGTGTGCCGTGACTCCGTTCCACCCAGCGACACAAGTAGGGACAGACCGCCTCTACCGTCACCTGACCTGCCTAGGGGGTTCTAACAAGAGAGTGGAAAACTGAACTGATTAGACCTCAGCCCGATGATTCCATTTCTCTGAAGTCACAATAAAGCTAACGACATCTACATCGACCTCAAAGTCGCACATCGGCGAAATATTAGACGTAAATAGTTTAGATAGCTTGATTTATAAAGTAGCTTAGTTGTTAGTAGTAGTTTATAAAATAAAACTAATAAGAAGGAAATCTATATGTTTGCACATTATATAATGTACTTCATTACTTTTTTTTAATTTTCTTTAAAAGTATAGAGATTAGTTTCTTATTAGTTTCATATTATATATATTATATATTATAAAATGTATTTCTAAAACATATAGTTCCTATTATTAAAAGGATGTTGGGTTTTAATCGACGCATTGTCCATTTCAAACTGCGTGTAAACTAAAATTAAACGCATGATTTAAGCTCCATGTACTGTGACACAACTATTTTATTTTTAATTCAGTATAACTTATCTAGCGTAGTTAACTGTTTGCTATGTAATAAGTAATATAACGATTAACTAAAAATCTATAAACAATTAATTAGCACTTTAGGTAAAAAAATAATAATAGATAGAAATGTTATTGCATGGATCTACCATACTTATACATATAAATATTTTAAAGTAATGTTAATAGTAGATTAGTAACACTATGAAATTAAACCCTTACCTAGGTATAGTTCAGGATACATTTTACACATTCAGTTGAGTTAAGTTTCATTATCCTAAATACCCAACAATATCAGTGTCAATTAATATTACACACCTCAATGACTTTACTCAGTTGCGTAAGCGCAAACGTAAATGAGATTCATGTAAAGAAGAGGGTCGGGGGAGAGAGGAAGAGGGAATAGTGACAGGATTCACGGTCCAACTGACGAATACAATGATCGCGCTCAATACGTGATCGATTATGGCTTTGTAGATATGTACATATATGTATGTTTCATTATTTGTTATTTTGAGTGCCTAAAGCCGACGCAGTATGGTACAGTTGTACAAAGGATTTTATTTACGTAACACTTAAAACTTTTACATTTTAAATATATATATATATATATTAATATATATATATATATATATATATATATATATATATATACACACAATTATTATTTTTATTTTGGACACTTCACACACGGCCATCTGATCCCAAATTAAGCTTGTACAAAGCTTGTGCTATGGAAACCAGACAACTGATATACTACATATACTACTTTTCTTTTGTATATACATACTTATATAGATAATTACACCCAGACTCAGAACAAACAGACATGTTTATGCACACAAATCCTGGGTGGGAATCGAACCAACCACGCTAACCGGCTCGCCAAAAATTATTTTATTGTAACCAAAATAATATATATTATTTTGGTTTTGCTCTCTACACCTATACTTATCCAATTAGTATCCAAGAAATTAAATTAGTATTATTAATGACTATGTAGAACATATAAGCAGTAAATAGATTATATAATATAAAATAAATTAATAATGTAAAGGTTATTAAGTTTTGCGAAGATCTTGAAATATATTATTATTTTATATGCATATGGCATGACATGTATGACTAGTGAAAAAATACTTTACAACTGTCCCAAGTCGACAGTTCCACTTTGGATATTAATTAATAATCTTAATTAAATTATTATATACTTTGTAAAATAAATATCATATTTGTATGTATGTGTGTCTTATTTATGACGTAATTATTCAATGGTATTACTTAAAAAATAATTGCACAATGAGACTTAAGACATAGAAACATACAAATAGACATATGATGCTCATCGATAATGCTAAAATCCGCAAACGTACTATATCAGTAATGGTGTTCAAATAACGATTTACGTCTGTGTACACATATTTATGAATCGCTGGAAACTTATCATGATATCAATAAGTAAACTAAAGAAAACCTCGTTACTTTGAATTTATCTTTTCAGTTTTGTAAGAAATGTGTTTCTACATTTAAAAAAAAAATATACAAGTAGAGCACGGTTTTACGTTTTCGATATTTAAATTCAATAGTTACAATTATTATCTATTATACACAGTAATTGAATACGTCTCATCTATGAATTATTATTTCATTCATCGCGCTGGAATTTATAAGAATCCAAAAGAAGAGATATATTGAATGGAAAATGAAACCGTATTTTAATTTGAATATCAATTAAACAAGGAGACACAATCATTATATTTGACATTTTATTACTTCTACAGTTTTTTATTCACATAAAATATAATCCCCGAAAGCAAGCTTTTAGACAATGAAATATAAAATATCTAATGTACACCATAATTTAGTTTAACTGCTCGCTAACGAGATAGCAGCTTTACTTCTTCAGGACTCGTAACTTATGAATACACATCAGTTTTTAGTTAATGACTCATTTACTTCAGCCTATTAATTTTTATTGCTGTTTTAGAAACCCGTTGTGATTTTTAAGAAACTCATTGATCCTATAAATCATTTAAAAGCTAATCATTGTTTCCGTAATATTTGTCTCATGCAATATTATTTTAAGATTATCAAAATCGTAATAAACTGACAAATTTGGTACGAAATTGTAAAGTACGAGTTATTGCGAAGAGTACATATTCTTAAATTAAATTAGTTATCGGATGAAAGCAGAATGTGTCAAATTTCTGAGTCACATGACCTGTCCACTATTTTACATCACGGTGAAGTTATTACTATAATAAAAAAATGTACTTAGTAGGTCTCCAAACATTATTTAATGTTTATAATTTAATTATTTCGTTATAGGTAATCGTAGCACATCTTTTTATAAACATGCATGTCATTATTCGATCGAATGTATTTTTAAAAATCTTAGTATAATTATTTTACTTTAATAGATATAGTCCATAATTGATAACATGCGGATTTCATAAATAATGTTGTTAAATATTTTCAAAAACATAACAAAAACCAAGTAGTGTTTGTAAGTCAGTATCAGTTTAATAACTCAACTTTAGTGTTCAGGCTACAAAAGGTATCCATTTATTTTGTAATCCAAGTTCAATCAATCCAGTTTTTTTATTGATAAAGAATTAACTTGTACTTACATTGTAGACTTCAGTATTTGTGTATCGATATCGGACAATCAGACGTAATATATTAAGTGCTACCTGCGCAAACCAATAAAAAACGCAACGTTTTATTAATTTATACATAAATGCGCCACGCTTTCTATACGATTATATAGTCCACTAATGCAATACGTCATATACTATATAATTTTAATATTATTATTCTGTAATATAACACATGCTATTATATCGTTACAGTTTGGTTTGAATGTGTCGCTCTTAAATTTGTTTGTTATAAAATTTAATATAAAGCGAACATGTCTAAACCTAGGCTGCCTGGAGTGCATATAAAAGGACAATTAGTGGATCATTGATAATAACGTGTCATATATCTTATATGATTAATGAATGACGAAACAAATATATTACAATAATTAGTGATCGTTGTTGGTTAATATTACTTATAGTTAACTGTGAACCGTGTAACCGGTATGGAATTAATTTGATTAAAAGTATGCTACGATCACAATAAATGTTATTATTTTATATAATGAAATGTAATAAAATGTAAATATAATGTAATAAAATGTAAATAAGAAAAGTGTAATATAAAATATATTAATTAATGTTGTGTATAAACATAGTTTTATACGATGCCATTTTTTGTGAAAAAAAAAAAGTCTTAGGTCATCTCTAGGTAATTTTATATGAATATATTTAAAAAAAAACTTTGTTCGACCTTATCATTAAAACTCGGTGTATATTATATTACTAGTACCAAAATATATAATTAATCCGGTCAGTACAAAATCTAGGTTAGGGCGACGCGACCCAAAATCTTTGTCGTACGATAAGTGCAAAAGAGACAGCACTAGGTGACCTAGAGAAGCAGGTTGGGAATCCGGAAGGTACGAAGAAACCGGCTCCACGATGCATTTTTCCATTCAATGGAAAGCTCTGCCTTTACTTCGCAAGCCGTTGATTTTTTTCGATAGTACGCTGACACGATAACATAACGTTCTCGTCTTAACTAACCGTCATCAATATTCGTAATATTAATCAGTTAATTTTATAATCAATTAAATCATGGTTTTAAATAATTTATGTAAATGCGGAAAGGCTATCTTAAAAGTAATATGAAACTGTTGTGTTTATTTTTTATTCTTAGCGTTTATGATCGATTTTTGATCTCAATTTTTGTTATTTTGTAACGCTTTAATCTTAAAATCGAGAATGGTCCAGAAAAATATTCATATTGTTTTTGAATACGTTGAATAAACTTCTTAAAAATGCCACCACTCAATTAATGTGTCAGGACAAAATAAAAATGATTTGATTTTATAACAATTTTTTTTTACATAAATAAAAAAAAGAATAATAAGTTTGTGATTATATTATCAATTTTAGATTAAGAACAGCTGTCGAACTTAAAAAATATGTTATTAGTTACTTTGAGAAAATTTAATTTATATAGTTGAAGTAACACTATGAACTAATAGTTCTCAAAACTTGAGAACCAAACCAGTGAAAATCAAATAGAACTAAAGGAATGAAGATAAATATCATCAAAAATAGGTACGTTATGACATAAACACTTGACAATATCCAATACCAGTGAAATTTCGATGTGACAACTTTTGAAGTTATATTGAATCCAACCCAAAAAGAATCAACAAAATCAATATACGAAGATATCTAAAGATGAACATTTCCGGCCGAATTGGGAATCTCCTATTTTGAATTTGCTTAAAAAACATAATAATATCATATTAGCTCATATTTTTAGCTATCTAATAATTGAATCATCTATCTCACCCGAGTACGTTCTATTATCTGTAAAAGGCAGGAAAATGTCATCTAAAGGGCTGGTCCGTTTGCGCGAGCGAGTCGTCTTGTCGAACGGTTGCTTTCTACCCCGCGGCTGCGGCCCCTTCTTGCATTCCAAGCGTGCGGCAAATCGCAGCCTCAACGTATGTCACAGAATACTGCGGAACCCATAACAATTAAATTTATTTTTCTATTTCTTAGTTATTATTATCTTATTTAACAGTAGCAACAATGATGATCGAAATGATTTGACTTATATGAACTAAGGTACTGAACTAGCCTTATGTGAAATTTTAAATCATAAAATTAGAAAGTAAAATTAAACGCAAATGTAATAACTTCGTTCTAAATTACTAATATTCGTAGTTTCGGGACTAAATAATTATGCTGAAGTCTTCATGTTTCCTTTCTTGTCCCAGTTAAAAGTGTCATCGACTTAGTATGTTATTTGCGTTGGTTATCTCTTATTGACACATTCAAACAACTTATCGGTCGACGAGTTTCAAAAACGACGCTTAGAGCTTGGTGTCAGTCTTGTCGAAATAAATATTATTAAAAAACTGTGTTTCATTCTAAATAATAATATTATGCAACACGTCTTTGTAATACTAATCGTACATATGTAATCATGCATATTATGTTTATGAGTATCTATAAACTGAACTCCTTGAAAGAACTGGATTCGTTACAAAAAATTTAACACGTCAATAATTGTACAAATAATTTGATTTACATTCTGTTCGGTTAGTTTTGTGAATACGATAGAGTGAGTAGCTCCACCATTTTCTTTATACCTATTTAGAGTTTTGTTTAACAAAACGCACCGTTACATGGCAGCGTGACGTCAGTGAGACGGTGGCGAGGCTGCGGAGCAACGCGGGGTACGCGGACGCGGGGCGGGGCACCTGCGCGCGCGCCGTCGAAAGTGATCAGAGTTGTAGACCACGCAATTTGCAGAAACGGCACGGCCCGTGTGTACTATACATGTATTAAAACATACATTATTTATATTACCTTCACATTGCAACCAACGGGTTCATTTTAATTAACTAATTCTAACAAAACTGGTACACTTATGTATTTGGTATAATTCTATTTTACTTAAACGATGTATTAATAAAAATAATGTTTTACGATTTATCTTAATTTTAACGTGATATATTATCGAATATTTAATTTATTTATGACTTTAAGACTGAATATTATTTTACTGTTGAAAATATGCAGTGACACTTCTGTGTGTGTATTGTAGTCGAATGCGATCGAATGTTGGTCATGCGGACTGCGGAATAGGACAGGTTAACGTGCCCGATAAACACACCATCGTAATTCCATTCAAGTTTTTAAAGCCTTTTTAGTCTCTGCCCTGAAACGAATAATTCAACGCACTGATATGGATGCTTTGTCTTAAGAGAGTTTAAAATGTATTGTGCAATTGCTGTCTGCTTGCTTTTAGCTAAGTGTTCATGTCATGGAGGCGATAGCACTAAATTAGTGCGGACGGTATTTCCAAATACATAATAAAACGATGGTGAATGACGAAATTTTATTCGAAGCAAACTTGTTTGTACCAGCCTGTAAATGTCCCACAGCTACACTTAGGGCTGCTTTTGAGAAGGTTATGAGCTTATTCCACCACGCTACTTCAATCGATGGATACACATTACTCGCATGTGGCACATTTTCATCCGACATGTAGGTTCGCATCAAAATAAATTTGTGCCTGCCCGGATTTGAACTCCTAGTCTTCAGTAAATATTCAGATGTTCTATGTTATCAATGGATCACTTCGGGTTATATAATTTAATTTAAGTTATTATATAAATTATTTAAAACAAACATTATCGGAGAAATATAAAAAATATTTGACGGATAACTGATATATCAATCAAACCGATTAATGCAACCGATTTAATGAACAGTATTCGAAATATGCTTAAATAAAAATTTATTATTATCGATGACATTTAAATTATTATAACATTTATATTACTTTATACATATATCCTTAAGCTACATGCAGTAACATTTATTTTAGCAACAGTGATTAATTTTTTTGTGAATGAAAATATTAATAAACTATTTAATTAACATCGACGTTAATTAACTGTTTTTTTTTAGTTAAATCTATATTGACTAAGGGTGAAATATGGTAACAAACGCTTATTGAAGTTACTTTTCATAAAAAAAATCAAGCATACAGGTATACATGTTTCGAAAATGAAATGACACGTTTTACTTTAGAGATCGGGTGTTGTAAGTGGCAACAGTAAGCGGCAGAGTTGTCGTGACAATGGTTGGAATTCACGCAGAGATGTCGGTGGCGGAGCGCGGCCGTAGAGTCGGGCCTAGCGCCGGGTCAAACATTCTAATGTATGACGCAATGCCACAACTGGATTTGCACTCGTCTTACTGATACTGTATGTTAATCGCCTTTTGGACAATCTAAACTTACCGCATTTAAACTCGCGCTTATATTTCAATGTCAATTTTTTTATCTCTTCAAAACCGACTCTTATTAATGTATTATGTACATTAAACAATTTCTGTCTATAAAAAAGCAGTGAGATAAATTTCTTTTTTTACGAAATATAAAAAAGTGTAAAGTGTATAATATGTAATGAAAAAAAAAATTGTAATGTGTAAAGTCTATACTTTAATTGTCGCGAACATAACTTTAATTAATTTTCACTACTTCATTTCCGATGAGCAACGATTACGTAGAACATTTAATAAAATTATCTCAATTTTTAACGAAAATTTTGTAAAATAAGCAGGCGCGTCAAGTATATATTCCTCAGGTGGTTATTACTTTGAACTTTTGGAAACATAACTACTTATATGGTGTGTAAAATTTAATTTTAACTTCTTCAACGCTACATAGCGTTTGCAAATCACACATTTTTCTTATCCAGGCTACACGTACGACCCCACTTCAAGAGACTCCAAAAGTGAAACTTAAATAAAGAAAAAATGGAGGATACGCCGTGTGTTACTATTATTAATTATTTTGAGTGTGTTTAGTCAACATATAAATTAAGTACGAGGACATAGTGTAAGCCAACTGTTCTTTGAAGAAGAAATATATTTTTTTAATCTTCATTCGAAATAAGCATTATCTTAAGATATTTATTAACGACAACTTAAATATTTATATCAAATATAAACATGTGTGTGGTATATAATATATAATAATTTACGAATAACTATATCATGTAATAGGAAAACTCATATATAAAATTAATAGATATAAACTTTTGTAAATAAGAAAAAAAATGTTTTTTTTTGTAGTATATCAGGTGTGGGTGAAGTTCGATATTCTTTTGGACGAATATCGACTAATTAATAGGCATAGTATCTCTCGAATGAAATTTTATGTCCACGTGTTAACATAATCGAGTTGTATATTTGAAGTCGTTTGAAACGTTTAGTATCCATCGATGCATACATAAGAGATATTATATCATCTTCTCGTATTAAGAGTCAGTGCATATGTTTCATAGCAAAAGCTCTCGTGTGTATCTTACGTTACAGTGACATCGTGCAGTGGGCAGACAGCTTGGCGCGCCACTTTTTTTAAATAAACCTATGTCTTTTTAACAAACGTCAGATGACTGAATATGCGGCTGTCGAGGCGGAAACTGTTGACTTTCTTTTTTATAGCCGCCAAGAATATAACGCGAACGTCAAAGTATTTTTAATGTTTTATACTATGAATTTAACAGTTTCGATTGAAATTACTACTCACTAATTTCATTGCTTTAGCTTAGAACGACTATCAAAATATCCACTTCTCAAAAAATATGTATTAGATATGTAGGAATGTATTTTTGAAATATTAAGAAAAAACAAATAATTAATTCTAAAATACCAATATAATTTTAACTTGACAAAAACCTTGAATTAAAAACAACTTTAATACTATTAAAGTTAATGTATTGTCATAATATTTTTAGCGATGAGTCACATTACTTCTCAAATTACGTAATAGCTAATACTAGTTTAATTTAAACGAATATAGGTAGCATATATCATTATATTATAATGGGATGACTCACAAATATATAGCTCACGTGGAGTTGTATAATTCGTGTTTTCGGCTCAGGTTATTGGCTTTCTATTGATTTCGTTTAAAATGTTATTAAAATAATATACAAGTATCAATTTCACCTCCGATTGTTTTGGATAACTTGCCAAATAATTAATATTTCAATTAAATATATATAAATAACACAACTGTAGACTAATTTCATTTTAATCTCGGCTTACTCAAAACTGTTAATTTTTACAAAGATAATTGAATCGACGCGTAACTGTCACAGAAAAGTAAATGTCCCTCTGCACTTTAAAGAAACAATTATAATAACATTTAAAATTAGTAAACAATACTCGCTATAAATAACAAAAGGATTTATTTACCCAAAACAAATAGACCATATCAGCGGATATTGAATCATAAAGTGTGTGTAGTTTTATCGCAATAGTTTATATTTTCAATAGACCGTCCCTCTATCTAATCAAGTAGTAATTTCAATATATTTACCAAAATATTAGCCACATATACCGAGCCATAGTATACAGGTACTGGTACATTTACAAGTTATTTATTGTATTATAAAATTATTATACCATTTATTAATTGTATTTGGTGTTTATTAAAAACGGCGTATTTTTCATATATAAAATACTATTGATAAATTATATAAAATATGACTCACAATATAGATTTTATTAAAAACGATTCATAAATTTTATTTTAAACGTCGATCGTGCCCTCTAGCGATAACATACTCTCTTGTTAGAGTTTTTTTGCCTTGCCATGATACCAGCCTGTAGGCTGTACTGACGATAAATGTACTCTTTGGTCATCGCTTGCGCGGAAAACATGGCTCTACTTCTCTGTAATAGATCGTCATTGGGACCCCATGAAAGATCCAATGATAAATATTTGACAACTTTTTTTTTACCAATAGCATACAATATCCTTATGATAAAAATGAAAATCAGAAGGCTTACTATGAATAGAAGCCCATAAGTAGCATAAATATAAGTTGATGCGGTCACCATTTGATAGTATATTTCGGTACCAAACGCGTATGTCAAAAAAATAGTGGATAATATCCACGATACTTTAATACATCTTTTTGGTTTTATACCTAGCATAAAATGAACGTCTTCGGCAAATTTGTTTATACCATACAAAATTAAAAATACAAAGCATTCCAATATAGCAATAAATGTTGAAAATAAACTTATATACCGCCGAAAACTCAAAGCAACGATGTTGACGCCATTATAGCTTAGGAAAGGAATTGTAATTATAAACAGGAACACAACAGCACAAAATGTCGTTAGCCCCGGATACTTCCTTAGTTTGGGACACCTTTTTAATATGACTTCAATTATATTAAAAAAAAACATTACGCTCGTACAAATGCCTAAAGTGGCGTTACAACTAAACATAACTATCAGATAAAAAGTTTTATCTTCATACATATACAAAAGTCTAGGAAACTTTTCGAAATTTAATGTCATTGGAGTTTTAATAATAGCCAACGTTTGTACACCGTATTCGAAGGCATAGGGGCAGGTCATCATTGCTATAGTGAAAACAAACATAATCGAAAATACTGTAGAAAAAATCACTGCTGTTACAATATCTGAGAAGCAAGGGGTTCGAAATGACGTACTAGATGACAAAGTGAATATCACTCCTGTACCAATATTCAAGTTAAACACTACTTGATGGATGAGGGTGGACAGTCGAAATTTATTTTTAAAATTATCAAAGTCCATGTCCAAGGCTTCTTCAAATTTTGCCACCAATCCTTTTTGTCGCATTGATCCTATAAATAATATCATCAGTGCTAGCATCGGATAAGCTGCAAATCCACCAACAAACCACTTCAACGATTTGGATCTTTTGAAACAGCTAATAAATACGAAGAAACATATTAACCCTGACGCGAGGCATACTTTCCAAGCAATTTTATAGCCATTGTAATCAGCTCTCACCAAATTTTGCCTCCAATATTGATATTCCGGGAATGTTTTGTAAAGGTTATCACAATAAGGAAATAGATTTTGATATTTTATACAGTCTTGATTAACAGTGTAATTAGCAACTATACTATTACAAAATTTTGAACTCCATGATCCACAAGTATAAAACGGTACTGGACTCTCAAAGCTTATTAAAAAGTAATGTATCAAGAACGACGTTATAATATGGTTGAAAATAAGAATGACAGCTTGCCACACTACAACCACATAGCCAATATAAGAGAAACATGGACGGATCTTCCAAGCATCAACACAGTCTCGAGTTGTAAACTGACCAACTACGGATTCCATGTAAAGTATAGGAATACCCATAAACACATAGAAAACTGTTAGAAATATGGTGTACCCGAATGTTCCTTGCAGGAGTGCATTGCTTGGTATGCTATTTACATTCGACATTCCTATGAACTGACAGATTAGGACCATAGTGTAGACCTTTCTCGAGCCCCACTGGTTTTCTTCTTCCTCACTTAACATTTTAAAATAATTTGTAACTGAAACAAATATTTTAGCACTACTTATTTGTGATTTATTTACACTTGTCAAATAAATCCGTAGCCAACATGTTTACAAAATACTAAAGTGAATATCGCTTCTAGATTTCAAATAGGTTCTTTTTTCTATACATTAACATACATGTATTTCTAACAAACGATTTTGTCAATAGCTATGTAACCTGGTCAAGGCTCACGAAATATATTTATATATTATACTATTATTAATACTTTTTAACGATACGAATCAAAATTATTAATTATGTTTTCGATTTCAGTCAAAACGAAGAGAAACAAAAAGACAGAAATTTTTTTTTATCGTCAATCATGAGATATGTGACATTTCAAATATTATGCCATTCTTTTCTAAACATGTGGGTGTATAAGACAAACGATTTGTTAATTTTTTTATAACATATTGTTCTTACCGATAGTGTATTTAAGTATTGGAATATTATATTGGAAGAAAAAAAGGAGGCTGGTTAGTTGAACTAGGTATGTAACAACTTTTGCCCGTTATTTTGTTTTTATTACAATAGTTTACCATCACTCATAGGCATCGGCACTATATTTTTTTTAAATATTATTATATTATTATAGATAAATAATTATATTTTACTATAGGAAAAAGCTGAGATGGCCTAATGGTAAGAGCGCGTGAATCTTAACCGATGATCGTGGGTTCAAACCCGGGCAAGCACCACTGAATTTTCATGTGCTTAATTTGTAATTATAATTCATCTCGTGCTTGACGATGAAGAAAAACATCGTGAGGAAACCTGCATGTGTCTAATTTCACTGAAATTCAGCCACATGTGTATTCCACCGACCCGCATTGGAGCATCGTGGTGGAATAAGCTCCATTTACAAGAATATTAATTTAATGTAATTGCATTCGAGAATCAAATTATTCATAATTTAATTGAAAAATACAAAAACATTTAACAATGATATTTCATTATCCTTAAAAAATAATTTTCCATGTCGCAGGAGGCAAATTTCAAGCTTAGTATAAAAACGAACAAACTAAATTCATAACAAAGTGATATTGCGTCTGGTCGCTGCGAATTCGTAGGCTAGCAAGGCAGGTGTCTGCCGTGTAATGAAATTGCAATTGATAAACGGCCCGTAGTTTCACTTTATACGTTTAGATACTACCAGGACCCGTTCTTGTTATGTTTCCACAAGGCTTTCTTGTTTCACACTCGTCGCGTCGTGTGATCCAACACTATACCTAACGTTTGTGATTTAAGTTAATTCAATGCATTCAAACGGTATAACGTGACATAACACGCAAAAGTGACAGAGGCAAAGTTATATTTTGTTTATTGAAATATGTAAAATTATTATGAAATTATACACTTAACGATTAATTAGCTTACTTATTTGTGTTCTTTTTATAGTCAGATGCAAAAATAATCGCTAAACATAAAAAGCAGCACTTGTTTTAAGTTTTCAATGATTTACAGTAAATTCAAAGTAATTTTTAAAGTGGGTACTCGGAGTTATCGGCAAAAAATATGCATCTTCTATTTAGTTTAACGTTTTATCTATTTGTATTATCTAATCAACATTTCTGCAACGTACCGCAGTACGAAAAGATAAAGTGAAAAATATACTATTTTGCCAACCCCACCTTTATTTGTTGACCCACATACGATTTTACTGCAATTATATTATTTGACAGTTATTAATGATACCTAGCACTTCAAAATTGGATAAAAGTTAAGTCAAATAACAAATTTAATTCTCTAGTACATAATATAAACTTTGGGTAATCATTTTGTCTGTTTGTTTTTTTTTCAAATTAAATGTAGATACTTCGTCCGTAGTCCGTAGTAGTACTTACATTAATTCAACAAGTTCATAATAACAAATTCGAATCTCAATGTGTCATTTAACACTATATAACTCTAAATACTAGAAAGGAAGCAAAACTTACACACAGATGTAAGCTTTAATGTTGATAATCAAACTTCTTCTATTAACATATTTATTTGGTTTACTAGGAGTTAGAGGTTAGTGCGAGCGCATCTGGGTAGGTACCGTCTACTCAACAGATATTCTACCGCTAAACAGTATATATAACTTAGTATTGCTGCGTTCCGGTTTGAAGGGTGAGTGAGCCAGTGTAACTACAGGCACAAGGGACCCAACATCTTAGTTCCCAATGTTGGTGGCGCATTTACGATGGAGTTGATGAGATTGATGAAGGAGTGATTAATATTTCTTACATCACCAATGTCTAAGGGCGGTAGTGAACACTTAGCTTAGATGAGTTGATGAGATTGATGAAGGAGTGATTAATATTTCTTACATCACCAATGTCTAAGGGCGGTAGTGAACACTTAGCTTAGATGACCCGTTTGCCTGTCCACCTATCTATAAATAAAAAAAAGTAGATTTGTATACGATTCAGATAAGGTAAATATATAAAATATGGCAAATTTTTTATTATCAAAATATTAAAAAGAGAAGTCGCTTCTATCGACTATGCTGTGTATTACTGAATGCAATATTTATCATTTTATCGTGATTCGCTAGTGTGACGACGATACATGCTAGATTACAAATTATATAGTGTAGAATCATGCGTACACATTTTAAAACGTTTTATTAAATAATCCGTGAATACAATTTTTTACAATTAATAGCAAAAAGTACACCTAAGAAAAACTTAGTTAATGAGTAGACAATTTAAGAAAATAAAACTGTTATACATATAATGTATACCTATTTATGTACATCAGCTTAACTGAAGCTGATATTTATGTGTGTGTGTGTTTTGGCTACTAAATACCTAAAAAAATATGTAGATAGGAAATAATTTCTAAAGTGGATACTTGTCACAATAAGTGTGGTCGTTACATTTTCTGTAATTTCCGTATAATCGTAGTACGTTCTTGTAGGCAAACGGTGTCGTGTTATCAGACGGTGTATCTTGAACAAACAGCTCAGTTCGGACCACAGCGGCTCGCTATTGATTTTGACTGATTACAGGCTACAAGTGCCCGTTATTTAATCTACGTTTACGGTTCTGACATTCAAGGGCAAATACAGGTCTTGACATTTAAGATATACTTACCCAAGTTATTAGAAACTGAAACAAATGTATACAGCGTTAAAATACTATTATCGTTTACTTTTCTAAAATGTATGCCGCTTTTATTAAACTGAAGAAAATAATTATTTTGTTTAAGGATTCAAACTTTTTTTACGATATAAAGCAAATGGGGCGCTGAAATCCCATTATAAGTATAAGAACTTAGAGAAACAATCTCCTCGCATTTTAGTTAATTTATAAGTTTCAAATATAATAAAATGAATGTCAATCAGTTGTATCGAAACAGTCGCCAGCTGTGTGAATAGTTTATATAATAGCATTTAATAGAATTAATATTATTGTTTGATAACACAACACAAATGATTAACAACAATGAGGTGAAATACCGACAATCTCAGAACAGAATATCGAAATCGTGACTTTAAGGTAACTTATTTAAAATAAACTTTAAGCAGAATTATTACAGTCTCATTTGCATTATCGGCTTATCTCGCCAACATTTCATTGTCGATAGCGCTATCCCTCTCTACTATTGGAGGCGTGATTCGCCATTACAAATGGAATTACGTAGCGTAGCTTTGTAAAATATATCCGTCCTGGTCTATCATTGCAGCGACCCTTGACCTAATGGATCGATTTAGTGAATGTGGCTAGTTTGTTGTACGAATCGATTAGTAATTCAGATTAACCAGATCGCTAATGGACGGCACGAGTCAACCCAAGAACCTGATATGAGTTACTCAAAACGTGTTGTTAATTAAAGTATTAAATAAAAATATTAAAAATCAGAAAATTAAATTGAAGTTTACATGGGATTCTTTTGTTTTAATATAATTAAAATAATAACAAGGATCTGACGAATCCAGTAATCAGGTGAGCTAGGTAATAAAATTTCTAAAAATGCAACCCGTAAAAGGAAATTTTACTGCATTCCTTAACACTTAAAAAGATCAAACATAATAAGATTTAGACAAAAGTAAAAACTAGCAGCCAATGTCCCACTGCCGAGCAAAATACTCCTTTCTCGAGGTCTGTGGAGCGCATTACTCAATGTCGCTCCAATACCGGTGGAAACAAATTTGGCAGAATATCATCCGGCACATGCAAGTTTCCTTCCGTTATTTTCCTTTATCGCGGAACACGAGCTTAATTATAACCACAAATTACATCTTAATGGAATGAGAACTCTATGACATAAAAAAAGCGGTCGACTTGGTTAAAGATTTTTTTCAAAATAATAAACTGTAATTTCTTTGAATATATACTAAGCAGTACAACTAACACCGAATTAGTTAAATGGTCTTTGGTTAACTGAATTTTCATAACTAATTTACAATACCGCCCCTAAGCTTCGCATTTTCGCACCATGAATGACGAAAAGTCTGACACGTTTATTTTTGAATAATTTTTAATGTTATCCATTTAAACAGCACAAGCTACTGAAGCTGTTTGAAAGCTCAGTTTCATCTGAAACCTCATAACATAACATAGATAACTTGCACAAAATATTTAGAGGTAAATTATGCACTTAATCGTTCCCCGAAAACCGAATGAAAATCATTAATTCGTTTTTTATAAGATACAACTTATTAAATCGTTTAATTTTGACACATTCTCTTATGTACATCATAATTGATTAAACAATACAATAAATCTAACATTCTCTTTTTTGTTACAAATAAATACTTATTAAAGTGATACTCGATTCTATTTGTTTCTTCGAAAATCATAACGGAAGCTAGCTTGTACGAGTATAAATCACAAGAAAGACACGCATGGCTTATCTCATCATGCTTCCGCGTCCCGGCAGTTAAGATTACTTACTCTGATCAAAATAAGCCTTTGTTATTAAGATTTACAAATTATTCCCTTCACTGAGTTGCTTAAAAACGTAAGAAAATTCAACTACAACCCTGCCAGATCTATTCCTACAGAAGCCTGCCTATAAGCTGGCAAATACAAATTTAAATTTTAAATTAGGAATTCTTATTTGATAAATAAAAAAACACAATAGTGTTAGTTATAATAGAATAGTTATTTGTATATGATATTTTATTAACCGTTTTCAATATATTTTAATTTTAAATCATATTGTATTTCAAATTCAATTTTATATTATTATAGAACAAATTTCACAGTCATGTAGTCAAAACATTGAAACAATAAAGTCTGCAGTTTTAATAGCTCTTAACACAGGTAGCCAATATTCTTTTATGCCCTATAACAGTGAGTTACGATTATTGCGGGTCATGTACCTTTGTCATTAATGGAGCGATTTAAATCGATCTTTAATCATAAGATCATGTAAAAATAAATTGCCACCTGATAAATAATGCAACTTTATTTAAAACTACCTATCGGTAATACTTACATAGTACCTTTAAGCGTTTATACCGCTTGCTTTTAATTAAAAGTGAATTATCAAATTAAATATTTAGTTTAGTTTTGTATTATAATTTATTTAAATAATAAAAAATCATCGTATAAAATATTTCTGTGAAATATGCCTGCGTCACAGGAATTATGAGCCGTTGTGGATTCGACTAACGTTGACTATTATCTTTTCGATGACAAATGAGCTCAAACCTCTGCATACAATTGGGATAACAATCACACAAATGCTTCATATGACGTAAAATGGAATTGCATCTACATTGCTGCGTTTGATGATTCGTTAGAAACACACGGGTAGCCTACCTGGCGATGTGTAATGAGTAAGCGATAATGACGCCAAAGCACGACGCTAAGTAAAGAACTAAGCCGATTTAGATATAACTGATACTAATAACGTGCATGACGCTCATTCAATTTATATAATTTTATGCTTGTGTATACTAAATAACAATTTTGACTTCTTAGTATGAAAATAACTTGTCAGACTGACTAATGATAACAATATTCTTGTTTACGATACCTTCCAACAACATAAACATACATATATCTGCAACCAACAAGGAGAAGTACGCAGACTAATTATACCAGTTCCTTTTTGTTGTAATTGTATTACGAATGCTAAAATTAAGTATTCAGCAATTTACAAAATATAACGTACAGGTACCTACTGAATAGGATAAGTACTGCTCATTTTTAAGATTTTAAAATGAGCAGTACAATCGTATATTTGCAATAAAGCTGTAGCTTTTTACGTGTAGGTAATTCACATTAATAATACGTTTAAATGAAATAAAGAGATCAATGCGGTCGGGTCGGGTGAGGGCCATAGAAAGTGGCGCGGCCTAAGGGCCGGCTCTTCGCCCGCGGGCCACGCGTCCATCTGGGACCGGCTGTGCTCACGAATAATGTAATCGTAGTCGAAGCGAATACCTTCCTCTTATTTTTTTTTTTGCCAGAATGTTAAGACCTAGAAATATCATCTGTAAAATTACAATCCATTTAAATATGTATCCATAAGCAACAATAAGATAAAAGCCATTATTCCAACGAGGTATCGTTCATAATTATTTGGCTTAAATTTGGTTCTAGTTGGTCAAAATAAATATGCAAAAATATTAAGGTAAGTAGTTTAGATAAATCGTAGTAAAACCTTGCAGGAGGCAAGTAAGTTGTATAAATTATGTAATTTAATAATTAAGTTTATACAATTGACCATATACTGTAAATACATGTATATACAATATATATAAGAAATTAGTGTTTATCGAGAGAGAACGGAACTCTAAAAGCCATCAAAGCATTGATCAATAGAGCTACGTTATCGTGCAATCAATCTCCCCACCTGCACAGTTCAGTAGTAAATCTTCATTATTGTCAGTTTTTTACGAATTTACTGTTATACTGACCATTCACTAATATCGAATCGAAGCTCGCTTAAACCATCGCCTCGAGACGTTCATAACGTATTCGAACGCTATAAACAATCAAATGCTAAATATTTCATGGATCTCGAATGATATAAGATAGTTTTAGTGTCTATTAATTATATAGTAGACAATAATATGTTGTGCATAAAACAGTGTGTTTATATTTAGGCAAAATAAATATCTGTTCATTGTAAATAATGAAAAATAATTCCATTGATATCCAGTGTAGTTACAGGTTAATTACACTGTCTCACTCACCCTTCAAACCGGAACACAACAATACCAAGTTCTACTGTTTTGCGATAGAATATCTTATGAGTGGGCGAAGTACCAATGTGTATGCCAATAATATAGAGTAATTAATACATAATCGAGACATAATGCAAAAAAGTGTGAAACGTATTTGAAATCTTGTACGTTGACGTGCTTTCGCCTCGTATCTTCCGAACGTATCCAACTTCCGTAGCCGTAAGCACTAAATTGACTTACGCATGCATTACTAATTACTGACTAATTTACAAAAATAAAACTAGTGTAATTATATAATAAATATTTGAATCCATGAGAAATAGTCAATTAACAAAAAGTAATTACATTTCTATCGCGGATGTTTTAATTATTGCTTATATCTACAATTTTCTCTCCGAAGCGATTTGCTCTCTTGATATCGAAACTGATAAGAGACATCAAGACATTTCATCCATCAAACTGGTTACAAGGTAAGACTGACTCGGAACGTCATTAAATGTGACCGAAAAGGATTTGGACTGGTCTTATTAAGGAAGGCTTTAGCTAACTGTGGCAAAAATATCTATTGCAATGAGCATTAGTAGGCTGGTGACGTTGTATTGTGCCGTTGTTAGCGTCACGTTTTCAAATTTGGAATACGATAAATAAATAAGGTTTAATAGGCACAAGTCAAAACTTTCGAAACAGACCTTCCCTGTATGGAAAATATAAGATTAAAATGTTCACATATATATATATACATATGTATATATATGTATGTATATATGTATATATATATACAAAGCGCTAGCCTTACCCGCAGCTTTCAGAATTGTTTCATTAGAAACTAATTTCCATAGTGCTTTCTTCAAAAATGAAGGATTTCCATAGAATATTTGATATAATTTAACGCTGCCTTAGCTGTTAAATTCTCAAAAATCCTTCCTGAGTGCTAGTCTACTGTGTAATAGAAATCCGTATGCAGATTTTCATGGTGCTAGTCTTCCGTAGCCTATGTTGATATGTCAGCCAGTCAGTTAGATAGTTGGCATTTAAAATTTGAGGTTTCTCATTCACGATCTTTTTTTTATAGAATAGGAAGGCGGACGAGCATGTGGTCACCAACGCCCATAGATATTGGCATTGTAAGAAATGTTAACCATCGATTCGCCACCAACCTTGGGACCTAAAATTTTATGTCCCTTGTGCCTATAATTACACTGGCTTACTCACAATTCAAACCGGAACACAACAATGCCAAATACTGCTGTTTTGCGGTAGAATATCTGATGAGTGAGTGGTACCTACTCAGACGAGCTTGCACAGAGCCCTACCACCAGTAAAGTACCCTTTTCATTTAACTTGAAGGACGAGGGTAAAGATACTTTAATTGATTATTACATATAAACATTATAAGTGATTATTTAAGCAGCGAAATCAACAATTTAGATTTTATTCCAAAGTTATGTATGTGTTATTATATCACGATAATATTAATACACGCAGGACTAACTTAAGTAAAATCAGATCAAGCGTTGCTGTCGTTGATGTCTTATTCACTTATAGGTTTAATTTATATTGTGGTTTTAAAAATTTATTACAAAAGACTTCGCCAAGATATAGAAAACATTATTAACAAATGTAAACATTATTAATTATGTATACTTGGACTAGAAGAAAGGGAGCTTTTTTTAAAATGAATTGTATGAAATTGTATGAAATGGCAAAAATTACTCAGCCCTTCTATAATCATTTGAGACAAGATGTTATGATAATGATTTTCTCTATTACAACACAAGTCATAATTGTTTTAACTGAAAACGACACAGATAAATAATTACAAATAAAGAAAAGAGAGACTATATAATTTATGTTGTGACAAGATGGGCCGACGATTTAAAAAAGGTGGCAGGTTCGGAATGGATGCGGACTGCCCAAGATCGGGATGGTTGGCGTTCTATGCTTTCGTCCAGCAGTGGACGGCAAAAGGCTGAAAAAAAATATATATATAAGATAATTTTTATGATTTTTAAATTTATCTTTCTATTAATATTTATCATAAAGTTTAAAGTATTTTTGAACCTCAGTATAAAATAAAATAATAATATACTTAACAAAGAATTAGAATCGTTACCAGCTCCTTGAGTACCGTGGATGATGTCACCGTATATTCAACAACAAAATATTTTCTAGTGAAAGTTGATTTTATAGGGCTTTTTAAAAATTAAGTCATTTAAAACTAAATTTAGAAATTATGCAAATCATATATTTTAATTATAATATAATATATATTTGACATATAGCTAATGACATTAGTAAGTATCACCAATCCAGTGATGTAAGTTATAAAAAGTTTATTTCAATTATATAAAGTAACAAATATTTACCAGTCTGAAACATATTTTGGGTAATCAAAAAGTAAGCGATAAAAAATAAAATTTTAAAAAGGTATCGTATAATAATCATTATAGGAAAATATAAAACAAAAGCCTTGCGCGTGACTGTACCTGCGCTTACGGCAGAGCGTGGGCGGCCGCGTCGTTTTCCCGCGACCCCGACAGTTATATCAATATGCTGACTGACGACTCTCATATTGATGGCATTCTCAATTATGCGCATTTTATACGCAACATTTCTAAGAACTGATCATAGTCTATTACTCAAAATTGCGAGCCACTATAAAAGAGGTCACGTTACTATATTATTTTGGCTCTTAAGAAACTCTTGTTGAACCGAGGCTGAAGATTAAATTATTTGAATAATAGCTTAACGTTATTTTTAATTAATCTACAATTTATGCTGTTTCAAATTATTCATACAACACCTTCCTACATGAAATTTGTACTTAAACTAAATAAATTAATACGTATACCCTGAAATAGCAATGAAAGAGGCATAAAGTTAAGATGGGTAACATTTTTTTACATGGTAATATTTGTAAAAAATTGTTATCTAGTCGCCTCCGATTACTGCTAATTTAGAAGCTCTTGTGAGTGTGTGTGAAGTGCTCAATGAGCCATCGATCAAGTTTTCTATTTGTGATTATAAAAGTGGACATAAATTATTAACTCGATAGTTAATAATAAATTATTTAACATATTTTACTGGTACTGGTCATAAGAATTATAAAATTTTGAAGTCAGAAATGATGATTAGAATAATAATACAACCCTTGCAACGGGTAAAGGTAAGGGTTGCGAATAGTTTAGAAAATAGCTCATTATCATTTATGCATTCTAAGTTTTGATAACATACCTTATATCTTTTTGACTTTATAATAAATACAACACTTTTTGGTACTTAAATTTAAGTCCCACATCTTGTAAAAATCCTTTTATATCACTCTAAGCTGGGACGGCGGCTTTTAGTGAGATATACTATATGACACTTGAACTCTTACCTATAGTGTCAAATTGTGAAAGAATAGAGACTGCACTTATGATTGCGTATACTTGTGCCTATATACATATGTATGTCCCTCACAGATGGCCAGTCTCCCTTGAGAACGACCTGTGTCTGAAATCGGTCAGTAGGACATGATCGCATAATAATATCTAAAACGAACGTAATAATTCTACCAAGATACTGTCCGATATTTCGGATGTTGACATCATCAGACAGCGATTTTCATTCTGAACTCAATATAAATTTCTCGATTATGTTGAAATGAATTAGGATATTAAATAAAAAATAAAATAAATTAAACTTTAACAATAAAATAATTTATATCTGTTACTTGTTACTTGTGGCTTGTAAACGAGTCTCATCGGTGATTTTATCTTAGATATATATATACATGTTTCAATTTCTGTTTATAATTCATCTCGTGCTTTTCGGTGAAGGAAAACATCGTGAGGAAACCTGCATGTGTCTAATTTCATCGAAATTCTGCCACATGTGTATTCCACCAACCCGCATTGGAGCAGCGTGGTGGAATAAGCTCCAAACCTTCTCCTCAAAAAGGGAGAGGAGGCCTTAGCTCAGCAGTGGGACATTTACAGGCTGTTACTTACTTACTTACTTTTTTACTATATATATATATATATATATATATACATGTATAATTTTTTCATGTTATTTATTCATGTGCGTGATACATTTATTAGATTTTGTTTATGAAGTAATATAATTTCCATCCGACAAAATAGTAAAATAACTTTTTACATGACAAAACATTTCTTCATCGAATGACTCACTTTATTGTATCTTCCATTGTTGTAAATAGATAACTTTTATAAAATTATAATATTAAAATAATTAAGCATTCAGTCAATGTATTCATATAATACAACCAAATTTAAAGAGCGTATATATATATTTACGATCAATTTTAATGAGATATCAATAGCTAAAGTTCCGTTATCATATCGTTGGGTTACAGCAATTCAACTTCATTCATAAAAAACGCGGTCGTCTAATGTTACGAGAAATTTTATAAAGCCTAATATAAATGGATACATGACATTTTTAACAACATAATATAATTTGTGTATTTTATTAAAATAATATTTAAATTATTAAAACATTTAAATTTATAAAATAATATTTGTTAAAAGTCCAATAATTATTACATTACAAACCAATTCCACTACAATGGCTGTCATGACTTTTTTCCCATTTTTTAATGAACTTTTAATGTCATTGATGTAGTAATGAGATATATGTAGCTATATGCTTCAAAATAATCATAGATAATTTATAATTATATTCATTTATACTATTCTAATTTAAATTACATCCAATTTCATACCTTGTCTTTTCAAATGAAACAACTCGCGCAAATAAGAACCAGTTACCTTGATAGCTTCACAAACATATTCTTTATCTGTGGTACAAATTTAATTCATTATAATACTAAACTTAGTTTATGGCTTAGCATTCAAATATGTAAGTGTTTAATTTCAGCTGATTTTAGATATGAAATAAACTAATTAATTGACAAAAGTGAACAACGAAAATTTTATCAAAAAACTTACAAATTTAATATAGAATATAAATGAAAGTAATAGTAATCACCATTTCGTTAAGAGGTGATAACGTTAGATGACATACTTTTTTGTCTAGACTTTATGAAAAAGTCTATTTTGAATTCACAAATACTTATTACCGTGATATATAAACGCGTATATGTAAACAATTGTTTCAACTACTATATTATTTGCTAACGTAATTTATATAAGAATTATATATGAACCTAAGTAAATGAAAAGTTGTTTGATAGTTACCAATTACGTCACAGCAGCGTTCGTGATGAAGCGATTAGAGCTAGACTGACAGTCGAAACCGACTGGCACGCGCTCTCAGCTAAGTAGCTGCTTTTGAAACCGCAAAACAACCGTAGATTTACATTATTAACGCTCATCAAAGTTTCAAACGTTTCATCATAAGTATCTATAAAATAACGAATGTACTTATTGATGTTTATAATAACTTTGCCATTATCACTGCTTTTAGACTGAAGGACAATTGATAATTCACTTCACGTCTCGACAACAACATACTCTATTTTTTAAGGATTTCAAGCAATTCTCACCGTTAGAGACCAAATTTTCGATTATCTTTCTTATCGTTGTCCAGGCTCCTTTTTTGTGAGGCAATAAGTGCACAATTCCTCCTAATGACGAAATCGTGAGTAGCATACTAACATAAAGTTTCGATACCATCTGTACAATATTTCCGGCAACGGGTGGGCGTTACGGGTTTGTTTTCCGACCGAAAACGTTTAAAAACTTACATCGCACACTTAAGCAAGTAACTTCCTTTTAATAACGGACAACAACTTTTCTAGCTACGTAATTTTCCTTTTGAAATGTTGTGTACAATTTTGAATCTTATCAGCTTCAAGTTATGGTTCTTTATTCAAAAAAGTATTCTTAAAAGAATTTGGATATTTGAGGCATACCATTCATTGAGACGACTAACGGGCAAATAGTAATCTCTCATCTCGACATCGCCATTCAAGAGAGTTTGTACAGTCGCGTTCAAAACTTTACGGAAGAAAAAAAATTATGAATCTGTTTGTTACCTTTAGATACAGAATTGTTACGAAATAATTGAAGTGCGATTATAATTTCGCGTCGCCTTTTACAGTCATTTGTCTTGACTTCTGCTTATTATTATTTATAAAGCAATAATAAAGCTTAATTCGAAAAAGCCAAAAATATGTTGAGTTTAATACTTAATTGCTTATCTCACTTTTACTATGTACATTTCTTAGATATTTATAAAGGAGTTAATAGATATTAATCGGTATATTTGTATAAAACGTTATTCGTTAGGTGTAATATATTTTTTAAATGTTTATGATAATTCAAGCAGACATTTGAAGTGAGCTGTGTGAGTAGCAATAACTTGTTTTGTCTGTCAGTGTATAATATCTACATGTGTATTTCGCGTTTTATGTGTGAGAGGCGCGTGCGCCACATTCCTACTCGTCCTCATTCATACATACAATAAAACGATTTCGAACGTATAAAATTAAAAAGTATTTTTTTTTATATAATATAACCTTTATCTAAATAATCTAATATAATAAATGTATATTTGAAAGTGACTATATTTAATAGTAAAAAGATAGGTAGACAGCATGGAAAATTGATATATGATTTACTCATGTGGTAAATGTTACTGATATCGATAATTGTACCAAAAGAAACAACATGAGCCGCGTTTGTCACCATGGCCTTGTCAATTAATAGAGCCTCGAATTCGTAAAGGTACTTTATGATTTAATCGTTCTGAAACTAAGAACTAAGAAATTAAAATAGAGTGGCATCTGACACTGCTGTGACTTTTGTAGTAACATATTTATTAAGTTTTTCAAGACTTAAAAAACGTTTCGCAAGAGCTCACAGATTAACAATTGGATTGTTCGATTAAGAATTATTCCAAAAGAAAATATGAGCAAATGAAATTAGTACCCTAGTGTATATTTTTAATTTATAATTATTTAATGCAAATGCTAGTCACCTTGAACTTTATTTTTCTGGACGAAATCGAATGTTATTAATCTGAACTTTAATCCCAATAGAAATAAAACATTACTAAATAATATAACGAAACGTTCTCCATCGTTTTAAAATAAAGTATCCTCATATAAAAAAAATTACAAACTATGTCTTACAGAGCACAATGCATCCAAAAAAAAAACAGCAAAACGGTACAATTTAAGATTATTCAAAGCTTCAAGCTTATTTATAACTGTGAGATTCAAGTAATAAAAGCTTTATTAAATCCACAAGAAAATCATCATCTATACATCAAGTTTTAGCTGAACAGGTAAAAATCACTACTGTATTTTCACCGCTAACATAGAAAAGGAAAAGTAGTATAAAATTTTTACAGTTATATAACAACAACAACAACCTTTACCAAGAACCTAGTCTGCTAATATTTCTATGGACGGTTTTGGATTAAATGCCTACAGGGTTCTTCAGGGTTCGGTGCCCACATCGTCATTGTATGGAAATTTAAATAAGACTAAAAGCATGCGCGCGCATTTATTGATGTGTCACTCCACCCTTACCCCAACAGCCCGCCCTGAGCCGTGATTGGACGAATACTTGGAAAATGTAACTATGTATTGTTATAAATTGCTATGAATATTCATTTTATATAAAACGACCATAATTGAAAAGCTTGGCTAAAAAAAAAATATAAAGCTCGGCGAATCAAAGGTCCTTTATATAAATTCAGAAAAGATTATTATAATAGATTATTATAGTAATCTTTCCTTTTATTTTATTATAGCATAGATTATTGTAAAACGTATTAGTATTGATTAAAGATAATATTATTTAAGGTTTACGTCTCGCAGATTATAGTTATATATATTTATATATGTATTATAACTTAGTCACAATTTAATGTTGTACTTTAATTTTAAAGTAAATATTATTTATTAGATTTAAGGTATAATTTTTCAGAAATATAAACTCGAATAATTGTGGAAACACATTCAAATTTGATAAATAAAGTTAATTTAAAGGTCAAAGCTGATATATGTCAGTGTTTTATATAAATAAAGAATAGAGTCAGCCAAACCTCTCAATTATTTGCCAATACATAATAGAGAATCGAAAATACTTCAACGCTGAGCAATGTTGTTAAGTAGAAAGGTTACTCTGGCACGGTGGCTAAAGGTCGTATAAAGAACGAAATATATTGAGCCCGTCACAATAAGAAGTCGGCGTCGTCGTTTTAATGTCAAAACAACATAATAGACTACGATAAAAATATTTTTATGTTAAATATGAACTATTTAACTACATAATAATAATATTATTCATCACAGCAATATGAACAATATCGGTGGCCTTAATAATATTTTCCTCCATTTCCTGGCAATGTTTAATCCTATATCACTTTACGAGCTCTTCTTATACGCCAAGCTAAAATGTATCATATTATTATTAGCTAAAAATATCAGTCTCCTGAGCCGACGTTGCCCCCACAACCCCCACGGACCCATTCAATTACGCTGAACAAGTTATGCGTTTTTTATTGCACTCCTCTATAAAAATGACGCCTCGATTAATAAGAAGTGCTCGTATTTAAGACAATATAACTGATGTTTATTTGATGGGAAATTAAACTTATAAATATCTTTTGCTTTCGTAAAATATTCTAGAAACACAGACGATATGATAAGTTATAAAACTTATAAAAATACGCACTGTGTATGCGGCAGTACAATATACGTATTTATAAAAATAGTACATGTAATTTTTTCATTATTACAACTCGAATCAAATTAAATGTTCGCAGTCACGCATGTGTTGTCCATGTGGTTTATTTTATTTCTTTATTTAATTTTATCCTTTTGTAAGATATCTATAATAACATTGTAATATTATACTAATTATATTAAATATCCTTCAGACACGTATTCAATGTATTCCTATATGTATTCCATTAAATGTCAACTGCCGATGATGAGTTATGGCAGTAAAATTGATTAAACGGTCTTTACCGACCATAAAAACGTTTATTGTTTTTGGTCTTTCTGATGTTTTAAAGACTTAAAAGATAAAACGAAACATTTTCATTCAATTTACCAATCAATTTACGTATAATAATATAGAATAAGCCTATAGAATTTTTTGAGATACATATATGTATGTCTGAATAGTAACTCGGTTTCACTCGGAGAGAGTAAATACGAACTGCAGTGACTTTACAGTGACAAAGATTAGAAATTTGTAGGCAAAATGATAACTCCTTTAACCTTGGGTTATAAAACGATCGCCACCACGTCGTTTCACATAATAAAATATCGAAGATTTTTTTTAAATATATAATCCCGCTGAGTTTCTTTCGCGAGTTGATAGGGACCCAGAAGAACTCGCAAAAGATTAGCTCAAGCGTATTTCATTCTTAAACTGTGGCAGATTGTTGGCAATGAACAGGTAAGTGTATTGCCTTCTATATTAATTCAAGATTTTTATTCTATACTAACTACCCTGGCTTTGCTGGATTTAATAAGCGTCTAAATAAAACATTAACATACGACTCGATTGGTTTACGTGGCTCACGCTCATATAGCTCCCAGTTGGCATGATATCTTCAACAATTATCGTTATATTTCAACCAATTTTGTTATATTTAAACTATCCACACTAATCACTACCAATATATGGTATTGGTGAAAACCCTACAAAAACCAGTTTGACAGGCTTAAGTTAATTGTGTTCAGATAAAAGATGGACGTGGGGACACTATTTTATAATATATAGTGATGATTTGAAATAGTATCCAAATAAACATCAACAAAAGGCAAAATGCTGCTTGAAATATGGAACTACTGCATATATGGCGATATATTATCGCTAAATACTAATATTTTTTCAAAATACTTAATATATTATACATACAAATAATACAAATATTACAGGTACTAAAAATAATATAACAATTTAAACAGAAACAAAATATACTTATTGTACCGCAATACAATATTCTTGTATTCCGGTTTGAATGGTACAGTTTACATCTTAGATCCCGAGTTTGGCGACATTGGAGGTGTAAGAATTAGTTTTATTTCATACAGTAACAGTATAAAGATACCATTTAGCATCGGGTTACTCGTCTATTGTATAAAACACCACACAAATATAAAAAATAATAATTAAATGAGTATTTATAAATATTTTCTTCATCTGAACATCATCATCATCCATGCCTGTCTATCTGTGAGGTTATTCTGGTTAAACAATATAGCGTGAATATCATGAGTAAGATGACAAAAATAAACGTTAGTTATTCAAGCAGTAAAATACTTGCAAAATAAAATCTATAATGAAATCATAAGCAAGATACGATTTCTGAATACCGAGATGGCCCAGTGGTAAGAACGCGTGAATCTTAACCGATGATCTTGGGTTCCAACCCGGGAAAGCACCACTGAATTTTCATGTGCTTAATTTGTGTTTATAATTCATGTCGTGCTTTACGGTGAAGGAAAACATCGTGACGAAACCAACATATGTCTAATTTCACTGAAATTCAGCCACATGTGTATTCCACAAACCCGCATTGGTGCAACGTGGTGGAATAACCTCCATACCTTCTCCTCAAGGGAGAGGAGGCCTTAAACCAGCAGTGGGACATTCACAGGCTATTACTTATAAGATTCCTGGTTGATTTATTTATTTCAATTTGTATACTAAACAGAATAAATCTGTACAAGAAGATTTAGAAAGTATAGAACGCTGGGACTATATTATTATATTTAAAAACATACTCATTTTGTTTGTATATCAATACAGTAAAACTATTCTATAAAAAGAAAGTCGAAAATTATCGGAGAACACCATCGTGGAATATCAGAAAGTTATATGCGACATTGACTATAGTAATTATAACATTTATATGATAAACGCAACAAAATACTGTATGACCATAAGTAAATTTTCAGCAATTCACGATTGATATACGAAGTGACTTGTGTACTTACAAAAGGAAGGTCTTCCTTGGTGGTAGGGCTTTGTTCAAGCCCGTCTGGGTAGGTACCACCCACTCATCAGCTATTCTACCGCTAAACAGCAATACTTAGTATTGTTAGTTTGGAGGGTGAATGAGCCATTGTAACTACAGGTACAAGGGATATAACATCTTCGTTCCCAAGGTTGGTGGCGCATTGGAAATATAAGGAATAATTAATACGACTTACATTGCCAGGTTTATGGGCGGTGGTGATCACTTAACATCAGATGACCATTTACCAAGTATTACAATTTAAAAAAGTAAATTTCGTAGCCCCTTTTATTGAAATATTATCAAAAGGTTGCACGAATTAATGAAAATCTATTATAATAGTTATACCCTGGTTCAACAGTTAAGTTACTTTTTGCGGGGTTAATAAAAGGTTTCCTATGAAAAAGGAGATTAATATACTATATTTTCAATAGCATCGTTCAGTCAAGCGTGGTTACAGATAATACAAACAAATAAATTAATAAATTTACTATGCCTTATGCCTACTATGACTAGAACAATTTAAAACAAATAAGAGTATAAATATTTCCTTGAAAAGACTTTATAAACTGTCAGTTTTATAATAAAAGCTTAACAGTAACTAAAATATTAAAAATAATAACGAATTTACATTGCATAATGTTTTTGACATCAATAATATTAGTGAAATGTATAACATAGACATATATAATTTGCTAAAAAACTACTTTTGCTAAAAACCTTTGCTAAAAAACTACTTTTTTATTAAAATGTTTCTGTTTTCAATGATAAGAACGAAATCCGAGATGTTCCCGAGCGACGGCAAGCGTGCCACAATCCATTACAGAGTAGCGTAGCGGGTCGGAGGGTGGCATCACTCGTCCATTAGCTAATTAGCGCTACCAAAACCCCCTTCCCGCCAGATTGCTAGCGCGCCGTGTCTTTGGTTGCTAATTGATTGTCGTAATAAAATATCTTACAGTTTTCAAAAAGCCTAAAATAATTTACTTATGTCAATTAAATATTCAGACAATTTTCCAATCATTCATAATGAAAATGTGTCCGTCATTAAAATATAAAATGCATTAGAAGAAACAAAATTTTTATGGACCCCTAAAATAAATCACACCCTTGCATATGCAATGTGTTTCACCGCAATGACGCCATCAAATTAAAAAGTTAAACTTTCCCTAGCAGGGGTTTGTATCATCACGACTATCTAATGAGGTAATGGTCAACCGAGGGGGCAAATCGACACGTGGCGTACACGCGACCCCGGTCTTCAAATAATTTCATTATTATAATAAAATGGATTCAGAAGAGTATAAACGTGTAACACGTGATAATTGTGACCTCGTGACACCGAGTCGCTTCAGTTTAGCCCCATTTCCGTGTGAAATTATAATTATTATTTTTATTATATATATGATTTGAATTCAGTATTATTTTATATTTTTATAAAATTATATTTTATTTTTTAGCTACGAAAAAACCTACCCTACATATAAGAATAGCAAATACTGTAATAGTTCTTGTTATAATTTAAGTTCTGAAATTTATAAAACCTTGAATGGACTGGCACCGAGATGGCTGTGGAGGAAACGTGCAATTTTTAACCAAAAATTACAGCTTCAAATACACCACTGGGTATTGCAATCTTCGGTTAACAATTGCGTGTTAAGTGCATACTCTGTTGTTGTATGATAAATATCGCGCTCAGCGGAGAAGAAATAAAAGACATCTTGAAGAAATCTGCAACTCTTGGATAAATTTCTACCTAGTCATTAACTCTCGCTTAAGTAGTATAATAGCAAAACCATAAAATCATATCTTTCTTCCTTAACAGGAGAGTTACTTAGCCTAGCAATGAGATAATAACTTATCTTACCTCTACATCTCGGTAATCGTAAAATGACTACTGAAGTAGTTAAAAAAATTAATTATCATTTGTCTATTGAAATAACTTTGAGTGTATATAAGTAAAAATAATATTTCGTTATATAATTATTGCAGTATGTACGCTATTTTTAGTTTTCTACTTTTTTAATATCACTCGTAACAAATTTTCATTATCTCGGTAACAAATAGAGGATTGTCATGACAGTTAATTTATAAAACGATGAGTTACAAGCATTACCCAAAAACTGCTCAGCGGGTACAATAAACATTATGGGCGCATTCATTAATAGCTGGCCGCTGACAAACGGTGCCTTTGCCCCCCACTGCCCTCTCAGTACCCATTACTCCTATAAGCCGCGGGCCCCCTGCCCTCCTCCTCTATATCTGCCCGACCACCCCGCTCCCCATTCGACCAGGTGTAAAACTGCCCGGTCACGGAAGACAGACATGCAATGCGGCTAATATGTTTTTATTATTAAAGCTATACGTATTGCATCCCTCTGACACTAGGGGATGACCCATGAATATTTATGCGGTGATTTGTTTATGGCGCTTAACGTTTTCTGTGGTATGTTGATGTTAATATACGAACATTTTTATTACAAATAGTGATGAAAAGATACGTGCTAAAAGTCAAATACGTAAAGCGTATCACTTATATATATGCTACAGATATTTAAATTGTAAAGATTTAATATTTCAGTAGATTACCTAACCATAAAAGTAATTTATAAAGTAGTATGTTACATACAGTTCGGAATAGCGGATTCAAGATACGGCGCGTCAAGAATTACAATCCAGCATAGGAAGCATAGATCAAGATACAATCTAAGTAATCCGTCACATACATATATACTAATAAATAATCCATGAGGTATCAATGTACGACGTTACGTACATCGTTACGTTTAAAAATGTTAACTTTTATTATTCTCGTTATGTGCACATTACGTGTTGGTAAATAATAATAATTTGATATTAAGATTTTTATTCTAGAAACAACTTTTGAATTGCGTTATTCTATTTTATTAAACGTTTAACCTTATTGTAAAAAAATCAAGTACATGGTGGAATATTGGTAAATGAAATGATATCTGTCAAATAAATCATAATTATTTCATTCAAAAACTTATATTTCATTTCGTGCCAAAACAATATTGTGCGGTTATATCATTGTCGGTGAGTCAGGTGTTCTCTCAACGAAACAATCTTTGTAATATGTTGAAAGCTGATGAGTAATCAGTGATGTGCGAGTTATGTCAAGTTTAGTGCCGAGTTATCTTTATGCTTCTATCGTTGGAAAGTCCCGCTTCCTTCTTTATTACAGGATCTGATTGCCGATACGATAACCATGTTGCGAAGGGAATGTATCGCATTATAATAAAATTATGTACAATTCATTATTTCACATAAAAATAAACCTCATATCATATCTTAGATTGTGACTTGTTATTCTACACATAGACCATTTATTACAAAATTAATCCCAAATGAAGCTTTGTTGTAATTATTTACCATTATTCGTATTGCTGCTGATTCTATTTACTTGCTGATATTTTGCTGTTTTATTCGTAACTTTTTGTTGAACCACGACTTATTTAAAATCAAACAAATTAATTATTAAAAAAAACATATTCACTTGGAACACAAGAGATGTCATATTGAAATAACCGATATCTGAAAGTGGAAAATTAATTTACAATGTTTTATTACATACAAAATTTCATATGAACAGAACTTAAACAATCTACCGTACAGAGTCATGGGTGCTAACTAGTGTGGATAATATGAAGGTTCATACTGTGGAATGGATTGTGTCGTAATTGTTCGCGTGCTTTGCGGTTGGTCACTAAATGACGCTTTGGGAGCGCTCCCTGTAGCTTTGAAAATATTAAGTGAACTGTGACACGATAGATAGCATTGCATAAATTCGATTTCAATTGAAAAATATTCGATTTGTCGTCAGTAATTATATGTCTTGATAATCATTTCATTCGATTATTCATTTAATTATTCGTGCTATTCGAAAACGAAATATCGGTAAAAAGAATGTGAACTATAATATTGTCAATTACTATTTTTTCGATCGCTATACTTCCCACCCTCGACCCATCGTTTACCGAAAATTATGGGAAAAGCAAACATTACTCGAATTACAATGTCTTTTGCTATAGCCGTGTCAGGGGACTTAATGTGGAAATTATTTTATTAGTCTGACATGTTTGCGTTATGCTTCATTTAACTCTACTTCTGTTCGCTTTTTGTATTTTTTCGACCTCATTTTATAAATATTATTGCGTTTCGAAAGTAGATAGCTTAAAGTATTCACTATTCATGTATGAATGACTTTATGTGAATATTGTTTCAGAGATTTGAATTTTTGCATAAAACATAATAGAAGTAAGCGGAAAGTTTCCTAAGAGATCACAAAAACATGTGAACATTGTTTTACATTTTTTTTAAGCAGGAAATCAGAGCAGCTATTGGGTCACCTGATCATAAATCGTCAGTTATGTATAATGATGTACATGTAAGAAGTAAACGAAACAACAATAGAGTTTAAATATTATGTCATTAGTGCGTATAATTAAACTCACCTTTTAAATAAAAGAAGCAAATTTCAGTTTGGTAGTAATTACATTTCAGATGATCTGATGAGTAATCGTTTGAGCTTGCATAAGCCCATACAGCCTATAAAAGAATAGTTATTTATGCCAAAGTGAAAAGAGTAAATTGTGAAACGTAAACTGAAGACTTTCAGTTTTGCTCGTCAACTTCAACATTTTGTTTGAGTAATGTAATATTTAAAACTATTAAAAATCCATAATAACAAGCAACTGTTAGTAATAAATACTATTTGTCCCTTGTTGACTTACATTTAATCACTGTAATTAAATCCGTATGAAACGATATATGAAAGCTTACCACAATGCTTGATTGAATACAGCTTGCGCTTATTATCAATGTTTGCTCCATTGGATTTTTTTCCCTGTCAACAAAAGTAACCATATATCTTTATTTATGTGTTTATAAAATATCGTAAAATGTTTTACAGACATTTTAAGCATCTATAAGAGGTGTTTTCATAGGTAGAAGGCCCCTTTTCTAGTGGGCGGCGTTTAATATCGATCGATGTACGCCCTGACCGCCGCCCGCCTTGTATACTTTTTCAGGACAGAAAATAACTCAACTGTTAAGTCTTAAAATACGATAAATAATTATATATTTATTTATTTAATTGTATTTATTGTTGTACATAAATCATATATATAAGCATTTCCATCGATGAGTATTTTATTTCAGTTGGTACTTAATTATGTAACTGTAACATTGTACTAAATTTTACAAAATTAGGACGATTAGTTAAACGAATGAATTGCCGCTACAAGACGAGTTCAGTTCATTGACCTTTGTCAACAATGAGAAATTCCTAACATTACTTGTTATTTTACAGTCTGTAACACTACTGATCAAATGCTTCCTCTTCCTTTGAGGAGCTTAGAGGTTACTCCACCACGAATAGGCTCACCCGATACCTAGCTGTATTAGTTTTGATATTAAAAGATATTAAATTGAAAGAATTAGAGATAAAGTTAAAAAAAAACCCTCGCTCTCATTCTATATTTAAATAATTGTGCTTAAAGCAAAAGCTTAAATCGACTATATTTCAATATTGTTGAAAATAACTATTCTATACGTATAAAAACTACGATTTATTATATATTTTATTATATATATATATAGAATAATAGATTACCTACCTACCCACTAATAGCGAAGGTATTTATTAATTTTGTTTGTAAATTTTACTTTGTGACTTTGTATTTAGTTTAAAATGTAGACTCACGAATGCAACATGTACTGAAGAATGAGTTAGCGTGGGTGTCCACTTGAATTATGGAAATGGAGCGTCGGCACGAGCCAACGTGCTGTTCAAACAATGCCGTAACGGGATGGTATGGCAAATTTAATTCCTTACGAGAACATATCATCAAAAAGGTCACATGCATAAGGATGATAATAACTACAAAGCTCCGTCTATTATTATATATTCCATAATCGGCGTTGAAGCCAGATCTTAGGGATGAAAATCAATTATATTTTTTCATTTGTGTCAAATCCCTTATGCTTAGTTTTGAGAAACCGTTGAAAGATGACTTGGGCATGCATCTTGCATAAAAAAATGTATATTTTAGTTGAGTATAAAATGCTGATCATCTATACCTCCAGCTTTGTAACTTATAAGATGTTATGCTAATAGCTATTTGTTTAAATAATTTATTTTTAAATGATTACCTAGTACATGTATTATTCCGTTATTATATGTAAAATAATAATTTGAGATGAATTTGACTGTTACAATGCGATTACATTCACTTGAGATACAAAATCAACGTAGCTTAGCAACAAGCCCGACCAGTTAATATGTATCAACTATTTTCCGAGATAGACCAACAACAGCAGGCATTTATAAAAGCGAGAGAAAATTGCTTTCATATATTGCGACGCGTCACGCGAACCATCTCTGATTGGTGGACAAACGTAGAAAAGGCAGCGGAAACTCAGAAAGCTTTTTGTTCACGATAAGCGTTTTAATTCTATTTTTTGCTGTCGCTAATTGGAACTCAGCGGGTATACCCCACCAACTTTAAGCGCTCAGAGTGCTTTAGAGAGTATTCAGTAAACAAAAAGTATTATAAAACTTCATAGATGTGTTCAGTGGCATATTGCCAAAGGGGCTGGGCCGGCAGGTTGAAGAGCCAGCAGCCTAAGCCCCTTTCATAATCATTAACCATTTAATGTTACTTTTTGATTTGACTATTCTAAAGGGACAAGAATAAATCTACCTAATTAGCGTCACACATGTACTCTAAAACTCATTAATAATTAATGAATAATTAACAATACAATATATTACACTATTGAACCTACATATATACTTATTACTTACCAACTAAGATACAAAAATCTTTAATAAAAATGTGTGTACAACTATGTAACATAAAATACGTTTTTACAGTACAGTTGTAAAATTTTAATCCAATAACACAATCAACACAATTTGAATGACGACATAAAAAAACGACTTAATTTTATAATATGAACAAAAAAGCGTAAAAGTGATGCATAAATTGTCATAAAAAATAGATGTACAAAATACCTACTGCTTTTGTCAATGCAAAAAGCTTGCAAACCTTTTTTATTGCCTGCCGAAAAACGTTTTTTTTCTTTTAAGGGTTTTATCTGTTTTTTATTAGTTTGCTTTACAGTTTTGAATATTATTTTTAAATTAATTAAAATAGCACTTTTTTAAAGTTTAAACAATATTATTTTGAAAACTTATTATTTAATATAAAGTAATAAATAAAGTAATGATTATGAAGTACGAAAGACTTCAAGCCAAAATAATTTTGGATCAGTCGAATCAAACGCAAATAAGCGTTTAACTATAAAATGGTAAATGAAAAAAATGTAAATAATTTCAAATACAAGGAGGTAAAAACTACGCAAATCTGATAAAACCAATATATCTAACATTTTAGCAAGTAACGGTCGATAATTCTTCAACTTCATTTAATTTACATTTTAGTCTCATAAATTCGATAAAAGCTACATAAAATTTAAGATTAACTATGTATTTTCACCAAAACATGGATTCCTATTCTGAGTTATCATCAAATATAAAAAGATAAATTGGATTTTGATAAAGAAAAATATATGAATAACTAACGTATTGATAGTAAATAAAAACATGTATGTACTTTGTATATTACGAGTTTAATCATATCATCGCTATTGGATGGGCTGAGCGGAGGCGTCGGCGTCGTCTGAATCGTCACTTCGCGTTACTACGTTGATTACAAAAAAGATTAATACGTCAGCCGTCATTATCTTTATACCAACCAATCATATTGTACATACTACGATTACTTAAATCTGAATCTATTAATACGCGGGTTAAGTTACTTTTTATCTACTCAATTTCTATTACATCAACTTTCCACCTGTTATAAGCTTTAAAATGAGTCTTTTATTATTATATACTAGCTACTGGTCTCGACATGGCATGGGTAGAATATTTATATTCAAGGACAAAAGTTCAAATAAAATCTCTCGTGTTTTTGTGCTAGGGACCTTCTCGGGCGTATGTAGAGCAACCCAACAAAGTTTCATCACGGTCGGATGAATGGCTTAGGAACGCAAAGAGAACAAACGTACAAATATAAATTTTTATTTATTAGAAAGAAAAAAAAAGAAATAAAAAATGTTAGAGTTACTTTAGAATAGTATATTTCAATTTTAAAAAACATGACGATAAACTAAAAACACCTTTAGAATCTTTCGAAGAACTCGAGTAATCGAATAAAGAAAATCTCTATTTCGAGATTGTACAATGAACTTATTTACATTCGTATGACTTTTAGGTAAATTATTATTACAGAAATTAATATAAGCTTTTACTTTTAGAAAATAGGCTAAGCGATGCAGGTTAAACAGAAAACTGCTTAAGGCAAAGATGAAGAAACATATTCTAGACTGTCTCTTTCGATTACGTATTGAACTGTTTATTGTTAAAAAGTATGTTTATATCACTGCAACTCATAAATTATACAAAAGTAGCTAAATCAAAATGGCTATATCTATAATTAAATTTTTTTAAATTATTTATATTCATTAAAATATATCGCATGAAAATATAAATTTTAATATATAATTGATGGTAAATATGATTAATTATAAATAAGGCATCCAAAAAGATTCGTGTATTTATCAAAGCTAGTGTTACAAAGGCCCAGGGCGATCTGTAACACATCTACTAATCTATGTTGCAATTGCCTAAGCTCGTCTAGCCGTGGTGGAGGAGACGTTGGCGCAATCATTTCGATCCGCAAAGGTCAAAGAAGGAATTTGCGCGGTCCGGCACGCTTGCGACACCACTCTGTACGAAGGAGGTTCCACTGCGCAAAGGGTTACCGATCTAAATTGAGCCGGAGCAGGTTGATCTGATATTTGCTCAATAATCGTTTCAAATTGAGCGGCATTTTGCGATGCCTTAGTTGTTTATTAGGAATCGTACATACTGTTTAATGGCGATTTAACGATAGTTCCATTATGGTCAATATCAAACTGATTTCTCAGAATCATCCATACTAATTTATTTAAAGAAAATGAAACAAATGTCGTTAATACTGACAAAATTGGATTTTGCGTGGACATATACACAAAATAAAAAAGTTAGAAGTTAACGAAAATCCCATACAAAGATGGCAGTTTATAAAAGCAATTCTTAAGACGCGCCTCATCACCTGCGTCTTCACGTGGGCGCACTACATTGTATGCTAATGGGTATTGGCTGGTCCGTCCACACTGCGACTGAGAGAAATTGAACACGAGCCATTATTGTATCATCATTTCTCCAATATTTCTTAACCATCTTAATTTAACCTAATAAACTGCTAATATGACGGTGGACGTGATAGTCAATATAACAAAAATTAACATTTAACATTACATTGCTTACCCCACACATTTAAGAAAACCATTAATATAAATATCGAGGTGAATAACTGTTTTGATGGCAAGACGTCAACACGTAGCCGCAAAACTTGTTCTCAATGTAATAGAAAACTGATAAACGTTAGTTTTTCAATGTAACCAGACATACGAGTCAATTAAATAAAAAGTTTGAAATTAAATAATAACATATGGTAATCTATCACAATGAATATTTATTGCATAAAAAAATAAAGATTTCTAGATCTTAAAAGTACAAATCAAAATCACAGTATTTACAATCAGAACAATATCTTTGTTAACAATCTGTGCCTCAAGAGCAAGCATAAAAGTCAAAGCTGTCCTTTTCAAAAACACGGCCTCATGGGATTGCTCTTAGCGATCAAAGGATTTGCATTATAAATTTCTCGGCGCATTTCTTGGAATAAATCAAATACAATGTACAATTGCTATAAATATTAAATCATTTGAATTAATTATTTATTTTATTTTCTATATCATGAATATAAATGGTGTTAGTTATTTAATTTAAAGTATGCGTAATTATATAAAAATTGAAAAATATACTTTAAAACAGTATGCCTAAAATTCATCGCAATATTGTTAAAGACAAAGATTTCTTACTAAATGTTAATGTTTATAATGATGTATCTCTCAATTCTTCTACAGACATCTGAGCTGGAGTCGCTGCTTTATAAGCAAGAGGGCGCTTCACTTGCGCCCGCCCACATGGACCTATTCGACGGAGGAACAACTTCGCGCGACGATGCCTTCCTTCGCCCCGCTCTCTGGGAGGACATCGCCTCTTCCATCAGAAATATTGACCCTGAGAATGCAAATATGCTGGCTCCGCTTGGAGCTACCCATGTTAAGCTCGAAGCTGATGATGCACTCCTCGAAGAATGCGCTACACCTCTACTCAGTCCGCTGGAGATCAAGACGGAAAGGCTTTGCGCACCACCTACATATGCCCATCCACAGCCTCCTCAGCATCAGCCAATGCAACAGCCAGCAACGTCTTTTTCAAAATATCCGTCGAGACTAGTCTATATGTCTCCACTGACTCCACCTGGTTCGGATCAGGGTAGTCCCGGAAATACAATGCAGGTAATTATACACGATACATTAGGCGTTAACGCTTTGCGATTGCTAGCGACTATTTGATGGTACCATCTCATGCAAGCGACTGTTTTGTATATATATTTTTGCTTAATTGATTGTTGACGTAAACATCTTGAGAAAAATAAAAACATTTTAACGTAAAGACGAAATAAGATAAATAAGTTACTTTAATTTTAATTTGCAGTCTTTTTAAATTCAAAATAATATCGTACATGTCAGATATAATTAAAATTACAGGGTGGACCGCGCCGAACACCACCGCCACCATACCACCCTCCGCCGCTACTTCGCGCGCCCCACGTACCTCCGCATCCAGTACCACAAACCCATCACCATCCTCAGGTAGAAAAACTGAGTAAACACCCAATGTGGATATATTTTTTGTTTCGTTTAATTTTGATAGTTTAAAAAAAGGAAAGTATCACTCAATTTACTGAGTATTTATAGACTAATACCTATTAATATAAAAAAAAATCGTTAGGCCTTACAACAACCTTTACAAATGCCGCCTGTACCTGCGCCTGCGCCACACCAGCATGCAGCTGCGCATCCTCGACTTACGCCTCCTTCTGTTAAATACAACAGACGAAATAATCCAGAACTGGAGAAAAGAAGAGTGCATCACTGTGATTTCATAGGTATATAATCATTTAAGCATTCGGAATTAATAAAGTAAATTCAAACTTTTAACAACTTAAATATAAGTTCCATTAAATTTAATTTATCGTAATTATATACATGAAAAATAATGTATTAAGTACATTTGGTACTTTATATATAAAAAAATTAAATTTAATGCGACAATCTCAAAAACTTTTTGCATGAGATAGCCCATTTGTTGAAAAAGTTAGAATATAAAAAATCTGACTACGATCAAAGGGGATGGAGCAAAGACGTGAACGTGGAAGTTGCTGGTAATAATAATGAAAATTTTAAAATTTTCAGGTTGCACAAAGGTTTACACAAAAAGTTCACACCTTAAGGCTCACCAGCGAATACATACAGGTAATGCGAGGGTTCCATAGTATTTAAAGATTAAAATGCGTTGCGATTACTAAATGCACCGCATCGGCGAATATAATTATCAATGTAATAACATATTATCGTATTGTATTATTGTCGTTATATTAACTAACTTCACAAACAATCAGTTACATGCAAAGCGACTGCCCATTGCGTTCCTATAAATTGTTATATAAGTGTTAAGTATTTGTATTTTCATAGGAGAGAAACCTTACACTTGTCAATGGCCGGAGTGCGAATGGAGATTCGCGCGGTCGGACGAGCTCACTCGCCACTATCGTAAGCACACGGGCGCTAAACCATTCAAATGCGCTGTGTGCGAGCGGTCTTTCGCCCGGTCTGATCACCTTGCGTTGCACATGAAACGTCATCTGCCCAAAACTTCTAAATGACACCCGAGGAGAGGCGCGGACCAGACATCCACGCCTCACACTGCTCAAGTATGTATTTTTTTATTTTATTTCTAAAATATATTATAATTTGTTAATACATTGAAAGTGATGATTACAGTATTTTTTGCGTTTCAGGAAGAGAGCAGTGATAACCTCTTTTTAGAGTGCGATCTGGAGACAAACCTAATGGACACATTCTACAGCGTGCTGTGACTTCGCACCTGGAGTGGTAACCACGACAACAATACGTAAATTGTATGCTAAAGCGAAGCTAAAGATAAACCTATAGTTTTAACTGTAACGTATAAAACAATAATCCAAAAAACGCAAACTGTACATTCACACGTGACGCATGATATTAATATTAGAGAATAAAACAAAATTTCGTATTAAACAATAATTCGAAATTGTGTACCGTAGTGTGACAGTTAACCTTAATAGAAATTACTTATATGATTAAAAAACAATAGGTACAATCATTACCAAGGAAATCGCTTTACATATCTACATACTTTATTTTTATTGTAAATTGTTAGTAGAGTCATCTATTGAACAACCCAAATTATGTTTTATAAGGTATTTTATAAATATTTATGTACATTAGAAATGACAATTATTTTTAGTAAAGCGGAATGTTTTGTGACACCTTGTTATAGAAGTAAATAACAAGACGAAATATTTATGTTACAAGAAGCATAGTCAAAATTCATCGCATTGTAATCATTTTGTAAAAATCAAATCAAATTATCAAAGTACTTCATAGATTTTGATAAATATTTAAGACTCTAATTTTCTCGTAGTTTAAATGAAAATGAAAAAGCAGTTTCATGAACTTGACATTCAATATTAAAATTACAGTTTAGAGGTTGCTATTGTAGTATAGTATAAATTAAATCTATTATATCTCTCACAAATAAAGCGTATTGAAATTTGCTCAGTGTTAATACAAGGGGTCACAAATATACTGCGTTGTAAAAGCTCTAAGTATTCATTAGATATGATTAATTTATTGTAAGATTAATTAATATTAAGAAAGCAAGGAATATCCAAGATATTATAGATATTTTTATGTTATAATTTTTAAAAATACTAGAATTAAGAGATAGTGGTTACTTTTAATTTTACTGAAGCGTTGTCGGATCTTACGACCTGAGTTTTATTAGCAAAAAGTGAACAAAATACAAAGCGATTATAATCTATCATTTAAATCAGATTTATATACAAAAAAACCTTTTACAGATTTAAAACCATTTGGAAAACATGACTGGAAATAATATATATTTTTATTTTTATTTTTTCCTCCGAAAATGGTGATCCTGATGATTTCATCAGAAAACGTCAAAAAAATCAGTAACAGTCTGGTCTTTAATTGACACTAGCCATTTTATTCTTCCCGTTTATCATAGAATGGACACAAAATTTCATTAAAAAAATATTCGACATTTCGAATATAGCAAAATTTAAATAAAGTAGGTACGCTCGAGGCCAAGTTTCCTTTGTGGACTCAATTTTCGAATATTATTTCTGATTGATGACTTACCTTATAGAATAACTCCTGTGAAAATTTTCTAGACTCACCGGCTTAGACCAGGATTGATAGTTAGCCGGTGTTTTATGAAGTTTTAATGTTTTGCGTAAAAAAATTGTTAATTTCATGAAACAGGATCTAATTGTTTTTAAGAATCTAGAATGAAGTCGTAGGTACTCGTATGTTGTATGAGTGTAAACAAATGCTTTTGATAAAACAGTTTCTAGTAATTTGAGACGATGAAAACTCGTATTATTTATTCAGAAAGTCGCATTATCCATATTATATATAAAACAATTCAGGTCGTTTTATTCGAACACGCAGCTACACACTTTCTAGTCTCGATTTATAACAATTTTTGTTATTTTATATGCACGTACATAATAACAATCATATTATCTGTCAAACATTCTTTCGCAGTTCGTATGAAAACACATAGATCGCTTTTTAATACGCACTTTTTTATCTTTAAAATTATTAAATTTTAATAAATATAAATAAAATACATGCTTTAGTATTTTAGGATTAATATTTGTACTTATCAATGAACTAGCCTTATTGCATCCGTCCACAGGAACAATTTTATATATATACCTACTCAAATGTAAAAAATGTTTTGATAGTGCTTTTTAAACCTGATCAACCCACAAGAAAACGATATTTTTACCCGATTACGAAGAAAGAAATAGGTTAAATTGTAATTTTGTTGTAAATGCTTAGATTAAGCATCACACGCAAATAAAATCTCTTCGTACGCACCTAACATTATTTTGAATTGTATTATTCTACATAAAAAAAAGTTCTAATCTAAATCCAACATTTGTACTGAGCTGACTAGTCAAATACATAGAAAGTTTAAACGTATAAATAAAAAAATAAACCTTAAACTTATTACATTATGAATGATATATTTATAAATTTCCTATTTCCGTGATCGGGTTAAAAGTTGTCTTAACTTGAAATATAGTTGTATAAATAAAACTTTGTCGCAATTGCCATCACATATAGTCACTAGTTGTGCTAATGTAAGTGCCTACTTATTGTTAATAAAAATCTTAAAATTATTGTAGTAATAAATGTATTAAATAATGGCTTCGCAAATTTTTGCTATTTCATCGTTTTGTTTTTATAATTATTATTCGTTATCTTGACTGATTAGTAGAACGTAAATTCTGTTTAATTTTATCACTAATTTCTAAACAGAATATATGATGAGTATTTTCCTTTACTTGCACCTTACTAAGCCATAAAAGCTATTAAATAATACGCAAATAAGCGATATTAAATTATATCTTGCCACTTTTCTTTGCATTTAGTATGTTGTAAATTTCTATACTTTAATAATAATATCTTTGTAAATTTGAATATAAGCTCTATTTAGGAAAGAACCACTTTGAAGAAATTGCCATTAATAAAAAATAATCAAACATTATGCTTAAGATTTTATTTTATACTACATAAATGAAAATATATACCTATCTGTACTTTACGATCCAAAGTTTTATATAAAATAAATATATTATTGTGTCCTGTATAAATTTAACTGTATCTGAATAACCGTTTATTAACATAAGCAAATTCTACCAGCAACGCAGTAAATTTACCTACAGACAGTTTATATAATTTTCTTCATGGATCACAATCTTCTATTTATTAAAATTTGTCCATTATTTCTTAACAATTATGTTTTTCTTAACAAAAGTTATTACATATATTATTATTGCCTATATTAAAAATATAGGCATATTTAAAAATAAACCACAAAATAGAAATTCATTAGATATTACGTTTTGTTTTACATCTTGTCTCTCATTATGTATATTAGGGTTCCATGGTTTCTACATATTTGGTGACACTTCTACTTATTTTCAAAGTAGATAGAATTGTTGCTTTTAATAACTGTTAATAAATATATTAAATACAATCTTTTAACAGTTATAAGCTAATAGACCGCACTAAATTAATTTGCATTTATTTTGTAATTTTCAACTTTTTATAAAATACAGAAATACTATTGTACGGAAACTTCCTTGTCCTAGTCTTATTCAAATTTTTAATTATATAACACCTACCTAATAATATTGGACAATTTTATCCACCATAACTATGATAATAATGACTTTAATTGGCAAATGTTATATATTTTACTACTGAAATTTATTTCTAAAGTAGAATTTGCTTTAATCGTGTCATCATGATTATTATGATATATATATGCAAATATTCTTACTCAAATTTCAATATCAATTTATATTTTATTTAAATACAACTGCGAAAAAGCCGAATATCAGTCATTGTCTTTATCCTGTTATTTTAAATAGAGATTTATAAAACTTATCTAAAGCAAGTAGATTCTTATTAAGTTTTGCCATAAATATCAGGAGATGCCATAAGTTAGGATCATATTTATGATAACTTTATAAATAATAGTTGTAAGCTTAAATTTCTGCGTAGAGAAAATATTGTACCTCACTGTTATTCTATACTTACTAATTCCTCGATATACGTATTTATACTTATTTATATATCTTTATTCCTTACAAGATTAAACAATAGTTTGATAAATTTTTCGATCATTTTACTTTTAAGATGTTTAGTTGTAAAATAATTTGTTGACTAAGTCACGAAATAATTTATTACCAATGACATGCTTTTGATTTCTTTTATGTATGAATATTTACTATAATTACACAGTTTTCGTTAGATATGCAATACGTGAATTACGGTTAAAGGTAAAGGTATGCCAAGAGAAATTTGTTGTAACATAAATGTTGCCAGACGTGTGATTTACTAACTTATCTAATTGTATATTGTACACCACACTACACAGTATGTGACAGCAATCAAACATGTCATTACTTTATAAACGTTTTAATCCAGATAAAGTATTATGCCGATCCAGTTTTTGTCTCAACTATTGGTAGAAAGTAGATCGTAAACGTAATATAAATACTGTAATAACTTCACTATCACATATTACAATATTCTGTTGTAAAGTTTTTAAAAGCAACTGTGGAACTAGAAAAGTATAATTAATATTTAAGTAGTTTTATTTCAAATATTGTAAGTCACTGTGCCATACAGATGTATGATTCTTTGAGTTGTTTTTTGTACCATTATTTTGTAAATACACGATTAATAATAATAATATTACGCTTTCGTTATTTGGACTTTTTTTTGTTATTATTTTTTCTTTATAGGACATTCTAGGCTTTGATCTAAAATTGCGTAATAATTGACGTTTTCAATCTATTAAAGTACTTGGTAGAAATGGTTGCTCATTATGAATAATATTTCTTACTAATTTATATGAAAAATATCGTATTTGTCGATAATGGTACAAATGCACAACATTAACGTAAAATCCAAATTACTAAACTCTTTTTTGTTCATTTCTATTAAATACAATTTTGTAAAATATTTTGCTACAATATTCACACTTCAAACAAATTAAATATAGTCACTTTGAAACTGTTTTTCTTTTACTACCACATTTATTATTTTTAAAAATAAACGTAATTATATAATTCAGATAATATTCTAAAAGCCTTAAAAAATGATTATTGATTAAGAATTCCTTTAATCCTTTAATCAATTTCCTCCGATATAAGCCTAAAAATAACACGGTCTGCTTTTTTAAAAAAAATATCTGTAATGATGAAAACAACGTATTTAACGTTGTTCTAGGTTCATTAACTCCTTAAATTCGAAAGTTATATTAAGTTAGTGCAAGGTTTTTGTTAGTTTTGACAATATATCGGTAGGTGTATTTTGCATTTAAAAAAAAAAAGACAAACGTAATCCTTCTCCTAACAGAACGAACTTACAGTTTTTACTTATTTACAAAAAATATCACACAACAAATAACACTTAAATTATGTAAAAATATATTTATTTACTATATGTAGCTGAAGTATTTAATTTTCGAAAAAATATGTCATAACAAAATTGCCTCCTATGGGAATGCATATAACAAAGATTATATAAACTTATAATGGAACAAATAGCCGCTTCGTAACGAAGCTTACGATTGTTTTATAGCTCGTTACTACGAACATATGTTTTTATCATATTTTTTAATCAATGACTAGGCTTATGTACGCATTGTGGCTGTTAGTTGAATTTCTTTTAATCTATTTAGATTAGGCTTTATTAATGATGGTTAAATGCTTTTTTTTGCTTGTGGGTAACCAACAAGCCAGCCAACAGAAATACTTCTTCCTTTTTTTATGTAATTGTAATTTGTGCAGGAGCTTTAAAATATTCAGATAAACATACAAAGCAGTTGCATAATGCAAGAAAACGACAAGTTTTGTTATACATTTTCGTCGATAATTTAGAATTATTTTAAATTAAAATTCATATTCGACACTAATTGACAAACAATATTTTATTATATTTGGAGACCTACTCACAGTGACAAAATTTTATACGTTTATAGATGCTAAACTTAGATTTCTAAAGCTGCCTAAATTTATAATACTGACAATTTGTAACAAATGGGTCAATAGAATAAAAAGATGAATTCATTCTAAAGTTGACAGTTATTTTATTCTGTAGCAACATATTTAAATTCGTCGATCATTCGAATTCTATTTACATTTGACCTTTTTATAGTTTAACAACTAGACAGTGACCTGTGGCGACGTACTCTCTCTTCGTATACCAGTCAGATTATGTCACATAGTATTGTTTTCATTGTTAATCATATTATTTATAATTAGGTATATTCATTTCCGGTTTCAGATTTCGAATTATAGATGCAAGTTAACTTTTTTATTATATTGATAAGACTGATATCATCACGAAAAACTGAATATATAATTTTGATCTTACAAAATATTATTATTAGCATTTATATTATTAGTCTCATCCAATGATCAATCTCATTTTCGTTATTTCAGTAGCTACCTACCTGTGGTGGTGAAAATACTGGAGTTGTGAGAGTACATATTAGACGAGTTGTCTTTGCCTTAATACTGTAGGTTACAATAGAGAAATAGTACTGTGTCACCCGCAAGCGCTAATTGATGAACGGTAACATCCCTAACAGTTTCCTCAAATAAACTAACCGTTATCACCCACTTTATATAAGTTTCATGATTGACACGACTATTCTCATTTTATGATCGACATTGTAGTAGTAAACTTTTCAAACTTTAAACAGTTATACAATGACACATTTTGATACGTGTTAAGTAAATAATATTGAAACAAATGTGATATAAAGATTCTGTAACGAAAGAAAAGTTTAAGTGGCAGAAAAACAAAATGACTAAAAAACTTTTTTGGATTTTTATAGCGACTTTTTTAGTGGCAGTTGCTTCTTTTACGGTGTACGAAGACAATTTCAATGATGACCCGTACGATGTTGATGACAACGATAATAATGAGGAAAGACAAGGAAAAATTTGTTAGTAATTAGCTTTCATATTTTATTTAATATATTTGTTTAGATACTACTTTTGTCTGTTATATTTCGAAAAACGAAATATAGGGATGTCTTTAATTTATTTTTCTTTCAGTGTTTCCTTTCGTCAGCATAGTTAGATTTGCGAATGTGGATTGTGCTAGTACGAACACGATGAATGGCACGTGCCTGGCTCGACGGGAGTGCAATAATCTAAATGGAACAATTACTGGAAGTTGCGCTGCCAGAAGAGGCAGATGCTGTATCGGTTGGTTTTATTGCTGTATATTTGTATGAAACTATCATAGAAGTGCAGAGATAAACATATCTAGTTTAATTTCAGTTTCACGAGCGTGCGGTTCTGCAACAAACGTGAACAACACCTACTTCACCAGTCCAGGATATCCAGCAGCTTACGCAGGTGGACAGGCATGTTCGATAATTGTAAATCGTTGCAATAACAACATATGTCAGGTAAAAAAGGCGATAGTATAGCGATAAGCTCCCTAAGATATTTTAACAAAAATCTTTATGTTATATGACGACTCACAAATAAATCTTGTTAATTTCAGCTCCGTATAGACCTTCTAGATATGGTACTCGCTCAACCGAACGGTGACGGTGTGTGTGCAACCGACGCTCTTACGATCACAGGAGGAAACACCATTGTTCCCATTCTCTGCGGAGACAATACAGGACAAACACTGTTCGTAGACTTTAATGGTAACGCAGCCATTACGATCTCCGTCACAGCTACTCTTGCCACAACATTCACGAGACGGTGGAACATTAGGTTGACTCAACTCGGATGTGATTGTCCGGGCTTAGGTAAATATTCGTATATTCAGAACGAACTAATAATTTAATCCATACGTTCGGATAAAATGTGTTATTTTATACGATAGTGAAAGTTTAATCTTGTTACAATTATATCTTATTAACATTAGTGAATGCCCTATTGAACTGTTTTAGCTCCTAACGGCTGTTTACAATATTACACGGGAATAACGGGAACAATTAGAAGTTTCAATTATGGAACGGCCGCAAACACGGCCCTTAGTGGATCTTTGGTGACGGGAACGAGGCAGCTGGCCAACTTGAACTATGGAATATGTATAAGAATGGAAGCGGGATACTGTGCGATACAATATGCACAGGTATTGTCTAAGTCGAACAGGCATTACAGAACAAAATATTGTATTTTTTAGTTAACTATTTCATTTTGACTACATCTTAAATTCAATGGAAAGATCATTTCCATTCACGTAAGAAAATTTTACATAAAATGATCTAGGACATTGTTGTCTATTACAAAAGAATCAGTTAAACCGAAAAAAAAAATAGTGTAAGATAAAATTATATTCATATTGTTTATTAGACTGCAAACGACGTGTTTTCTTTCACCGTCACTGGTGACGTGGAGGGGGCTGACAACACCGTCTTGGGTACTGCTGTAGGAGCGGTGAGCGGAGCAGCGTGCACCACCGACTTCGTTGTCATACCAAACCCTATAATTGTGAACACCAACGTAGCCGCGGGGACTGATCGATTTTGCGGATTAGGCTTCGTACCTGTACAATGTAAGCGACAAATTAAGCTCAAATTCTTAATATTTTGCTAGTAAATTTATAAACCTATAATTGGAAATCATGTTGCGAAGTCTATACTTTATGTTATAATAATCGCAATTAATTGGCCCGAAAATAAATTATACCATATGATCTCGGGTTCGTTTGTCGAACATGAAGAATTTACCGTAAAAAAATGTCTGTTTCTAGAAAATGCGTAATATATATCTATGTATGACATATGTTTTCACAGTTGAAATTTCAACACAAGTTATCTTGTTGAAAATCAAAGATAAGGAATCCCTTGATGAGCTTAATTACTTTAAACTTGAACAAGACAAATATATTTAAAAGGGCACATTTCACTTGCATGTTTGCAGCTGGGGCCAAGCCGTTCGTGCTATACGTGGTGACGGACGCTAACGAAGGTGCTACCGCCGCTACGCCACCGGATATTGCCAACAGAGGATTCTCTCTTGCCTATACCCAAATCGCTTGTTAAACGTACATACAGTATGGTACGTAAATATAGTATGGTTTAGATTTAGACTAGTGTTTGAAATGTCAAAAGTAAAATACGATTCGAAAAGATGACATCAATGTTAACTACATGTCTAAGAGGTTCATTGTCGTTTTCTTTTTGACCATTTTTAATGTAACTAAGTCGTTTCAATTTAGAATAAAAGATTTATCTACAAGAATGTTTTATTATTGAATTAATCATATACCTACAATACATAGTCTATTCTAATGGCAGTTTACTACCGCAAATATAAATACGCACTAGCGAGGGTTAATACAACATCCAGTATATAAATAAAGAACAAAAATTTATCAACAATCACTTGATATTTATATTTTTCGATAAACAAAGAGCAAAAATAAATTAAATGTAGTAAATATAAAAAATATTACATGTTTGAATATATTAACCGTCTTTAACTATACTACTATTAATGTATACTACATTGCTTAAACTGCATTTAAAAATCGTACATCATTTAGAAACCTATAAGAATTCGCAAATCGACAATCAATACATTCACATTATCCTTATTTTTTAAAACTTAATTCCAATAAAGAACAAAGTCGCAGGCAAAACAAAGTTTGTACATATTTAGTTTTGGCCAAAACAAAAGGGTAGACATAACAGAAAATGCCTGTCTGAAAAAGCGATTTTAATTCATTTAATAAAAATAATAATAGCCAACAATTGCAATCAATCAAAGTTACACCTTTATAATAGCATTATGTCCTCAATAATGATTATGGAGTACGTTATGCTTGTAAAGCATATATTGCGCACAAATGGTACTTACAGGATTTTTATTAAGATAAAATATATTAAAAATTAATTTGTCATTTATTACAACAACAACAAACGGCTTTTTCTTTAAATGTTGTTTAGTTATTAGGATATATAATTATTGTTAAAAAATGCTGCGTCTTCTTCTATCGAATGTCATACACAGGAAATCAGTGTTTAACTAAACACCGCGACTAAACAACCTTTATGAATAAAACCGTTATTGAATAACAAATAAAAATTTACTATTGTTTCTATAATTTCTTTTACATACTTGGCTAAAGCAAGATACTAAGCCAATTTTTATAGGCTATGTTAAAAAAAAGTCATAGGTTATTTAAACACGAATCCGCTAAAGAAATCAACATAGTTTTCTAATTAATAATTGAATCATTTTTCTAAAACTTTACAGTGCAGATTACTTAAGGCTTAATTAATAGTCACACTACATATTGAAAATTCGCGGTTTTTTTACATGTTGATACATATATAATAAAATAATGATTGTTGATAAACTTATGAAAATAATGATGATTACATTATGTTATGAGCCTGCTGAATAACTTTAATGAACTATCATAAATAAAAACATCAAACCGAAATTAAAATTGTTATACAAAAGAAACTAAATCATTAATATCACTAGCATGAAATATGAGCAATGAAACCAAGTCGCATCTGCAGTTATTTTTAATAACAGTGACCATGTTACAATTAGACTGTTATCATTCTTCCTCGAGTCTCATTCATATTATTCTTCATGTTATCAAACCATTTACTGACATCTGTGTTTTCCTTTAAATCTTGAAAGGCTTTACAACCTTCGATGCTGCTCAGAATACCATACACTGATATATCGGCAAGATTAGGTTTTTTACCTCCAAGGAATGGTGTTCCCTTTTTATTAATGGCATTCATCCAATCATTAACTGCATTGTACAGAGACTGACGGACATCATCTTGTATATTGTGCCTAAAATTAGGAACATAGGAAAATTAGGAACATACACATTAAATTAAGAACTTCGAATTTAATAAAATGAAAATACATATAACATTTCACTTGAGTCCTGATGTAGAAAAGAAATATATATAAAATAAATACTTTTAAAATTACCTAGACTTTAATCTTTTAGAAATGATCCACATAGCTGCGGCACCAACATACACCATCACAGCACATTCCCAACTGGGGAAGTTCTGTCTCCACCCACCGGCTTCTTCAAACCATTTAAATGTTTCTAGTGATTCATTCACTGTCCTGTATACATTTGGTGATAATGTATGGACAAGGACTCGATCAGCCCATTGTCGCCATTCACGTTCTTCACTAAAACATTAACAAATCAAATAACCTTACATGTAATTCCAAACTATTATTCTATTATTTTTAAATTACATAAACTTACATCTCAGCAACACGCTGTTTCTCATCTGGTACAGAAGTATTGTGCATAATAAAGTATTTGTTTGTAACATCAGTAGTAGGTTTTCCTGAATCATTTTCAAATTTGGTTACAGGATAAAACTTTACAATATCACGCAATGAATAGGACTTATCTCTTATATGAGTTTCCAAAATAGATAAAATTGCTGTGCTATCTAAAAGTTGCTGAAAAATAAAGATTTTTTAAATATAGAATTAATATATGAATAAATAAGGCTTTTTAAAAAGCTGCAAGCATTACCTGATAACCACCATCAACTTTAGCAAGTAATATTGGTACTTTTTTGTAGCCTGACCATTTAATAGCTTGACGAAGAACAGCATCCACTTCAACTATTTCATAATTAATGCCACGAGCATCTAAGTAGGCTCGAACCTTACAGCAAAATGGGCAAGTTTGATATTGGAATAATACTAGTTGTAAGTCACTCTGGTCAGCTTCATTAACAACCTAAAATTATAATTTACAAATTTTTATCATAATGTTTAAAGAAACAAACAGTAATCATAATCTTAGTCCTATAATATAAAGACTGGTTACGATAACATTAAGCAAATTATTAATAAGTTTATACTCATTTAAAACAATTTTCTTTTCTAAATTTATGTAAATTAAAACATCAACATTCAACATTTTATAAAACAAAAACACAATTTTCTACTTTTCTTATTGTTACCAGCTTATTATATAGAATAGAAATAACTTACAAGAATATAATAATTCAAAGTTTTTTGTTTATATTTTAACTTTAAATCAAGTCTTTTAATCCATAAAAATAATACATTAATACGCAGTAGAAGAACTTTCCTTTTTATAAACTATACCTAATGGTTGATTTACTTTGATTCAGTATTTTGAATCAGCGCAACAATCCTGTAACACTCGATCGATATTTAGTCAATGTTTTCAAACCAGTCTAGCATCAAGTATCCAGCTCTATTTATCAATCCAGTGAATGCTTCACACACCCCTGCCCCGTTCTGTGCTAGTGCCGCGGGACTGGTATAGACGCAGGTATCCATGTAATTATATAGTAACCATGTAGCATGTAATTATATAAGTTAATATTTCATATTTATTGACTGAATGGAGCTTCCAATCACTGACAATAATTCATCAAGGTTTTTGATTATCATCCTTTAAACTAAAAATATACTGGTTGGGGTCATCTGACTTTAGTTGGTTCATAATTCATTCTTCCTCTAACGTCGTTTTTAGACAATGTTTTTAGTCACGCATCCAGTGCCATAGTTGATCCAGCGAAACTGGATAGCTGCATTGTATCAAAATACTGAATCAATGTACACCAACCTTAACCCGTCTATTACACACAAAATGTACAAAATTAATTATAGCAATTACTTTACGAGACATGATTCAATTTTTTTTTAATTTATTGTATTTCTTATTGTTTTTACAGCTATTTTATTACTTTCAAGCAAATATGTTTCATCAATCATTTTATCTAGCGTAATGTATATTAGCTATATAAAATAATGAGATATATAATTGTTATGTTATTATTAAGTTATATTCACTTGCATCTATTAAAAGAATAATGATATAGTTCTTACCTTAAAAATAATTTTATTTTCAAATTATAAAACTATACTTTTATTAATTAAAGAATAACAATGGAATCAACATAGTAACTCTAGCTTATAAATATAAGAGAATATACCTAATATACATTAGCCTTACATAATTGTAAACTCTTTATGAAAATCTTACTTTATAGTGAGACTTATATTCTGGTGCGTCTTTGAAAAAAGCAAATTCTTCATTTTCTGATGGACCAGATAATTTCTTTGTGTTTATTTTATAATGTGTATAACCACCATATCCAGCTCCTACTAAAATACCGACACTCGCACTAATGAGGGTTAGCTTAGCGGTCGACCGCGGAGTTCGACTTTTAGTAGAGTACAAAAATTTTGTTAATGTAATATTTTCTTTAATAGAAGACAACACAACTCTGCGCAAGATTGTTGGACGCCACATTTTAGTGTTATTTAATAATTATTATACATTAAAAGTAAATTTTTAGTAATAGACATTAAAATTATACTTGAAAGTTGAAAATGTTGACACTTCTCAAATCTCAATTCTATATGTTGATTGAAGAGTTTTGACATTTAATAATGTTGACTATGAATATATCTGAATTCTGTTATTAATGTAAAACTATTACAAACTACAAAGGCACGGCGGTTTCATAGAAAAAAAGGTTTGCAAGTATTTTTATACTACTTTTTTTTGTTAATATTCTAACATAAACAAGTCTGCAAGTAATTTAATGACACTCAAAAAAAGTCTAAAGACTCATAAGCATTCTACGTAATATAATTTCCTTTTAAAAATAAACTTTATATTTTTTGTAATACGCAGCGTTTATAGGATTTATTATTATAGGAGAAAGGATTTTATTTTTACAGGATGTTATCATTTTCTTGTTTAGCAATCTCACTTTTGATGCTATCTTTTCAGGACAATACGTAATTAAATTTCATAAACAATTCAGTTTACATTTTTAGCTCATAATATATTAATAATAACATGGTAAGCCAAATTAGGTCATAACCGCTAATTTCAAGAAATAGGTAACTGTGTATAAGGCAATAAGTGTATGTGCAGAATCACACGTACACTCACAATCCGATGCGATTCAATTAAATCCGACATGGTCTGGTCGGAGAAATATCAGATCAGAGACCTAATACTAATACCTGATACGTGACTTTCCCGAAGATAACCTTGACCAGGTTCTCCCTCAGACAACCCGGTCATGTCAATATTATCCAGTAAAATCTCTTGACACAGATCGGATTAACTATGGAATCGCTTACATAAATAACAGTCTCTCCAGTGCCAGTTTCACTCGTGGCTCAACGGAGTTGTGGCACTCAGGTAGCAAGAGTGTTTTCGCCACACCACACTCCTTGCTAGTGCGAATATCAGCGCGAGGCTATTCCGCCTGTCATCTTCTTCAGGGCCGCCTGAAACAAGACACGTGAGGCCCTCACAGCACGCAATCGCTAGGAATTAGTAAATAAATATAGAATATAATTTCAATCAAAATCAATTTCACTAAAATGTTTTCGGTACGCATATATAGGTAAAGCTAGGGTAGGGTATTGTAAATTCATGAATAATGTGATATAATAGTAATCTACTTTAGCGCCACACACTATTTTTATTTTATTACTATTTATACATTAATTGTAAAATTTTGCAAAATTGTTTGTACAGTTTCACTAATTGATTAGGAAAATCCTTGTCTTTCAGCAAAACACGACCATAATAGGCCAGTAACTCATGTCTATTAATAATCGAGTAACATGTAAAAAATACTGAATATGCATATTTGCAAGGACTACATTGCAATTCCCAAGATTTGGAGCTCACTTTATGAATATTATTGACAAGCGACAAGGACCTTGTGATTAATGTTCTTTCTGATTACGCTAGAAGCAGATACTAAATTGTCGTGTTTAAAAATATATCTTAGGATTATTTTACAAAAGTGAGACGGATCGACGACGATATTTTAGTTTTATATGCCTATATTAAATTATTTAACATGTAACAAAATTTTGTATCATACCTGACACCCTATTATTGTATTAATACGGTATTTAATGGTGCTTAGAGGACATGTTCAAATAGTCTGAATATGTTAGTTTAAAGTATTAATAAAATGCAAAATACAGCAACAAAGACGACAATTGAAATTCTAAGTACTAAAGTTCAAACATACATCTTGATATAATGTTATTTTTATTGAAATTTATGTTAATAACAAAACACAGCAATACAATAAAAAACTGTTTATAATCTGAAAACATTTTACGCAGTTACCATTTAAGTAGTATATAGTTTTTCTAAATAATAAATTAAACGTTTTCGCGAAACGATCAAAACATTAAAATTCTACCGAACAGACTGAAAATATACACCTATTTTAAATATTGTACATTGAATTTTATGAATACTTTAACAAAAATACCACAATAACTTACCATATTACATGCATAATTAAAAACAATATCTTTATATACACAGTTAACCTGTTTTATTGAGCCGGTTTGCGTGGTTGGTAAGATACCTGCCTTTCACGCCGAAGGTTGTGGGTTCGATTCCCACCCAGGACAGACATTTGTGTGCATGAACATGTCTGTTTGTCCTGAGTGTCGCGGGTCCTGTGGGTGTAATTATCTATATAAGTATGTATTTACAAAAAGAAAAGTAGTATATGTAGTATATCAGTTGTCTAGTTTCCATAGCACAAGCTCTGTACAAGCTTAATTTGGGATCAGATGGCCGTGTGTGAATATTGTCCCAAGATATTATTATTATTATTATTTATATAAGATTTCTTTCACTGTTATAAATCTATACATAGCATTTGTAGAATCTATATAGACCTATATACAGAGTTGTACATAGACTTGTAGAACATTTATAATTTATATACCTATTACTTATCCATTTTTTTTAAATAAGTAGTGTTAAAAGTATGTTACTTTAAGAGACGATAAAATCTTTCTTAAAGTGTGCCTATATTTATTGGCCTGGTATCACTAGCTTATAAAATAGAAATAAACTGAGACACGATTTCAATCCAAAACGTCGAGTTTTGTGTTTGTGGCTCTTGCTCTTGTCTCTTACTCGCTTAGTCTTAAGCCTGTATTATCTATGGTCGTCCGTCGCGATGTCTGATTGAAACATTAAAGTAAATCTGAAGATGTTTAATTTTGGTTTTGTTTTTTTTTAAATTAGTGTCGCAATTTTTAAAAAATTGTATTAATAAAGCGTAATTCTGGTTGGGGTAAAAAGAAAGGTAGGTAATGTAAAAACAATCACCTTGCATTGTGTTTTAGTTGTTGGCGCGTTAATAGTCCAGACTTTTAAAGTACTTTTAATTTTACACTGCAATGGTTTATTATATGTGTAGAAGCGTGGTTATGCTCGAAGCATGCCTTCGACGTCGCGGTCGCGGGGCTCAGGGCGCGGGCCTGACGGCGCGCCACGAATTCAAGTCTTAGCGCCCATGTCGGAGCGGCAGCAGTTGGCTCTGGTGATGCAAATTTCATCCCAGGATGCCGCTCTAGGTAAATAATAATAGTGTAAGCAAAAAAAAAATAGATTATATAGGTCAAACGTAACTTCCCGCCATTTTTATATTCAGCTGCTCCGACACCAGATGAAGAAAGAAAACAATCCAGGCAACAACGGAATGAACGAGGAGAAACCCCTTTACATGTAGCATCTATCAAAGGAGACCATGAACTTGTTAAAAAGCTTCTCGGTCAGGGCCAAGATCCAGACGTTCCTGATTTTGCAGGTATGATTATTTAATATACCTTAACAATAAATTGGGAAGTTTATAATGAAACTTTAATAATTTGTTAGGGCAACCTCAACATTCTTAATTTAATTTTATTAAAATGTAAACTGTTAATTGGTTTGCAAGATGATATTTATATGTTAGACATTGTGTTATTTTCTAAAAAGAATATAATAATGTTTATTGTTTCGCCTGATGTGTAAATGAATTAACAAAGTCTTCTTCAAATAATATTATATAATAAAAACCACATTCATGCTGAGCTCAAATGTTAGATTTGCTCGTTGCTTAAGGTTTATGACTTCATACTACTAATACCAGCATTATTTGCTTAAAATGAATATTATTTGAAAACTAAAATCTTTCAATTTTTTTAAAATAAAATCACATTTTCTACATGTGAATAGGTTCAAATTAAAATATTATTTTCCTTACACTTAGATATTTTTAATAGGGCATAAAATTGTGTAATTAGTTTAAATTTTTTAATCATAAGATGTTTGTGACTATAATTAAGTTAAGAAATGTAATGTAAGTGTGGTGACCATAATTAAAATGGAAAAATATAAAAGTATCCAATTTTTATTGGATTCGATTTTGTTGTGTGGGGTAAGTAAATACTTTAATTGTTATATTTTTATAACATCTTTTTTATATATATTAATATTTAAAAAAAAGAGCATATATAGTACATGCTTTAAATAGTATAGTCAAGTTGCAGAGAAAAGCTTGTATATGTAAAAAAAAAAACAAAATGTACCTGTTGTGAAAAAAAAAGTTTTCAAGTAATTTGTTTTTGTGGCTTCTTCTTGTTTCAACATTTACATTTACTATGGATTTCTTTACAACTCAGTACAAAGCTAGGTATTTGTACAACATAAAACTCATAATTCATTTTATGTACAAAAATGTAAAATAATTAAAAGTTTTTGAAACACGTTATATATAAGGTTGGGAGAGCTAAATTGTATTCAAAATTGAGTTAAAAAAATTATTTAAATGATATCTGCATTTAATAATGCTAGTATTTATAAGATGTAATGAAATGGCCTAGTGGTTCAAACGCATAAATCTTAAACTGAGGTTACTTGTTCAAACCCCCGGCAGGCACCAATTTTCATTTGCTTAATTTGTTTTTATAATTCATCTAGTGCTTGGTGGAAGGAAAACATTTTGAGGGAATCTGCATGTGGATGATGGTGAAAACTTTAGAGCAGCATGGTAAAATGAGCTCCAAACCTTCTCAAAAAGGAGGCCTTACCTTAGCAGTGGCACATTCACAGGCTGTTACTATTTCAGATGTAAATTCTGTGTAATCTGTAAAACATCACAATGTCACATAATTTATTTTAAAAATCATTACATCCAACTTTATGTATCTGAAGTGATGTCAAAAATTACATTAATACTGTAAAACTTTTTAATTGTTATGTAATATTAGTTATATGTTAATAATACAATTATATAAGAAACTTTAAAAAGGAAATAGTTCTGTAAACTGTATTCTCTTAATTAATAATAATATTTTGTTTTGTTTTTATTTTGTAGAGAAAGCTTACATAATGCCAGAATTATGAAATTATTATTATTTTCATTGATTATTTTGTGCCTCTTGTAATTATATTTGCATTTGTTTTTGAGATTTTGTTTATATTAACAGGTTGGACAGCACTTCATGAAGCATGTAGTTATGGTTGGCTGGATGTAGTAACGGTGCTTGTTCACGGTGGTGCTAATGTCAACGCAAAGGGCTTGGATGATGATACGCCACTTCATGATGCCACTACATCAGGCAATCTAAAAATGGTGAAATTTCTCATTGAACAGGGAGCTGATCCATTTGTTAAGAATGCAAAAGGCAAAACGCCATCCGACTATGCAGCACCACACATTTTTGAATATCTACAAACACTAAAAGGTAAGAAACATTATTAATAGCTATTGTACAGTCATTTCATAACTATAAAACTCCAACTAACAACTGTGAACCAAAATTACCTTTATTATTATAATTAATTTGATAAAAGATTAACTATAAAAATGGTGAGATTCACAACAATTATTTTTTAGGAAAAATTAAAACAGACTAATATTATTTGGAATTTTGTGCATTAAAATAGGAAATTTTAATTTTATTACAATAAACTTATTATTCTCTTTATCTTCAAAAGTAGATTTAGAACTTAAAATTTATAACATTAACTTGTGTTATAATTATTGAATTCATTGGATAAATGCTATGGAAGTAATATTTTAAAAAATCCTTTGCCATTTGATCAGTATATTTATTTTTATAAAGGACTCTACTGCATACAAAGATTTTTTTTTATTTGTATTTTACGTCTTACTAACTGAAACCAAAAATTGTCTAATATAGCAGTTTATTAAAATTCTTGTTTAAACGGAATATGCATAACCACATTAAATTCAAATCAAATCTAACAATTTGAAGTTTATTTTTTTTTTTTTTTTTTATTATCTATATGTCTTTACTAATAAATGCGAAGACGTTTTTTGGAATGCCCAACTGAAAAACTAGTAAACCAATAAAAATTTACACAAGAAGATGCAGCGCGTTTCGAAGAAGGTTTTAGTTTACAATATTATTATATAAGTAGTGGCGCTTCGCAGTTTCACCCGCTTTAAACTTTGACTGTTGACTTGACAATCGTGAAGTTCATGTTCTTGTATATAATAAATGCTGCAAAATTGAAACTCCCAAGTGTTGCTATTTATATTAGAAAGATGATGTGTATCATTGTGATACGGAAACTTAGATAATTTTATTTATTTGTCTTAGCGAACTGTAACTAATGTCACTAAAGGGGGGAGATCTGATTAAGTTGATGATTTGATCCAGCGAGACATGTTTGTCTAATAATCGAAACATATATCAAGTGTTAGATACGTAAAAACAATTGAGTTCAAGCTTGCTTCATAGAATATTTATCAAAATAATTTCAGTGACGTAGTCAACAGAACACAGACAGTTACTTTCGCATTTATAATTAGTATACGTAATACATACGGCAATATTAATAAGGTAAATTGAAGTAGAGAAATTAACCAGATCACGTTTTATATGTTACGAAAATTAATCGAAACAGACATTCTGATTATTATCACATATTCGTCTAGTAAATATTGTTTCCCTGTGTCATTGTGGTAAAACGTAAGCAACAACTGATAAAGCCTAACAATCTTACAAATCATAAGATATTAAAACCCATATAAAATGACTAAAAGTGACGTTTCAATATGTATAATGAACACTTAATTGAATCGGTACATAGAAATTTTCAACTTTATCCGAGTTTATCATCCCCATATAAAAAAAATCCATCTGAAATTATTTTCCTGCATAATTGCGTTTTTATTGACAAAGTGTTATAGTTAATGGCATAATGTTATTGTTTGATATTATTTTCTAAGTCCAATAGTATGAAAACACTAAAAGGGACTATGTAACTGTTATATATATAATTTATAAAATATATACAATAAGACATTTTAAATCGAGAAGTTAACTTATAAAATAAATGGGCGCTTAAGAATACCGAAATACGCCCATAGGCGGCAGCTTGCAATGTATGTCGGCATGGCGGTAACGTACCTATTTTCTAAGGTAACAATGGTTAAGCTCGCTTTTTTTTCGAATAGCTTCATAAAAGCCGAAGTTATACTTTTCCGCCCCGCTTTCAAATTGTTCGGGATGAGGCCTTCTGGCAACCCTCAAGAAAGGTAAAAAAAAAAAAAATAATAATCAAAATCGATTCCAAATGGCTTACAAAAGCCGGTTCTAACGTGACCCATCTCGCCCACGCTGCGACTTTCGAGACTTGTGACGTCACACCACTAAACGCTTCGTGCGGCTTTTTGTTTTTATTAGATACAGTAAAAGTCTAATAACTTTGTCTTTATATTTACCGACTTATAGTATTTCAGTATATACAACATTTTTAGTTTTATTTTCGTAGGGTATTAGTATGTATTAGTTTTCGCCACATCCGAATCTAGATAAGGCAACATACAATTGGCTATGAGAAAAGCAAGATTCCCTTAAATCTATTCCGACATACTTGAATGTCTGTACTTGAGCTTTATTTATTGTGACTGCATAGGATATCTTCACAGGAAATTGTATCCTTTTAAAACTGAAAGGTGAATCTGTATTTAAAAAAATAAATATTTTTAACCATTAAAAAACCCGACAAAGTATAAATTTAACAAAACAATGATAAAACAAATAAACAAACTAACTACCTATTATAAGTATGTCAAACTATAAAAAGTACTAAAAATTGTCTATGATCTCATATCGTACCTTCCATAAGAATTATCACGTTTATACCATTATACCAAATACCTTGTTTATAAAAACGACTTCCCAAATAATGTATTATCTTAGAACAAATTTGATTACCGTAAAAAAGGTTATAGTGAGTCAACCTTAAAAGTTAGAACCTTAAAGAACTTTTTAAGAGGAATAATTCTTACATACACAATTGTTGCGTAACTTTAACCGTTTACGCAACGGAAGCTCTAAAAAGCAATAAAATTTTACCCGTTTTTACAACATTATACATTGATGTTCCGCTCCTATTGGTCGTAGCGTGATGATTTCATCGATAAATGGGCTATCCGACACTAAAATAATTTTTCAATTAGAACCAGAAGTTCTTGAGATTAGCGCGTACAATCAAACAAACTCTTCAGTTATTTGTTTTCAAATAATTATGACGTAGTAAATCGAGGAGATGTTTATTAAAAAATTTCGATTATGCTAATTTTCATCGCCAAGTCAGGCCTCACCAATTAGAGCGTCACGGTAGTACGCGAAAGCGACCCCGTGGCGCTCTAATCCTCGTTTAGATGGAAAGGGTACCGTTGGTTTTTTAGTGGGTATTCCTATGTTCGGGGCGCACCCGGCTCCTAGGACACCGGCGAGCCCCTCATAGTCCTATCAATAATAACCCCCCTTTACCCCCCTGTTCCCGTGGGGTAAACACGAGACGCGTTTTTCCGGCGTTAAAAAAAGGCTTCAATCAAATTTCTTTTATATTAATAATCAAAAATGTGAACCTTTTCCGTTCAAAACGCAATTATAATCTATAACATAAAACAACACTATATTCAACAAAATTTAGATTGTTGTAGAGACAAGTCTCTAGCTTATAAGGCCGCAGATCTCGAGATAAGGTTCTTGGGCTTAAACCCCTGAGACGGTCATTAAAGTATTTTTATTTTTTGTCGAGAAAGTTCCCCGCGGCTCGGATTCTGAAAATCGGAAGCGTGTAAACGCGTGCCTCAAAAAGCAGGTAACGCATTTGGTCATGCGCCTGAACTCTTTTCCATCGTGTTAAATTTGCCGTCTGATCGAAAGAATACACTTGTGTTTGCGCACACACTTGTGAATTTTAAAGGTTACCGCGCAGTTGCTTAGTCTCTCTTGAGAATGGCAGCCGTGAATGAAATCCATGGTCAAGACATCATCATCATCATTGTCATATTAAACTTACTTTTTGAATAAACAGTAATAACAGTAGTCTTTGTTTCAAAACTCGAAGAAACAGATTCATAAATGAATACAGAAAATTTATTATAAATTCTAGCTGTAAAGTCGTCTGTAGTAGGCTGTGTGTTGCCATATTCGGATTTTGCTATAGATTGCTATTGTTGTATCTTGTAGAAACAATGTTATATTAAGTAACTGATTAATTACGTTTTATGCTAGATGATGACTAAAGTAAAATTTAAAATGATACTATAGGTAACTTGTAATTTTTCCGTCTACATATTGATCTTTGGTATTTTGACTGCCGTTGACGTATGTTTCATTTCTAATTGCACTTAGATCAAAACGTTATTCTTTACTTCATGGCGTTTCTTTTTTTCTCTAGATATACATATTTAAGATGTGAAAGCATTTACCTCAACTTTTATTGAAAATGTTGCTGTTTCCTCTGATATATAAAAAAATTAAAAAAATTGTACTTTGTGTTGTGTAAATACAACGTACAAACAAATATTCAACTATACAATTCAATTATTAATCACGACTATTCGCGTTAGCACGATGAATACAAATATTTATCGGAAAATAAAAGATATTTTATTACAATAATTATAACGGTAAATAAACATACTAGTGTCTTGAATCTTCTAACGAAAAACATCTTTATGTAAATTTGACATAATCTTTACACAACAAATTTATCTGTCATTAAAGGTGTTGCATGTGTGGCATTCAAAAATTGCCTCCTCGATAATTAAATATTATTTCCATATTAAGACCTAACATAGACTTTTACTTTAGAGTCTTCATATAAACTACAATTAGGTACAATATTCATTTAAATAAATAGTAGTAGTTTTTTTTTGTGAATTCAAACAGTTCAATAATTTGCAAGTGTAGTGAGTGCATTATTTCTCATTAATAAAAAACTAAATTATGCCGTTAAGTTTTTATCTTAATATATAATATTTATCACAATTAATTATTTTGATTAAATGTTAAAAAATATATAATTAACTTTTAATATAATTTATCGGTATATATTTATACTAAAGCACACATGCCTGTAAAGGAACGTGCAGGGGCGTGTTGCTTTTAACATCGCGATGGCCGCTTCGTAACGTCAACGTCGTGATGTTGAATTTTCGAAGTAAAATTTGTCGTTTCGTATAAAAAAATCGTTTTTGACGGGCACTGATAATATTCTAACTTGTCGGGCATCGTGAAATGCAAAGAAGAGCGCTCGCGCACAACAAAGGGGAGTTGATATTATTCGATTTTCTTTTCATATTCGCGTAGTATATATTGCACGCTTTATTTAAATCACGATAAGATGCTGTGACCCTTTTGTGAAATACTTAATGACCTTACTGACGTGACGAGCTAATTAGTTTAGGCATCAAAATTATAAGATTTACGACGTATTATGACAGTTTATGGTGTTATTAGCTTCACTAACAGTGGAATCAACTTCTGGGTAAATTGCGTTCAGTATTTAAATTATGTACATTTTTTAAAAGCTACTGTAGTCACATTAACATATTTTTATAATAAGCTGTGATGTATTTACTACTATCTGCAGTAAATGATTTGCACCTACAATGTTACTTATATTTATATAACCTTTCACAAAGTAACATATCTATAGATTTGGAAGTTATGTGAATCAAATAACTAAAGATTGCTGCATGTAGCTTATAAATTTAATATTTTTAAAAATATTACATAAATTGATATAAAGCAATACAAAAATAGAATAAAGAGTTAAGTACTTTTCAAAAAATCAGAGTGATGAGTTATGTGTTAAATGTAAACATAATTTTGAAGTATTAAAGCTTAATTGAAATATTCACATTTAAGTAATTGGGAATTAGCTGGAATTTCAGTTGCTATATTTTGTGGTCATAGTGTTTGTGTCAGTAATAACATTTATCACAAAGCATCAAATAATATTTTGTATGATTATTATATAGAAATGTATTATTGCCTTAGATTTTACACATAAAACTATATTTACGCATTAAACATATAAACGGAACATTTTATAACAAAATATATTGGAAATCATATAATGGGAGAGTTTACTGAATTAAAACTACTGAATGCTCAAACCATTCAGTAGTTGTAACACCAAATATATTATTCAATATAATAATACTTCTAATGTTCTTATAACTAAAAAATATATAAGCATCACAATCAAACTATTCTGCTTCTAGAGAAAATAAATTTGATATTTAAAAAAATGTTTTTGTTTTATTGTTTTAAATTATTAGTTATTTTATAAAACAGATAACGCGAGAGCTGCACATACTGGTCGATCAAGGGATGACAGCAACAAAAAAGGTTGCAATGCAAGTTCAAACAGCCACTCTAACAAGCGAAGCAACATGGAGAGCCTAGCGCAGGGCGAAAATTTTGAGAGCAAGGAAGCCACCTCTCAAGAAAAAGGCAATAATGTTGAAAATAAAGATGGTAAAACTTACTCCTTTAGTGGTCTGACTGGAGACATTCAAAGTTATAAAGAATAATTAACTTAATATTTCGGTTTTGTTACAGTTTAAGGGAGTAAACCTTAATAAAAAACTTGTGACTTAAACGTGTTTCTGTTATTAGAAACTACTGCAATTCTTCTCTATTACTTTAATTTAATTAAATTCTCTCTATATTAAATATCATGCATATTCTAGATGGAGCACAGCTGAGCAGTGGAGTAGTATCATCAACACAAGACGAAGTTGGTTCTGGCTTGAAGAGGTCATATGTGGAAGAAGGGCAAGAGGCAGAAGCAACAGAAGATGAGATATCGAAACGGAAAAAACGAAAAGATAATGAAGAGAAGGAACCAATGGCGAAACCTGCTCCTGTGGCAAGAGGTGGCACTGGACGGTAAACATCAAATTTTTTTATATATAGATATTAACAACTTTTGTGTGTGTTAAATATTATCAAAGGTGATGGAAAAGGGGTGTTTTAAAAGTAAAATTACTTATAAGGTGGTTTTTTAAAATGATTTAACAGAATACTAACTGGTAGCAAACCACCGGGACCGGCGAGCAAAACTGGAGCGGCGCCATTAGGTAAAGGCGGCGCGGCGCAGAGCAAAGGCGCCGGTGGTTCTTCGGGGAAGGGTGCGCAAGTACAGGGCAAGGGAGGCGGCTCAACGAAAGCTAATGCTCAAAGTACACATCAGGTAAAATTATAATACTAGTAAAATTTAATATTAATTCTTACCAAAAACGTCTTTTTTTATTTTATTGCACATAAATATATTTCTGAAATAAAATATAAGATCACTCAATAAGACTGGATTCACACATTAATTCTTTTGTCACAGTGCCTAGTCTCGACTAGTTTTATCTTTAAGTAAAGAATTGTTTCTTCTAAAGATAAGTAATTTTTTCCAAATATCAGGGTAAATCAGCAGCAAAAGGTGCATCAAGTTCACAGGCCAGCAAACAAGATAGAAAAAGCCCGGTAGCAAGTCCAAAGCCAAATCAGGGTAAAGATAACGATGGTGACAATGAAGAGACAAAGAGCCAGGAGTCTTCCGCACCTAAAGTTCCACCACTCAAAATTGTGATACCTGGTGGGGCAAGTGGATCTGGTGGTCGTAACGAGCAAGAGGGAGAAGGTATTAATGGACTATATATATATTTATAAGTAGCTTATAACCTATTCCCACCGCAGGAGGTGTAAAGAAAAAGAAACAACTTTGACATTGAGTTGACATGATGTCATTCAACTGAGGTCTTGAATAATCTAATATATTCATTATGGATTCGCGAAAAAATGGCGTTTTGAATGTCGATAAAATCGTTATCGGAACTTTGGAAGCAAAATTTAAGTGATACAAGTAGTGGAATAGTGTTGTATTATATATTATGATATATTAATCAAGAACTATTTGTAGTGCATAATATAGCAGTGCTATTAGCAAATAGCGTGGATTATATAAATCTAATTATCTTTGCTCCTTGGAACTGACTATAGATATGTTTATAAATTATTTTTTACTAACATAATAACCATATAATGTTAAAAATATTCAAACTAGGTGGCACTGGTCAAAGAGGCAGCGGTAAAGGTAGAGGTGGTGCATCAACTCTGCCCTATGTGATACCATGCACTAGTACCGATACAGGCCAGACTTCTGACAGCTCCGACGGTGTTTGTGAAGAGAAAAGAACTGGAGAAAGCAGCAAGGTAAGTTAAGTGTCTCCGTCAAATTTCTTATAAATTAAGATTATAAATTTGCGACAGTTTCAAAGTGACGAGATTAAGGAAGTTTAAAAATGACTCCCCTTTCGAAGGCTTGACCAGACCCTTGGTATCAAAGGTATCAAGGGTAATGAAATTTCTATAAGACAATGCATATCTAGATTTGTAAGTTTATAAGTAACATTAAGCCCAAACTATTAATTGGTATTTCTACATAATAATGTTTTTTCCTTATCACTAGGTTACAATATAATATCACAAATTAGTAACGACTTCAAGGAAAGAGTTACCTCAAAAATGCTAATTTTTATCTTACATAATCTTCATCAAATCAGAATGCTATCTTATATACCTTACAGTTATTCAAATTTAGGATAATTTTGTGGTGATTATTTCTGTCCACATTTTTATTAGTTTATTCAATTGTATAACTTAGATATTTTTCTAAATGACTACAGATTAAAACAGTTACGAACAAAAATAACATTCAAGGTAATGTTGCCAGGTGAGGTTAACCATTTGTTCCAAACAGACAATTATGTATGAATATTCATTTCCAGAAGACATACATACAGCTGAGATGAAAATCCACAAATATTCCTTTATTTTTCAGTTGTATTTTACTCCATTACGGATTTCCTTGTTTGGCGACGATTGGTGCATACACCCCATGATTATTATGCCATTGAATTTTTTATAGAAGATGTGTTGTTTGTAGATTTTGTGATAGCTTACGTTTTTCAGTTACTTAGTACTTGGTAGTTTACTTGGTAGCCTGTGTGCACTTTATAGTTAAAGTTATGTTAAAAGTATAACATTTATTATAATGCGTTAATTATGATTTATTAATACCACTATATTAGTCTCCAAAATAAAATACGGAATGATATGAAGTGTCATCTGCATAAAAAAATCGATTTGATAGTTTCAGAGATTTCACGTAAAAAATAGACTGGGGCACGATGTACAGGTTTCCGTTAGAGGGCGATAAAATCGAGGCAATAACATTGGTGTTATTGTTAGTTATCACATTTTAGCTTGATTGTCATGTTGGATCGCTGATAGAACATGACACAGTCAGCACAATGAGGAACTTGTAATTGATTACTGTGTTTGACAAATCACTATATCCTCCAAAACAATCGGAAGTTCTTGTCACCGCCATTGGGGGGACACCGTACTGTTCAAAGCAATGAAGTACTAGATCGTAAAACAAAATAATTACAACGGACTTATTATATATACAGAATATGTTGGTTACGATGCACATCGTATTAAATTATGAAGTTTTTAAGTATTTTGCCTGACAGAATACAAATAGTAAAATGTGATTCGTGTTTGTGAGCTATATTTCCATTGCGAGTGCGTTATTTTAAAGTGATGATCGCGAAGATTACTCGTCGCCGAAAGTAAATCAAGGCCTAGCATCGAAAAAAAAATGATCTAGAAGTATGTCTTTAATTAATAAGACATTACAGGTAGAAGTAACTAGATCAAAAAAATATTAAATGCTTGTCTTATAGGCAGGGCAAAGAGTACTTCGCTCCCACAGAACGAATGACGGTGATAAAGATAAGGGGAGGAGTTCTCCGACAGGGTCGGACAATCGCTCAGGACACAGTCAGGCTTTGAATTCCAACAAAAGTCCGACGCCCTCTGTAAGTACTCTTGCCATAATCACGGTAGAGACCTTAGATGTTTTAGATGATATCTGTCTCGGTGTTAAACACTCTGTGATTGCCGTACGTTTTAATTTTATAATTTTATTGCAGGGACATGACGGTGAGCACGCAACGTCTACTTCATCTGGTTCGGGTGGGAGATCTGAATCAGGTGAAGTGACAAATAAAAAAAAACAAAAAATATTATATCAAAAATACCTTAGTTATGTCAACTATAATATAAATAATATATCGACCTTAGTATAAAATTTGTAGTACATATAAAACCATATATTTATTGTATTTATTATAATAATACATTACAAATCCTTGATTTTTCTGCATGCTGTCTCTGTAAAATTGGAGCGAAATGGTAAGAGAAAAAAATAATGTAAAAACTAAGCAAGATCTATACTAATCAAACGTTTTTAATAGCTCCAGGACCTTCTGTGGAGTTGCATCCGAGGAAACGTAAGATCAAGTCTTCCAAGGACAGCCACTCGCGGGAGTCGAAGAACGAACAAGTCCCCGACAGCACCACACTCACTCACAACATCACCCATTCCAACCCATACCAGATGTACATACACATACGTAAACAGGTAATTTTGTAACCATGCATATTGAATTATAAAAGCAAGTTCACTTTCTAAAATTTCTTAATCACTAATTAAAAAAAATATATTTTAGATTGAGCGGCGTCAGAAAGGCTTGTTCCCAGTAAAACCAAAACCACCAAAAGATTTCAACAAATATCTTATGAATCGCTGCACATACACCCTACAGAACAACGTAAATCCTGAGCCACAAGTCGAAATACCGATCAATTTGCCATCACAAATGATAAACGAATTTTTGGCTCAGGAAAAAGAAAGGTAATATAAAATACTACTATTCTTCCAATGTTTTAGTAACACTTACATTTTGACAATTTTTTTAAAATGATAGATAGATATATTTTATAAAAATGAATTTAAAAATAATATATAATTTGTATACAATATTAATTACAGGACACGTTTGCGTATTCAGCATCTAGTTGAAAAAGAAAAACTTGTTCTTGCTGTCGAACAAGAGATACTCAGAGTTCATGGGCGCGCCGAACGCGCTGTGGCTAACCAGGTAATATATCTTAATATTTATTTAGCGTAAAGTAACGCGTTAAATAATTTAATAACAATTAATTTGCTACAAAATTAGTCTGATATAAACAATTTGTGATAACTATATTGTAAGTATAAATTTTGTCTATATATAACAAACGGATGCTAATTGTTAATAATTTGCAGGCTCTTCCTTTTTCGGTGTGTACAATATTGCGCGACAAGGAAGTTTATAACATTTTGGCACCGGATCAAGAAGAGAAACGTAACGCACAGCGCTCTCGTTGCAACGGACGGCAGATCAACTCGTGGTTGCAGGAGGTCGATGATAAGTGGGAGAAGATCAAGGTGACGACGATTACAACTTCATAAATAAATATTAGAAATGTCATTAGTTCAACATCCTTCTGTAACCTACAATATTTGAAGGACGTTAAAATTTGATATAAAATGGAAGCAAAGGAAAGTATCGTATTAAAAAGTTATTTTAGTCCAACTCATTTGATTACAGGAAGGAATGCTTCGACGTCAGCATACTGAAGCAGAAACATTGCACGCGGTACAAATGATGGGATGGGAATGGAAATTAAAGGAACACGGCCTGTGTGATTACAAAACAACGCCTAAAATCGAACCCACGCATGTGCCACAAATTCATGTGTCAAATTTTGACTTGCCCGCTTGAATTTTAAGTTCATATTGCCTGTGTTTATGTAAAGCTAGCACAATTATTGTGCCGGCATAACTCTAAGTTTTGTCATTGTAACGATCTCTTAACACTTTTATAACATCGATTGGTAATACGACTCAAGCGGAGCTACGAAATTGGATTATAACGTATCTAAATTTTTCGACTGTCGTCGCCCCTTTCTAGATTTTTCTGATTCTCCTGCGCACCGCTTTCCGGTATAAGTTGACTCTGGACATAAATAAAAAAATACCATCTACTCAAAACAAGCAGAATCAACCACTATCGGAATTCGGATATGATTTACTTTTAATTTCTCATTATGAATCTGACGAACGATCAGATAATGTTTTGGCACAATAGCCTTCTAATATAATAATAAATCTTTTAATGTAATAACCACATTTATAATTGATTTTAATTAGATTAGGTTAAAATATACAATTTAATTAAAACTTTGATTTCAAATGTGTATATAAAGTTTTACGCTTTTATTTTTAATAATTTAGATTTATGACTAATGATAATTGTTTTATGAAAAACTTCGAATTATGGATTATACAAAATGGTAGTTTTTATTTAATTATAATTTTTAATGGATGTATTTAAATGACTGTTTTAATATTTACGTGAATTTAATGATCAAAATTTTGATTATATTTTTAGTTAGCTTTAATCAATAATTATTTGTGACCATTTTCCTTATATGACATGAATTTTATTACTAGTTTTATAATTTTAATATGATGATTTGACTGTCTGTCAAATAAATTTGCGTATTGTATAATTTATTTTGAAATGAAATTATAGATCTCAAAGTATACTTCTATGGCCTTTTTATTTGCCCTTATTTCAACTGTTCTTTCGTTTTTTCAATCGTCAATTATTTAACGTTTTAAATAGACATCACTTACGTCCACCATGAGTACATATGTGTATATACACTTTGGTATAATAAAAGAAATTTCCATGAAAATGGAATGTTGAAAAGTTTTTTATATAGATATACAACATATTCTCACTAACCAGAGGTGAAAATGACTTTTTGAAAAGAATACATAAATAAGTATTTAGAATGTTTAACAGACTTTATAATTAAAAATACACAATAAACAAAAAAGATTATCATTAATTACTTTAAATGCTATATCATTTACAAAACCAACTTAAACGACAAATACTCCTTGACTACGTGATTGTATGTTCAAAGCACCCAAACATCGCGCCAAAAGTAATATTCCTCTTCTGTGACAGGCGATGACGCGCTTTTCTTTTTTAAATATATTCCGACACAAGGAATTGATGCCTTCGGTCGAAGATTGTGAAAAATATATTTCAATAAAAACAACATAAAACCTGTGTAAAAATGTTAGGTACAGAAATTAAGAGATATTTTAGGTAGAAACTTATTGACGTAGAAAATGTTTTCTTATATAATAATAAATTTATTTATTCTCTCCCACATACATTTATGTTTACATTTTTTGATATATTATCTTTTACAATGATCTCTTAAAAATAATTAACGAGTAAAAAATAACTTAATCACCGTAACCGCCTGTGAATGTCCCACTGCTGGGCTAAAGGCCTCCTCTGCTCTTTTTGAAGAGAAGGTTTGGAGCTTATTCCATCACGCTGCTCCAATGCAGGTTGGTGGAATACATGTGGCAGATTGATGCAGGTTTCCTCACGATGTTTTCCTTCACCGTAAAGCACGAGATGAATTATAATCACAAATTAAGCGCATGAAAATTCAGTGGTGCTTGCCCGGGTTTAAACCCACGATCATCGGTTAAGATTCACGCGTTCTTACCACTAGGCCATCTCGGCTCACTTAACTTAATCACCGTATCTAATATAATAATAATCCATTGACATTTGACGCAAGGAAATATCTTTATTTAGGTATTGGTCAACCCGAAAAGCAAAAATTTATTTATTATACAAAGTTTTTTTTAATGTTATAGGCGGACGGGCAAATGTTAAGTGGTCTATAGACATTGGCGATGTAAGAAGTATTAACCATTCTTACATCGCAAATGCGACATCAACCCTGAGAACGAAGATTTGTCCCTTGTGCCTTTAGTTACACTGGCTCACTCATTCTTCAAACCGGAACGCAACAAAATACTAAGATTTGCTGTTTGGCGGTAGAATATCTGATGAGTAAGTAGTACATACCAATACGGGCTTGCTCAAAGCCCTACTACCTAGTAAACATTAGATATTGTATATGAACCTGTTTCGGTAAGGTCACTATTAATTAATTATAAGTAGGTTAATAAAAAAATCTGAATACTATTTAAATAGTTTATTTTTAACTATGAATTCTTATGTGTATAAACTTATTTAATTTATAATAAGGGAAGTTTTCTTATAAAGTAACGATGCCACATTACTGCTGTAAAGGCCGACAGCAAATACCACGTCACGAGATACGAGAAATGTTCATTCCTCATGGTTATTCTAGTTTGATTCGGAAGGGGCCAACCTTCTGGCGGGTCTGGGATACCCTTAGCGTCTAACCAAACAGGAGCGCAATCAAAGTAAGCACTCATTTGGCACAAGTCCCTGGAGTAAAAGATGATAAAAAAAACTTCACCTGAATTATTAATATTACAAACTATCATTTTTGTCTTATATATTAATTTGCTTTTACAAAAATGCGTGCATGGAGTCAAAACCAAAATATACTTTATTCAAAATACGTTTTGACAAGCACTTTTGAATCATTAACCTATAATCCACACAGAGCTAGCGTGATAGACTATGACTTAACTCTTGTACTGAGAAGTGGCTCTTGTTCAGTTGTGGTAAACAAAGAGCATTACAAATACTAATATTGAAAGTCAAAATTAAAATTATTATCCATTCTAAAAAGTAAATATTCTGTGCCTTAAATAGAGAAGATGATGAAGATGAATAGTAACAGTCTGTGAATGTCCCACCGCTGGGCTAAGGCTTCCTTTCTTTTTTTGAGGAGAAGGTTTTGGAGCTTATTCCACCACGCTGCTCCAATGCAGGTTGGTGGAATACACATGAGGTAGAATTCCAGTGAAATTAGACACATGTAGGTTTCCTCACGATGTTTTCCTTCACCTTGACATACGACATGAATTATAATCACAAATTAAGCACATGAAAATTCAGTGGTGCTTGCCCGGGTTTGAACCCACGATCATCGGTTAAGATTCACGCGTTCTTGCCACTGGGCCATCTCGACTTTAGCCCTAATATGGAAAAAACAAAATTTACAGGATTTTTTTTCTGTCAAATATTATATTTTTACTATAGTATATTAATTAGTAAACAGTAATACACAACAACATAACAATTTTAAAAGATTCTGAATAATAAGACTATATAAAGGTAAATGTAGTAATGTCGAATATAGTCAGTTGTATGCAGTGTTGGTCTGCCTCAGATCTTTTGTTCGACTGGTGACAAATTAGATTAAATGCAATTTTTAACATTAAAAAAACAAGGTTTTAAAAGTACCAGTATTCTTAGTAAAGGTGAAATAGCAACTACTGATAAGAAATTACTATTTCAATTACCTTTTTTTAATTGAAAACAATCAAAGTAATTTTTTCACCTTTGTGTCATTATTATTGTGGTCGTACATAAAATATTTCATACCTGTAAAGCCATGAATTTTTTTCTGGATTGTTTTTGGGCATGAAAGGACTTCGATTTTCAGTAAGTCGTACCACTCCAGTTAGCTCCACTTCACCCTTTACCATTGATGCCTGTCTTTTTTCTTTAGGGCGTAAAGTTTGAGGTATCCAACCACGATTAATTAAGATAATTTCTCTGGAATGAACAGAAATCATGCGAATAAACTATAACATACAAAACTTCTTGCAAGAAACATTTAAAAATATCCAAACTGCCTACAACAGAGTTCACAACAAAATACATCTTTTAGACATAAGTCACATATTTATTTAATAAAATACCTCAATTTTAATTCCATTTACTGTACTGACACAAATAGCTTATTGATTGGAAGCATTTTCTTGTAATTAAGGTTGCAACTCTAAATGTACTGTTATACACTATATATATAAAATATGCAGGGCATGCGGTAAGTCATATAACAAAACAATTTTAGAGTTTTCTTATAGACTTGATATCTTAATGAATTATCCTTTACATACACTTTATTACATTATATAATTTGGTTACATATCCAAATTTTGCTTGTGCAAAAACGGATGGGTAGCATGTGACTTTATAAGCTTATATTCAATAATATATATATTATTATAATGAATTTATATTAAAAAAAATTAGCTTACCCACTATCCGACAATTTGAATGGAGTGATAAGTAGCCATCCTTGATTCTTTTTAGGATCTGATATAAGGGACCCAGTTCTTTGCAAAATTGCATCATTTTCAATTAAGGCACGAGGTCCTATGAGAATTTCCTTTTCGTGAAGAAACTCTCCCTTCACTTTAACAGGTCTGTATTCCATATTTTCAAGTTCTTTAAAACTAAAACATATCGTATTTTATAAAAGTGGTGAAAATAATATTTTTTAAAACAAATAAATTATTAAAACATTAAGTATCTACATAATTAAAAAAGAAGTACAATAGTCAAATTAATTGCACAAAATTTTTGAAGAAATTATTACTAGATGTGTGTATTATTTTTTTATATTATACATTATATAATAATTTATTATGTTACATTGTGTCATCTAGGAAAATTAGAGCACTTAGTTTGATTCCTTTTTCATAGAACCATGTTTTTGAATTTTTTTCTCTTTTGCGTCTAAACTTTTAGACACATTTTACCATATTGTCTTTCACTTTTTACTAAAAAAATAACATACTTGTTTGTTTTTAAATAAATTTAATTAAAGAAAAGTATTATATTCTTGTCTAGTGTGTAGTTTTGATATAGACATTATTGGTGAAGATATATTGTTTTCTGGAACTGTGTTTACCCATAGTTTAGTATCGATGGAAAGTTCATATACTTCACCAAACTTCAAGTAGAAAATGTGATGCAGGTTTTAGCATTAAAACAAAAATTAAAATAAACATCCTTTATCCAACACTTTATTTAATTTTTTTTTTATGTGTCTATAATTTTATCCAAAGCTATTGGACATTTTTTTAAGAATCAGGCAAGTGTTCATGATTTAACTGAGTTCTGTATTGATTATGATAATTTTAATGATAAGAAAAATAATTATATAATTCTTTGGTAAAAGACCTGGTAATTTTTTACAAAAAATTAAAGGAATTAACCATTGTGCTTTGTTGTTTGCATTGTGCATTGAACATAATTCATTACTTCTAGAATTTTCACACATGTAATAAAAACTCCATTATTAAAAATGTTTATTAGTGAAATGAATATCATACTCCTGTGGCATGGGGATTGGTGTTGAATTTGATTTTGCATGGAGCATATCTATTAACTCCAGCTTCCACTGTAGCCTATACACTTGCCAACAGCCCAAACCAAATGATGTTACTGGTATCAGCTTTAAAATAATAAAATAATCTTTTATACAATTTATTTTATTAAGATATAAAATAGTAACAACTTAAATTATTTTTTTAAACATATTTTTATATAAAAAAATTCAAATTACATAGAGTTATGCTTAAAGAGTCATTTAATTTATTTGAATATGGCTTGTCCCAAGCTTAAATTACCAAACTGACTGACAAAAAAATTCCTAAATGCAAAGAACATTATCCGATATAATACAATCAATGATAATTCGGTCAATGATAAATAAATACATTTTTATAATGCATGCATGATATAAAAATAACATAACCTTACCAATAAAACCCATTTTATTATCTCTCCTGGATCCTGAGTTTTTGGTTTTTTCACTCGGATAGAATGAGTAAAGATTTTGTTGGTTCTTACAATATTAACAAAAACATTTTTAGGACTGTTATTTAACAAAGTATATGGTTTATATAGTCTATATACACCTCTTAATATTGACATTTTGCAAAAAGATACCTATACCTATTTTGTATTCACAATTTCACAACTCAGTATTTCAGTACCTGGGTAACCTACTGTCCGGTGACTGGTCTGTCAGTTTGACACTTGTCAGATTCATACATGAAATATAAGGCCATTAAAACGTTTAATGAAGACTAACGAAACATAGTAGCTGTCGTTAATCGTTTTTGTTTGGTTCTGAACAGACTTTTGATTGAAATAAGAAATGGGTAATGGTATTAGAAAAATGTGAAAATTACCGCTTTATTACATCTACTGAAGTTTCCATATATAAATTTGTTGTTAGGCTCTTCTTTTTGATATTAAGGAACATTAGTAGTATCTTAAAGTTTTTGCAAATTCAATAGCGTTTTTAATGTTAGTTTTAAATCGTAATTATCGTTGCCTGTAACGGTGAAGGAAACACCCCAAGGACACCTATATGTCTGACAGTTCCGTTATGTGAGACTACTATTTTCCATTTGTAGATTCAAATTTTGTTTTCAATTTAATTCAATTTAATTTAATTTAATTTAGTAGCTGTAATGCTCCTAGTATTACAACTACTATTTTGAATTTAATTTCCGAAAAATATACGGATTTGGGTATTTTAAGTTTAAAAAAAAAACTTGCACAAAAACCGTCAATTCCGATTCTGTCTCCTCGAAGGGTGAATTTAAAATAGTAGACCGTTTCAGTGTGCTTTCTTGAGGTTCAAGCTTAATCACTATCTAATATATATTTAAAATCGGTTCAGTGGTTTGGCCGTGTAAGCGTAACAGACAGACAGAGTTAGTTTCGCATTTATAATATTAGTACGGATATACAATTTAAAATTAGTACAAGTCCTTGAAAATAATAGGAAAGTAATATAAATATAAACTTTTTCATAAGGTTAGGTAAGATACGTTTATATTATAGATTATTTTCATTGCTGTGTTGGCATACCGTTGGCAATGTTAAACAGTTACGTAAGCTTACATCACAGCTTCACAGATTAAACTGGATGTAACAAATATATAAAAAAAACTGTAACGTCGGACAGTGTAACTGTAATAAATGGTATGATTCTTCAATTACGCAAAGCATGTGTGATTTTTAGAAATAAAAAAAAATCCATTTTTTTCATTTATTTTGTTTATAGTTAGAAGTTTCATATTACATTACTATATTTTGGGAACTGGCTTTATTAAATATATCTATTTATTTTAACAAATAAATATGAAGGTAGAGACAATGAGAAAGCAAGCTTCTTTAATAGTACAGCTATATATTTATTTAATGGTAGTTAACAAATAGGTACATACACCTAAACATACTTGTAGATACTATGTTTTTGTAATACTAGAATGGAAAAAGATCTTAAAAAAATATCAACTACAAGCTTGAAATCAACCGCTGATAATATGGACATTAAATTTACGTATGTATGTATTAAATGTATGTGTACGGTAAATTCGAATAAAAGTAGTTGTACGGATTAAGTAGGTGGGTAATTTTTATGTTTATTGGTGCAGTTTTAGGGGCGGCAAATTTTAAAAGCAGTACCCTACTACGGCTATTGACCGGTCATTCGGTTTTTAAATTATATTTTGTGGTAGGGCTTTGTGCAAGTCTGTCTGGGTGGGTGCTACTGATTAGATATTCTACCGCCAAGCAAATATACTTAGTATTGTTGCGTTCCGGCTTAAAGGGTTAGGAAGCCAGTGTAACTATATGTACAAGGGACATACATCTTAGTTCCCAAAGTTGGTGGCGCATTGTAGGTGTGGTTTATGTTTCTTATAGTGTATCTACGAGCGGTATAAGTGGTCACACTTACAATCAGGTGAGCCAGTTACCTTTCTATAATATTACATATAATAAAAAAAGATAACTAGTTTAACAGAACAATACAATCTTAGAAATAAAAACGTCACTAATATAGCTTAACAATTCACCTATCTACCCCGTAGACTATTATCATAAATAAAAAGTATAATCACAACGATCTAAAAGTCTATTAAAATTATTACAAATGATGAATTTATATTTGATTTAATGTTAAAATTTAACTTTTGTACAATTACTTCATATAAATAACGAAAAGCGTATCAATATTTGTTTTTTCGATGAACACTGTCAGTTGCAAAGATAAGATATCCATTTCACTCGTATTTTTTGTCATATCGATACATGTAACAATGGCGACTAGTCCTAATCCGACTGTGAGTATTTTTTTTTAAATTATATTATACTCTTCTATTATAGTTATTTTATCATTGTAATTTAATTAATACTTAGACCGGTTTTCTATTAAAAATATTTAATTATAATAATACATATGGCCTATGTAATATTAATAATGGTATGATAATAATCGGCGCCAAAGGTTAATTATTGTTGGATTTACTGATAATAACATATTTCTGACATAAAATTACGGTTACATTTTCATTTATTTTTATATCGTTACTATAATTAAAAAATTTGTTAGTACAATTAAAAGTAAATGCATTTCGTAAGAATTTAAGGCGGTAAAATACTAACTTGTATGAAGTATAAATATTGGCAGCTACGTGTATTATAAAGAATAAAAAAAAGACAATCGAAATTTATGCATGCTATAATAAGTATATAATACATAGAATAATTATATTCAACACCAAATATCTCGCTGAGACGATAAAACGTCGTTCAATAGTTATGATCTATGAACATATGGTAAAAATTTCTCCATGAGCTCCGCCACGCGCTATTCCAATATATTAATTCCAGTGCAAGACAATTAATTTAAAGCTAAATTGCAGTACTTTTGTACGCTACAACGTTATATTAAAATATTTCTATGATAAGTAAATTAGAAATGGGAAAATAAGTTGTGGTATGGTATATACTGGGTGTAAGTAATATTAAAGATATATATTTTTATTGCAGTGGTTGCAATGGCTAGTAACTACGAATGACGTAAAGCAGTTATGGGCAGCTCAACCGACTTTTTTAATCTCACAGGCGGTATACATTCTTGCGGGTGTAATTACTTTAATACATGGTAAATTATCTGTGTTATACATAGAGAATAATTTAAGGCTTTTTTTTTCAATTATATATATTCAAATTGAAGGTTCCTGGCTAAAAGATCTCCGACACATTACCAATGGCTCAGAATTTCTCTTTTAAAAGAAATTATGCATATTAAAGTATTATATATATATTTATATATTATTATTTAAATGTATCAAGTCATTCGGAGCGCGTGACTCAAATCTCTCGAGAATCGTTTTCGGCCAGTAGATCTAAGAGTATGATAAATCGAAACAAAAAAGTCCAAATATGTCATGTCATGGCATCAATAAAGTAATAGTCGTGTAAATAGTAGTTTTCTATAGGTCTCGTTAAATTTTAATGAATTTGTTTAACAGCAAATCATGCATCCTACACATAGGTACTATAAGACTTAAAGTAAAATAAAAGCTTGAATAACAACACGCTAACATAGTATCAATAGATCATAAGACAAGATCAAAAAAAAAATGTATTAATAATATTATTATTTTAAGGCTCAGTACTTGGACAGCTATGAACTATTTCTAATAAAAGTATAAAATCGGTTAGTTGGGAATTCAATAAATTAAACCTAAATATTTTTGCGTATGTTTCAGCTTTCAGTAAAGGTGGGAGGTGGCCTTACTTTTGGTTAGGGACTGTACTGCATGGAGTTTATGCGGATAATTTCTGGCATTTTGTTCTACCCGAATATGACAACTTCTGGCATTCGCAGACGCCTGTTATATTCCTCGGAGCTCGTCTGCCCTTGCATATAATCTTATTATGTAATATTTTGTTATATCTAACAAAGTACTGTTTACGTTATGTTATTTAAAAAAGGACTAATAGATTTAATTTCGATTTATTTTTTACAGATCCAGCATTCATTTATCATGCCGCATATGCAGTGCATAAACTAAATTTACCAAGGTATGCGCAACCGTTTGCTGTAGGCCTGATAACAGTACTAATTGACATTCCATACGATATAGTGGCCGTTAAATTCGTCCATTGGACATGGCATGATACGGACCCGAATATTTTCGACCGTCACTATTGGGTGCCATGGAATTCCTATTATTTCCATTGCACATTTGCATCCAGTTTCTACTTCTTCTTTGACTCGAGTAGAAGATGGCTGGCCCCTCGAGTAGCGCAGTGGTCTTCCGCAACGTAAGTGATTACGATTATAAAAGTACTTACATGGACTTAAGTACTACACATAATTTAAAAATATTATAACATATATTAGCTATTTTATTCGTTTTTTTTGTTTTATATTACAGAAAAGGAGTCGAGTGGAAGTCTTTGATGATAGCGACACTGTTGGGCATGCCTGGTGGCGTTCTATTGTTTATTCCCATTTACCACCCACTACATGACGTGTACAAATTACACTCGGAAGTTACTTTCTCCCTGTTATTCTCCATTTATTTTGTTGTAGTTTTGTTAGGCCTTCTCAGTGACCGTGAGAAAAATAAAGAAAAGTAAGTATTTTCATTCACTATATATTTTATTATTATTATTACTCCCAGGTAGCAAAATTGGTCACTGTAATACTATGTTCGTATAGTTACGTGTAAAACAATCCAATAACTAGTTATTTTCGAAGTGATTCAGCTGTTCAAATCTAGAATCGAACCGAACCTGATCAAACAATACAGGAAATTTTGAAGACAAAATTCAATGCACGAACTAATGAATTATTGTTTTAATAATAGTACAATAAATATTTGTACATGAATATCTTATAATATTGAATAAGCAAGTACCTATATTTAAAACGGCTCTAACGGTTTGGTTCAAATTTTGTATTTAGAAAGTTTATCTAAATAGGTGTCTTATTAGAGAAACACAATTTTTAACAAAGAAAACTGTTTTTTTATGTAACACTTATTTGAGCCGAGCGAAGCTCTTTCACCCAGGTACTATCTTTTATAAAGATAAAAGTTAGCTATAATGAGTAGTACAAATTATATATATTAGAATAATTGTATCAATTTTTCATATAAATACCGACTGAGCGAATATTATATGGTAAGTTTTAAAAAAGTTAGGTAACGTTAACTTGAAACTAAAACTTGATTCCAAATATAATATAAAAGATGCCAACAATTATATTTGCAGATTTTCATATTTTTGTTTTTAAAGGCTTGGTACCAGTCGTCATTGTTCATTTTGCAAACTATTTCTATATTTTACGATTCCATATTAATTATATTTATTGGCTTAAATGCTACTCATTTGTAATACTTACATACTTGCTTAAGCGGAGCTGCAGCTAACACATTAAAATAACACGACAATATTATGTAAGATAAACGATTCACGGCAACATGTACATATACTTTGTTGTAGATATTTTGAATACACGTAGTGATTCCCATTGTTTTGCATCCTAAATAAGGGATCGCCATTGTTCCATTTGACAGTTACTAAAATATGTTAGTTAACAGATGTTAGTTAAACAAAGTTTGTGAGTGAAAAAAATTGTCTCATCAATGGCCATTAATTTTTTCTATATGTATATATATTATATATATTGCAAGTGGCCCTTGCAAATCTGTGGAAAAAATGTAAATTAATTCGTTCATCAACTTCAATTTCATGATGTCGTACAATGGTTGTTATTTATGTATATTTAAACGTTGCTAAATATATGTATATTATACATGTGTTCGACATTGCTCATAATCATCAATAGCATGTCATTAAACATACATTATTTAATGTCAGAAACGAGTGGAAATTATTTGGTAAATTTTGAGGCTGGCCATAGGGCCAGGTATAGACCTGACACCAACCCAATTTAACAGTGATGTTTCCATTTTATATATAAAGGCTGATTAAGGCATAAGCGCTTAAGCGGTAAGCGTACAATTGACAAAAATTCTTAAATCGTCTCTTAGGACATTCCTATCCCCTATCCTGTACTTGAGGATACTGACTGACTTATAGGATGGTTTAAAGGTTTTCTACTCTGCTCTCTATATTTAATATTATTATTATAAACTTACATACGTTTTCAGGCTTACAAAAATTGATTACGTGTTGATATTACAACTCGCTGTTCACTATATAACCTACTGGGTGTTTGTGGTGTTTTTCAACCCTGAGAAGGAGTGGTCTTCAGGTTTACACGAGCCTGTCGGCCCTTGTAATGAAGTGGCTTCGTTAACTTCACCCTTTGGACAGGTAGATTTCTTTTATTTAAAAATAACATAATCTTTGTTTACTTTATTCATTTCCATTTATTAAAAACACGTCGAGTTACCGACCTCGAGGTTTTTAAGTATAATTTGATGGTTTTGTTGGCTTAACTAAAGTTATGTTACGAATAACGTTAAATACCTATTTTTAATTACAGACTTTGTACAAGAGGAAATATTTCTGTCCTAAAGATTATAATGAGGAATATTTTGACTTTCATTGTGTCGGCGGAAAATTGCCACCAAATGGCGCCAATTGGTATACCATCTGTGGAACGCCATTTGAGTAAGTGTATTGAACGTATATAACTTATTTCTATCTTTAACTTATTTTTCAATGTACGCCACACATGTTCTATAAAGGTAAAGTGGGCATTAGGCCCTAATGAATCTATCGTACCCGCGTACCTCATAGTTGTTAAGGTTATATTTCGCGATATAGGTACATTCGCAATTCACCTATATTAAAGTTAAATTTATGATTACGAAACATGAAAACCTTAACTGAATGTTCAAAATCAAGACTTTCCAGTTTCGCAGTAAAAACAAATCAAATAAACACATAACCGAAAAAAAAAAAATCTTTTACATTTTCAATTACATTTAGCCAATTACGCTATGAGAGCATATTAGATATTATTAAGCCTTTTTTAACACGAATTACCCTTCTTATATCCATGAATGTATATTGTTATGTAGAGTACATTCCATACAGTCTGACTAATAAATTTTTAATATTAGGAATCGACGACTCAATACCATGGTATTTTGTAATTTGTTTTATAAATTATATCCCATTTTTGTCAATTATTAAAACGAAGCAAACAATGTTTAGTGACTAGTATTAATATTTTATATTAACTTTTTAGAAACCGTGTCGAATATATAACCGTGCTGTCAACCATACTTATTATGGCGTCAGGAGTCTTTTACGGAATTTACTTCAAGACAATACAAACGACAGCGGCACCTGTTTCTAAAAAAATGAAAACAAAATAAATTATTTCATTGTTGTGTTAAAATTGAATACATTAATTACAATAAAATATAATAATGTTCTTATAATAATATCTTTTAATAACCACACTCCTTTTATTCTCTTCTATATTATGACGAATAAGCTTTAAAAAAATAAACAATAATTCGATACAAGCATTTTATAAGGACACACTGTGAGTATGTGAAGTAAAATGAACTCCTACGATCTAAGATAATGTATTATAATCACTATAAGAATTCTTTATCTAACAATTCACTAAGTACTTAATAATGAACACCATTATGACACACCATGTACCCAACTCCTGCGTATCCTTGTGGTGTTCTGTCAATACCACTAATCTAAGATATTAAGATGAAACCATAGGAAAGTTACGAGGTACTTTTTACCGATTTGACAGATGTGATTATATTAAAAATATTTTTCTTAATTCATTAACAATTCCTAAGGAAACATTTCAATTATAGATAACTCTATTCTCGATCTCGGCTTAGATGAATATTCAATTGATCTTGTATTTGATCATCAAAATATTCTTCATTTAAGTACCCTACTTAGGTGCGTCCTTATTAACAACTTGTGCATCATCATATTCTGCCAAAAAGAACAGATGAGAAACTCTAACGAAATTTGTTTAATGTTTTTCACAAATGAAATACATGTAAGGAAGATTATATATAAATATATATAGTGTTGTTTCATAATTTGTACTAATATCATCAAAAATAAAATTTTCAAGATTTAGGAGCAGTTCAGTCTTCTACGTGTCTTCTCTACGAATCTCTACAATAGGAGTACTTAGTTCTTCCTTACTGAATACGTCTTTAGAGTTTTATTTCCTACTTGGAAAGTTCGCACAAGTCGAGCACGTGGCGAGGTCATTATAAATTCTGGAAAACTTAGCAAGTACTTTTACACAAGATTTTGTTGTTGCAAGGTCAATGTGTGGTAGAGATTTTATGTGCTCTTTTTTTTTTTTTTATAGAATAGGAAGGTGGACGAGCATATGGGCCACCTGATGGTAAGTGGTCACCAAACGCTCTTAGACATTGGCATTGTAAGAAATGTCAACCATCGCTTATAGCCAATGCACCACCAACCTTGGGAACTAAGATTTTATGTCCCTTGTGCCTGTAATTACACTGGCTCACTCACCCTTCAAACCGGAACACAACAATATCAAGTATTGCTGTTTTGCGGTAGAATATCTGATGAGTGGGTGGTACCTACCCAGACGAGCTTGCACAAAGCCCTACCACCAGTATAAGTACGCTACGCTTAAATAAGCATTTTTTAGGAAGTTATAATACGAAATAGGGAACGTGTATTTTGTATTGTATTAAAGAAAAACGAGTGGTGTAAATGGTGGTGAAAATGGTGGTTATGACTGTATCGAGAAAATATATATGTATTTTATTTTTGAAATGTTTAATTTTTGACCGTACATATATTTAATTTAATTATTTGTAATAAATATGGATTACTTCCTGTTTATTTGACGTCCATATTAACGTTGGTTACGTGCTCGTGTTGGTAAAACCGTTATCCGTTCTTGAACTTAGTTCCATTAGATAGCAAAACTTACTTCAAAAAAACGGTATTACGTCGGTCGTTCGCATTATTTTTACCTATTTAAGTGGCACGGCTTTCCGGATTCACGCTTCATTTTAAATATATCTATATTTTGGTCGAATATTTCAATCAAAGGAATATTTGATTCGAAATGTGAAAGTAATGTGATTGCATGTAATTTATAGAATAGGTATTAAGTGTAGTTTATCTTTAAAGTTTGTGTTCAAATACTGATATATATATTTTGATCCTGAATGGATAAATAATTAACAAACAATTGGAGTAATATATCACTTTTAATGATATGTTTGTTTCGACATACAATCACAATTCCATTCTTAAATCTAATTTTATTAGATTACACATACGTATCTATCTTCATTTCTTGGGACAAAATTTGTTTGTCATCGAAATATTAATAACATTTAATATCCATCAAATCTACAACACCAGCTTTACTAATTAATAATTTGAATATGAATCTATTATTCGCGTACTCAATTTTCATAACATTTTTAATGGATTCCGAAAGTACGTATTTCAATACATTTAATGATAATGACGTTTGTGACATGTTTAATTTTTTAATAATTTACAATGAAATGTATTAACAAAATTTTCGATAAAATATACTTTTAATAGTTTTTAAGTGTTATTTTTTATTTTAATTTAAACACATTGCGTTAAACATATTTGCTTTAATAGCATTTTAAAAAATATAATAAATCAATGCTAAAACATACACATAACAAATACAATGCGAAGCAATTTTTATACAATTACAAACAATATATTGAGAAAAAATATTATTTATCTTCATATTACTATATATCACTGTGAATATATTTAATATAATAACACAATTAAACGATACTCAAAACGCTGTTTAGTTTCTAAAGAGATCTTAAAATTCTGCTTTGAAATTATCGAATTCAGATATATTTTAATTAATTAAAAATTGTATATAAATTCGCGAACAATAGATCATATGTTATGAAGCAATTCAACTATAACCATGGCCTTCCTATACTACTTACAATAATAATAAATTCACAAATACATATTTCCTACCTTATATAATCAAATTGTGCTTCACAAAGAGGTGCAGTCGGATCTGTCGACTGTAATTACATCTACAAATCGATTACATGAACCTAACTATTCTAATACGTGGCCACAATAATAGAAATATCAATCCGTGTGCGTTAATATATCAAGTTTATGTAGAATTCAACATTAAGATAATAGATTATACCGCTAAAGCTCCTTCCTTACAAGTAATATCGACTGCAATATCAAAATAATAGGCAGTTTACCTTAATATGAACTCATTGTATACAATTTATTATTCAAGATATAAAATGCGTTTAATATTCGTTATTCAATGGCAACGGAGTTAGATATGTTTGGTCAATTTTAACTGTTTAATATGTAACCAGAATTAGTACTATTTAAAATAACCCCTAATAAACTAAATATACAATTGATTGTAATAATATCTACTAAATAAATCCCTGTTTAAAATCATCATTATTTGTGACATTACAATAGTATACCAAGCGTATAACCATTAGAGAAAAACTTTTAATAACATACTAAATTATAATTATATTTACGAATAATAAATAAATGAAATTAAGCTGTTAGTTTCAGATTCACAATAAATTATTATAAGATAATTATTAAAAACTAACAAATAACAATATAGCTGAAAGTACAGTTTTCTCAACAAATGTTTGGTAATTTGATGGATATTTAAAAATTGATTTTAATTATTTAAAATATCGCACAAATATAACTATAATTACATATAAAATTATGCAGTAATAAATCATACTTTATTATTAGGATATAGATTTTACGATTGGCGTAATTTTGATTGATCGTGAGATTTTATATTAGGTATGTGGCTCGGACAAAAGGTAAACATGAGACTTCATAGATATTACGATTTTAGGCAATCATATTAAAGTATTTTATAAATAAAACTTTTTGATATTTATTTATTTCATATTTTATGCATTTATGTCTAGAAGTTCTAGGTGATAGATTCTATGGAATGATTTTAATTCGGACTTATTTTAAAATGCTCAATATTGTACGTTAAAAACGACATAGCTTTTATACCAATAATAAGTTTTGTAATAATATAACTGCGAAACATGTTTGTTCAATCCTTCGTAAGGACGACATGTCATTTATTTCTGAGTTAAACACCCTATGGGAACGAAGCGATTGGTACCTAATAATTATATTAATTACCATTTTAATAGAAGTTTCCTATTAATTTTACAAAAACAATATATTGATATAGATATTGTAATTATATTTAAACAAACAACGTGGCCATGCTCAAACGCATTGTTACAAATATTGTGCATTTTTAATTAACATTCAACTATCAATATAATCTATGCGGCATTAGTCAATCACGATAAAGGGATCTAGAAAATGAAATAGGAACGTAAGAAGAAGCCAGTCGTATCTAAGCTTTGGGCCTGTTGTTCAACAGTTCTTCGACGACAGACGGATCGGCCAGCGTCGAAGTATCCCCGACATCTTTTTCTCCCAGAGCGATTTTTCTAAGTATCCTCCTCATAATTTTACCGGATCTCGTCTTCGGCAGCCCAGGCGCATACTGAATGGTGTCTGGGGCTGCGAATGCACCAATTCTATTTCTGACGCGTTTCTTCAAAGCATCAATTAAGTCAGCGTCGAATTTTGTACCCTCATTGAGTATGATGAAACAGTAAAGTGATTCCCCCTTCACCGGGTGGGGTTTGGAGACTACAGCAGCCTCAGAGACCCTAGGCTCTTCAGTGAGCACGCCTTCTACTTCCGCCGTCGACATCAAGTGACCGGATACGTTCAACATGTCGTCAATACGTCCCGTCACCCATAAGAAGCCATCTTCGTCACGTCTGGCGCCTATTTCAAAAGAAACGCAAAATGATACCTGACACTTCTATAAAAGCTTTGCATATTCTAAAATTAAAATGTATCATCTGCTATCTAGAGACATCCGACAAAGGTTTAAAATGTAGAAACCAATAATTTGTAGGTATGTTTTTCATAAGTTATTATTAAAAATAACATTAATATATATAATAACATTAATAATATTTGCTTACTACCTGAATATTACAAGATACTATTTAAATTTAGAGAAAATGTCAAAGCTTGCAAATACTACTTTCTAATGAAACTATGAAAATGTATTTTTAAGTAACTATATGATATCAACTATATGATATTAAATATGTACCTACTTAAAAAATCCTTTACAGTTAATTTTAGCATTTTTTATTGATTGCCTTACAAAACAATTTATTCCGTTATAAAGATCAATAAAAAAAAAAAAGAATAACAAACCATCGCCAGTGCAATAATATCCATTGAATTTCGAGAAATAGACCTTTTCGTAACGGTCATGGTCACCAAATAGGGTCCTCATGGTCCCAGGCCAAGGCTTGGAGAAGACGAGATATCCTTCACCGACTCCCTCAATCACTTTTCCATTCTCATCGATAAGACTCGGTTCAACTCCGAAGAAAGGGAAACCCTTTTATGAATAATTAATACACATAAGACATTATATCGCAGACATCTAAGTTCTATTAATACGAATTCAATAATTACTTACTTTTCTAAGAAAAAATTAAATTGAATACGCTAATACTACGTTTCTATTGTTAAATGATAAAGATGATATCTTACAGCAGCTCCAGGTTTCATTGGAGTAGCTCCAGGGAGACTGGTGAGAACGTGACCGCCAGTTTCGGTCTGCCAAAAAGTGTCAACGATGGAACATCTGCCGTTGCCAACCACATGGTAATACCAAAGCCAAGCTTCAGGGTTAATGGGTTCCCCTACACTTCCCAAAACTCGAAGTGATTTCAAATTATGCCTAAAACATTTGTTTATTTATATAATGAAATATGATATATAATATTTACGGAATATGAAGCATAAACACAATAAACATTTTAATATCTTCTTATATGCCATAGCTGGAATCGTCATCTTTTTTTGAAAAATCTGGCACTAAAGTTGTTGATGTAATTATTAAACAACTTTATGTTGTTACTGATATTATGGAAGAAAGTTATTATTTATATTTGGTTCCTATATTCATGAGTTAATTTACGCTCCCAAAAGGAGTCTTTACCTCAAAGTTTACAAATAGTTAATTTATGTAGAATTAATACAGTTGTTTTGTCTGAAGCGTCACTCCTAAGTAATAAAATCATGAGATAACATACCATGAAAATAACAAAAATATACAAATCAAGCCGAGACTACCTGCGGCACAAGTGATCTGCTGGAGCTTTGAATGTAATTCTTAGAGGTTCTTAGAGTTATAATATATTGAAAAATCTATTGTCTAATATTAGCTTAAAATAATGTTGTTGAATACTGGGCAAAGTAAACATATTTTACTTTTTTAGGCATTTATAACTGAATGAAAATTAAATTGTATTATTAATAAAATATTTTAAGGCCTTCCGATGGTAAGTGCTCACCGTCCATAGACATTCACGTTGTAATTGATATTTGTTGTTGAAATGACCTAGAACAATCCGTGTGGAACCCTCACTTTTAGTATAAAGCCTAACAGACAAATAATATTGGCCTTATATTGAGGTAGGTAAACATATATTTTAAACATATTTATTTTCTCTTTTAAATGTTCTTAGTATTATTTTGCATCGACATTTGACAATCAAACGCTGGTTATGCGCAAGCGCAATTTAGTATTAACCAAGTACTTATTATAACATCGCACCTAATAAATACAATCGAACGCAAGGTCAAGTCCGGCCATTCGCGTAGAGGCGAAGTAAGAAGTGTACAAACAAATTATCATTAAAAAAATATAATAGTATCGTTTACTTATTTTATTCTGAAAATGAATGTTTACCATATTTTGATCAGTATCTATTACAAGTTTAACAACAATGAGAATAGTATTAACTACTTCGAGAGTTATATATTTTTAGTTTTTTTCCTTGCTGAGACAAAAAAAATTATTTTATTCCCGATGAATATTTTGCATTTAACTGTACTTAATTACATGAAAAGTAACAAAGCCAAATAAGCAAATATATTAAATTCCGTCACTCAGGAGGAAACATCAACACACTGTTTCTCCGACGCTTAAAAATGAATAGATGTCGACTCAGATAAACTTAAAAATCTAACATAATTTTTTTCGGTTTTGAATGTGTACTTATTAGTAAAGTCAACTTAAAGTAATGAAATTCGTGAAAATGGTTTCATGTGAAGGCATAATTATACATATAACTTACGATGGCATGTTAATAAGTACTTATTCTAAAAATTAAAAAAATATATAATGATTCTCGTTATCGTCTAAAAACTGGCGTGTATTGATTAGACCATGATATAATTCGGTATTTAAAATCTGTCGTATGCTTCTTAAACGATCCCAACATACTCGAGACATTTGCATTGGAATATATTTTTGATCAACAATGATCAAACACGGCACCTTGCTATATGTGATGTGTCCCTTCTTTAAAATGCAAAGCATTTGCCGGTCAAATCTGATAATCCATGCACTTTTACGATAATCTCCGGTGTCACACTGTTTGGATGGCCACCATCCTACCTTTTACCAATGTACGAGGAACCTTAAAACCTTTGGGTTTCTTCAATAATCTCAGTGTCTAAATATCCGAGCAATGTCGGGATCATTGTTCGGATATCCAGATACTTAATCATTGCTTTAATCGAATTTTATCCATTTTCAAGAAATTGCGAAATAGCAATTACATTTTATTCGCGTGACTAACTTGAATTTGTTTATGTGTCAATATTTTTTTACAAAATTGAAGCGTGACACGTAGAACGTCTGGTGTGGGCTAACAAATTATTCAATATACCTCGTAATAATGAGAGACTGAAACAAATAAAATAAAAGACACTAGAATTTTCAATATGTTTCTAATCAAGTAGGATACTCAATAGCTTATTTTAAGGCACACGACAACATATTATATTATTTTACAAAATAAGGCGTGTCGCTGTTTATTTTTTACTCTTGACCGCTGAAACTATAACGTTTATTTCTTGTTGACCTCCATTCAAGGGATTGTAATACGATGATATGTTTACAAAAACATCATTTTATGAGTGATTTGTTTTTTAAATATTATGATAATCGATATACTTTATTAGAATAGGGGAAAGGCCAGTGATTATCAATGGAATAAATACGGTTATATAATGTTTTTCGAAAAGAGATGGAGTTATTATTTTAAATGAAATTTAAATTGTTTAAAATGTTTTTATGAATCATTATATGTATCAACACCATAAGTATTATATATATTATTTTTTCACTGAAAATCAACATGACGTTGCCTTGAATTGACTTTGATAAAATAAGACTAACAACAGAAGCATTCTGTAAGAAACAAATTTGATACTCAATGATTGATGTGTTCTTAAAGAATTTAGCTGTATTTGTAACTAATATTATAAATTCGGAAGTAACTTTGTCTGTCTGTTACGCTTTCACAGCTAAACTAGTGAATTAGATTTAATGAAATTGGGTATGAGGTATGCTTGAACCCTAAGAAAGGACATAGGTACGTATTAAGAAACACTAAATACGATATTATTTTTTAACTCGGTAGATAGACTAATTATTTATAATAATACATACTTTGAAATGTAATAAAACAATGTAACAATTTTTATTCAAGATTCAGTTAAAATTAACAAGAAAATATATAAGTTAGATATATAATCTAACCGTTTAATAAATAAGTTAAGTTACAGTATAAATAATAAAAGCGAAATTTTGTGTGTTTTTTACTCAAATTCGCTCTAACGACTGGACGAAATCAAATTTTTAAGTAAATACTAAAATAAAAACCAGGGTTCTCGCAACATTTTTCTACCGCCGGACATGAGATCAATTATAAAAATTACAAACCAATTTAACTCAGTATCGCTTGCCCCGATTTGAACTCGCGATCTTACGTGTTTAATGTGTATTCTCTGGAATAGTTTTTGAAGACAAATGGCCACCTTTTGACACTGGCATACTCATTCTTTAAATCGGAAAACAATATTTACTGAGTTATGTTTCTTGGCGATAGATTATGTGCGTGTGTGACCTTCCTAGAAGGGCTTGCACAAATCCTTAACACCAAGTAAACTGACATTACTCTGAATTCGTTTAAAACTAGTGCGTAACGGGGCAAATGAATTAAATTCAAATAGTAATAAATGTTTATAATAAATCTTAAGTGACCAATGCCTTTATCAGTAAATGTCCAATCGTCCTTGCTCATGTAAGTGAGCCCGTAGCAACAATCGACTAGCGACCATGTCAAACGGTTACGGAGCAACATATAAAACACTTCCTTAATGTCACTGCTATGTCTAAGCTTGGTTACACCTTGAGGTTAGTGGCTGTAGCGTTGCCGCTCTGCTGAATCCGCTTCATTTTGGAGAAAGTCAATGTTATAATCGTTTCTTAGTTCGCCTCTCATGTTCATCGTATGTGCAATTTATATTTAATTTTCACCGTATTAAATACATATATATATTTAGGCAACGTGAGGTTCAATATTGCACTATTCAATACTGGATATTCGTTTTAAAGTTTTTATTGAATTGCAATTCATTTCATGTCGTGACATCTTGGAACTCATACCTATCGGAAGTCACTAACCAAATCAAACATTCAACGGAACAATATGGCAATGTATGTACTATGATAAATGTAAATCTTTATAAACCTTTTTTTGATCCCTTTTGGAACTCCCTTACCTAACGAGTTTTCTTCATGTTATGAAGACATTGCTTAGTCCTAGAGTCTCGGCCAGACCAACCAATACCCACCGCTCATTTGTACAAAATAGCACCTAGATTTTTTACACGTCAATCCTACCAAGGATAAACAATAATATAATTAAAACCGAGTCGAGGTACAGGTGGAGACGCTACCTTTACAGCTAATTAATATATGTATTTAGTACTTACGGTCTGACAATATCGTCGCCGAATTTCATCAGCGACCTTATAGCAGTTGGAGCGGTGTAGAATTGTGTAACTTTGTATTTCTGAACAAGGGACCAGTAACGATCGTTCTCCGGATAAAATGGAGTACCCTCAAACTGAAAAAAAAAGTAGAAAACTCTAGGTATCGTTCAGTTCTCAACTCATTTGTGTCATAAAAAAATTATTTCATATATTTTTGGTATGAATGCAGTTGTATACTGATTCGTCTAGTCTGTAATAGGAGAGTGAAGATTTGCGCATTATTTTATTTGCTTTCACCATTTTTTTATTCACCTGAGCTATTTTCTGAAATGTAATGCTAACGGTATTAATAACTTAATTCAATGCAAACTTATTTTTATTAATATTTCATAAATTATACCAAGCTACATACACCTTACAATACTACTCAACATTTACTTCTAAGAATTGTATTGTATTTATCTTGAATTATTTGTAGGTGCTCGATTAACTGGAAATGAGCAATCATCTTATTTTAGTCATAACAATGTCTATATTTATTTTGTTCGATAAGTCAATTTAATCGGTCGACCAAGTTGTTTTTTTTTTAATTTTATGTGCACTGTGTTACGTTACTTAGCTATTCGACAATAATTATACGTATCTCGTGAGGTAATCAGTTCATGGCTTATTCAATAAATAATTAAGTAACAAAAAATTTATTGAATTTGAATAACAATCCAATCATATTCAAATAGATGTCATAACATTTTATTGTTTTATTTTTGTTTAGTATTATACTTAGAGCCCACCAAATTGGAGATAGAAGGAGATCTCTACTAATCCCATTGATTACATAAAGAACATTAACTCTTAACCCACCTCCGCGTTGGTGGATAACAGACAACAGTAAATCATGTTCGCAAATTGTCTGCTCGCAAAAGGCACAAGGTCGCAAATCAAACTTAGTATTGTATTAAATAATGTGGCACCCAATATGACGGTTTGGTCTTGAAAAAAATACGAAAATTAGTAAACGGTACAAAAAATTAAATTAAATATAATTTAGCTAGAAAATTTTGTACATATTAGATATGTTTATTATTCCGAGGACCTTTTTTTCGAATATATTTCCATGTTTGTTTAATATGTACATAGTTGAAGTCATTCTAAAAGTAATAAACATTATTAAAATTACGCAAGATATATTGTATCTAAAAATTCAGCAATATACTATTACTGAAGCGTATTTACGAAAGTATGTTACGTTGTGTTATGTAATTTTTCTAAAATTTTAATAATATACGAATACTTTGCAAGTTATATAATAGTTTGTTCTAATTATATTTTATCTTTACGATTCATATTCATAATCATTTGGATGCTGCCTTCCTTTGGTAAAATAAATTGAACTTGAAAGATAAGATTTGCCTGCTAACCTCTTTCTTTGATATGATAATCCATTAGCAAACTGATAAACATAGGGTTTGTTTCAATTACCCAATGATAAATAATGTTAAAGATTAAGGAAATACATATATCACACATATGTTTAATGGCACAATATCGATTTTAGGTCATTATATTACTTATTATTATTATTTATTATTATAAGCCTGGTGTGCCCCAGAGCTGGGCAAAGGCGTCTACTTTCTTTCCACAATTCCCCATTTTCTGCTACATAAAACCAATCTTTCCGATAGGAGTCCAGCTCGTCTCGCCATCTCCGTCGAGGCATGCCGCGATGTCGTTGGCCATAAGGGGGATCTATTCGGTTGTTACTTTGGGCCAGAGATCATCTGACATTTGACGGATATATCCTGACCAGATCCATTTCAACGTCGCAGCTTTGTGAGTGACATCGATGATTCCAGTTTTAAAGCGGGTCGCAGTATTCCTAACTCAGTCTGATTATTTGATTTTACGCTCCATTGATTAGCATACTGCGAGAGCGGACCTCTGTTGAAATGTCAAAGACCATGTTTGGGAGGCATATGTTAAAATAGGAAATGCATACGTCCATAAGCTTCCTCTTTAGGGATAGTGGGAGATTGCCCTTCATAAGATCTTTCATTGTCCAAAAACTTTTCCAGGCGTTTTCAATGTGTCTAGCAATTTCTTTATTTTGTCTCACTTGGAAAGAGATTACATTGCCAAGATAGAGGTAGTCATCGATGTATTCGATTTCACTTGCCCAACTGTTATTGGATGATGAGTGCAATTTGTCATCAATTTTGTCTTCGCCTTGTTCATTCGAAGTCCGTCCTCGAAGCTTGCCTTGCTAAGGTCTTGAAGCATTGATGTCAACTCGGAAGCTGAGCACGAAAAAAGGACTACGTCGTCAGCGAAAAGAAGTTACTTTCTTGTCACGAACAACTATGCCTCTATATGCCCAGTTAGTTGCTAGCTTTCTGAAAACTTCCTCCAGTACGGCTGCAAACAGTTTCGGTGATTGCGGATCTCCTTGTTTAACTCCTTATTTTACTTAAATAGAGCGAATTTCGAATAATATTTTTTAAAGGGTTTATAAAAAATCAAATTGGTCGTGTTATTTTTTAGTTATCATTTTATCAAACTTTCGACAAGGCAACAGTTAAAAATTTAATGTGATTATTAAATTATGAAACATGATAAATTTATGTAACTAATGTCTCTTATGAAATTTCTGTAAACAAAATTAAGTGTTTTTATATGAGCATAGTTAAGTATTTAAGTTAGTGCAATAGCAGAGTAATTAATAAAGCTTTTGCAAGGCCTTGTGTCACAGCCGTGATCGTGCGTTCATTTCCTATGAATAATAACCGCGTATGGACCTCTTATGACAGGGCCATAATTTTGTGTATATTTCATGATGGTCTGTTTAATCACACCTCTGATGATCACAAAGCATTACGCGTAAAATTTTATACTTATTCGTGCATTTTCTTAATAATAAATAATTATAATTATTCTAAGTCGTCGTATGTATTCATAATGTTAAAATTTTATATTCAAGTAAAAATATAATAATTAATTTAATATAATCAGCTGTAACTTGTAATGTAATGTTTATGACCTGAATTAGTAGTATACTTTTTCTCCTAATTTACATATCATATTATTGTGTAATATAAAGTTAAACTGATTTTTTTTTACTGATATTTATTTTTATGTAGGTTGGTACTAACTTTAAATAACTTTCTTTTTAGACCTTTAAAATTTCCGTTGGGTTGAATGGTTATTATATTGGAAATAGGCCAACATTTTATTAATATGAATAGAGACGAGTTAGTTATGGTGCAGTAAATCGAGGACAAAAAATCGTAGCAAAATGACTTCGTAGTATGAGTCACCGCTTACATAACATGTATATTGATAGTCTTATGCAGATTTTTGTAAGGCAAATCATCACAAAATATCAATTCTATTATATACAGTTTTATCACTGAGCTATGATACTGACGAGAACACGACTGAGAAATATCAGAAAGACTGACTACATACATGCATCAAATATCGACCATATACGAAGTGAGTTCTTATAGAATAGCACTGCAAAATGAATTTTGATCAATGCTAAAACGAAAATGCGTTAAAATGTACCATTCAATCCTAAGCAACAATATGTTAATTTCTAAAGCTTAATGTTTTTATTTGGTACTTAAAATGTCTTTAAATCTAGATCTTACCATGACGGAAGTGGCGGCATTGGCTAGTGGCGCATACACGACATACGTGTGTCCGGTGATCCAGCCGACGTCTGCCGTGCACCAGTAAATGTCCTTTTCACGGTAGTCGAAAACGTAGCGAAAGGTTGCAGTAGCGTACAGCATGTAACCCGCAGTCGTATGCAGCACGCCCTTCGGCTTACCAGTCGATCCGCTATTAAAATATAATCCAATAATTAACTGACATGTCACGGTGTTTGTGGACGCACTCCTCCGTAAGGGCTCGACCGATTTTTTTTTTATATACATATGAGAAGTATAAGAATAGGTTGTAAATTAACTCCAAATTTTTACTCCCCGTCCTCCCATTTTTAATCGTATTTTAGTATTTTTGTATGAACAATATCCAAATAATTCAATCGTCGTTTGAATTTCAAACAGAACGAAATTATTTATAGTGTTGAATGATAGATGGCGATCCGTCCGCCTCATCGTGAGAAGCGCCGCGTCATTTTGCATTTGTTATGTCTGACAACACAGTGCGTGCCCAATTTTCTACTTCATTTATATGATTTATTTTAATATATAAGAATATATATAATATATATACATGTACCAACCTTCCTACAATCATAAAGATTGTAAAACGGTTGGTAAAATACTAAAACAACAAATACATCAGTAAGTACAACAATTTAGTCTATTTATGTGTGTGTGAAAGATACAATGAATTATGGCAGCAAAATGCAAGGAGGCCATTTGGGCCGTCGAACGAATAAAGCAATAAATATGCGAAACAGTAGAGCAGAAAGAACAGACGAACAAATCCAACAAGATAACGAAAATGTGCGAATGAGCACGTCGCAATTGCGTGCATCTTAATCACAAGAGGCATGAGCTGAACGAAATCAACAACGACAATCGGAACGGACACAAGCGCGCCGGTTCGTAGTTAACACACGCAGAGGACATTTCCTCAACGCCAACAAGTACATCGAGCATTTATATCCGCTTTGTTCCTTCGTCTAGAATTCGAGTACGAGCCAGATATTAAATATTCCGAAAGTGCAGATTGGTGCAATGGACGAAGAATGTACCCATTGTCATGCGTTCAAATTCAAACATGAGTCAGCCGGGATGCGTTGCGCATTAGGAAAAGTCCAACTAACAGAAATTGAGACACCACCAGAACCATTGAATGGTTTGCTCCATAGCACGGACCCAGATTCAAACCTTTTCCTGAAATCCATTCGCACATGAAAAAATATTGCAAAGGACTTCGTTCCTGACGGGTGCCCCAACCGCACTCTTTTTTGTTATCATTTTAATTTAGACGGGACTTATATCGTGTCTTCTACGCAATTTTATGGTGGAAAGTCGAAAAACTGAAACTGCAGCAAGTGTAAATAAGGCAACCTTAAAAAATAAGTTAATAAATCATATAAATGATGATGGATTTTCAGAAGTATTTACACATTATGTATACACACTCAATACACATACTGTTCGAGTGTTTACTATTACATGCATTACAGAGAAATTATAGTGAAACATATGCTCAGCGTCACATAACTATCAAAAGAAAAAAAAACAATATCAACTTCAAAATGCAAAATAAATATGTTCTTAATTGTCGCTATTATTATATGTATGGGCGCATATCACCATCTATCGGCATCAATTATCATATATAAATATTTTTGGTTTAAATAATCGTTTAAATTATTTTATTTTATAAATGTCTTAAACACAAAATTTATATTCCAATTGTAGTTCTTAAAAATTGAAAAAAAATAAAAAAAATAATTTATAGTAGACACTATAAACCATTGATTTAATTGTTTGAAACTTTTAAAGATATTTTGAATGTTTAATTTATTGTTAAAGGATTTAATTTACTTTGACAATATTCTAACTAAAATCTGATAGTATTCATATCATTCATAATCAAATTTAGTTATATTATGCAATAATAAACTCATTTGAATTCTGTTAGCAGCGCCATCTTTGAACAGACTATGCTAAAATAATGTTTGTTTATATAATTTGTGGAAAATCTCGAGTTATATAAAATTCAATAAAATATTTATTGTAAATATTAAGCTTTATTTCACAAATTATCTAGCAGTAATTTAATTTGGTTGTTTTAATAGAAGCCGTTAGTTGCTAACAATGCGAAGGTCGGTCGTTTTGAATCGATTGGAAGTCAAGAAAAAGACGTGGTGGCCGTAACTGGAATTTAAAAAAATAAGTCTCCTCTGTAATTATCAAAAAATAAATTTAGTGAAGTTGATTTTTTTATATAACTTATAATTCGCTATTTTATACTTAATTTTGAATAAATTACTATTTTCTTAAAATATTAAATGAAATTTAAATCTGAAAAATGAAAAATTTGTATTGAAAAAATAATAAAAAATAACATAAAATATACAAATAAGAGAGAGGGTTGAATAAAGGAGGACTACGCTTTTTGGTGTGACAAGAATACACTAATGTAATCAATAAAAGTTTATGTTTTTTCAACTCAATATCATAAAGAATTTCGTTCTGCCCCCCGACCGCACAATATTTTTTTATTATTATTTAAAATTTTAAGCCGCTATATAAAAATTGGACGCGGTGCCCTTCAGAACTTTGAAATTTAAACCAAGCGCTTAATAGAAATTAATATCTTAGGAGTTACGGCAAAATTAAAATACTCGCGCAAGAAAAAATATTATGGTGGTGGCCAACGACGCAATGGCGAAGACCACATATTCACCATCACCGGTTTGAAAGGCGAATGTAGTGTAACTACAGGCACAAGGGACAATTTAGTTCCCAAGGTTGGTGGCGCATCGGCGATATATGGGATAATATTTTTTAAGTGTCAATATCTATGGGTGGTGGTGACCATTTACCAATATTAAAAAGAAAACAAAACGGGCCACCTGTTGCAAAAGGTCTTATAATGTGGGACGAATTTACAATGAGCCACCACTCATATACACATAGAAACCTATAGACCCCTAGCACATTACTGTATGGGCGAATAAATCGATTGGCGAATGTTTATACATTATTGAAGAAAAAAATGGACTGCATAAAATCCTTATTTTACCTGTACGAAGTCGGGGCGGGCTGTTATAGTATACCTATCATATATTACTTTAGAAAATCCCAAGGGGTCCAACCAAAAATAAAATAACACGTCTCTAACCGCTTCGCAATGGAGAGGGGGCTCAAATATCAAATTGCCTAATGGCCTTGGATCTTTAGTCGGTGCCTGAGAAAATCGCCGGTTCGATTGTAATTTCTGATTCTCTGGACTTTTTAATTACTTACTCTTAAGGAGAAAAAAGAATGTTCGTAAATTCCTGAAAAAAGGGAAATTGCTAGTCCTCTGTGTAAAAATAATGAGTCAAACTCTAATTGTAGAATTGGGTCATATATCCGATTATAACGTATCAATATCAAAGTTCATGGCGTTAAGTCAATATGCCATGGAGTTATTAATATGACTCTATGACCTTGTTCGTATTGACTTAGTAATATTGCTAGTTATTTCCATTTAAAAACTCTATTGACATTTCACTTTAGTTTAATAGTTTGTATTTGTATGGACATTATTTTTAGTATACAAATATTGACATTCATTCGTATTAGGGCGGGTTGTTTAAGAAATATTCCGAATAATTGTAAGCCATCGACAAATGCAATTTAAAATGTGGTAATTTATGAATTCGGATTAAATGAAGCACACAATAGAACAAAAGTGAAGTTGAGTTTTCTGAAGATCTTTTTATGTGAAACGTTTATATTTATCACACTTGAAGAAAACACAAGTTAGTTATATAACATAGTGCACTAGAAAAATGTCAAATATTTAAAATATACGATAAATGTTTTTGTAAGCGCAAAATGTTTTGAAATTGTCGCGTTGTACACTATTTCGTTTGAGTTAATTTAGTAAATAACTTACCTCGTATAAAGCATGAATAGGGGGTCCTCGGCATCCATCCATTCTGGAGGGCAGATGGTCGATTGACCCTCCATAATATCGTGCCACCAAACATCAACATCGTCGTTCCATTTATACTGTAAATATGAATTACTGTTATTATGAAACTCCGTTTCGACTTTAGACTTGACTTAATCTTTTGATACACCACACCAATTATTATATTAGTATTTAAAAAATGTACCAAATATTTTTCATCAGCCATTCTTCCACAAGGGGTCACTCTATTTAAATGAGATACAACGATACACATGTTCACTTTGTGGTTGAAGTTCTTTTTGGCTTTTTCCAATGCTTCATCACATGTCTTCTTCAAGACCAACAGCTTTTCTCCTCGCCATGCACCATCAGTCGTTACAAGAACCTTAGCCTTGCAGTCAGCCATACGCTCCGCCAGAGAATCCGACGAGAAACCCGCAAACTGTTAAAAAGACCATTCTTACATAATTACAAAGATTTATTGCATTAAAAAGTCTTTATTTATTTTAGAACAATAATTGGAATTAAATAACATTAGTAGTTGCAGTTAACATCTGTTTCTGTAGTGATAATCATCATTTAAATTATTTCTCATAACAGAATTTAATAGTCTAAAAAATGATGATGATAAAAATTACCTCCTGACCGATTTCAGTCCTGGCGGTCACTCTGAACGCACTCTGAACGGCAAACAGACTTAAAGTCTAAACAATAAGATATATGCAAATTTTGCCTTACCACTACGGAATGAATAGCGCCGATCCTGGCGCATGCCAACATGCATACGACAGTCTCCAAGATCATTGGCATGTATATCGAAATCCGGTCGCCTTTTCTTATACCATTTTCACGCAAAGCATTAGCTAACTGACAAACTAAGTCCATCAGTTTTTTGTACGTAATGCGGCTGTAGTCGTCGGGGTGATTTCCTTCCCTGATGAATGAATGGACATTAGAACAACGTATTCATTCATGGGCTTTGTTTTTTGAGAGGCATCATTAATATTATAATGCAAAAAGTTCTAATCTGATCTTTCATATTAATTTAGTTTATTGTTTCAAATCGGGCATATGCTCCATAGTATGCTATAATCAACGAATAAATTAACTATAAATAAATATGAGGGTTGGATGATTCACTTTCGATACAACTTTGAGCATGCGATGATTTATTAAAAAAAAAATAGGCACAAGAAAATTGATTGGGGCTTGCCCGGTTTGAACCCGCAATTTTCGATTAAGATTAACGTGGTCTAGCCAGTAAGTGATCCCTGTTCATTATTCTTGGTAGCTAGTAATATTATTATTAGGTATACCGATTTTGTTCAACACATCAGCAATTAGCACTAATATACTTATTGCCTAAATGTCCTTTTGAGAGACTTTATATTAGAAACTGTAGCAATAATTTTATTTCTACCAATAAAGTTTAATGATTACATATAATAATACACCATTATATATTACTAACTATCCATCTTTCTTATAATGACATAAGATGTCGATCAAGAAACTTTGTCTTGGTATTCAAAAGTGCTTGTAATAAGCCTACTTTTATAAAACTTCTAACATGGACGGAATTTTTAAATTTTATTGGTACCTACGTATAAAAATGATTTTCAAGAAATAAGTAGGTCAATGTAAAGAAGGATAAAGGATATTGAATTTTCCGTAACTACGATGACGCGTATGTACTTAATGTGTATTATACGCGAGTGGTCAGGAATAATTAAGTTGTTTAATACTACATGCACAATATAGGTAGGTTCAGATATCGATAATATTGCTTTAAGAAGGTATAGGTCTTTCTGTTGTTTTTGGTAACACCTAAAGAAGACAATAAAAATTCATTCATTCCATTCATTGAAATCTGTAATACTAAAATATTGCTTAAACAAGGAAAAACAAGAGATATGTAGAAGGACAAAATATAGTGTACAATTTATTGATTACTTTTTTCTACAATTGCTACAAGTGTATGGGGTTTTATTCTTTTTTATTTTTACCATTTATATATGTATAACAATTATAAAACATTTCAACAATTATATCAGTACTTAGGTGTTTGCAACTCAATCATTTTAATTAGTTTCAGTATGACGTAATCCACTTTAACTGTCGTATGTTATCGTTTTATCTCAAATAAATATTTGTTATCAAAAGTCATCTGCCTTATGAACTGCTTATAGAAATATATTGCAACTTATATAATGAAATGCATATAGGCAATGCTAGCCTAGCACTCATGACCCCAAGCTGACCTTTTAATAATAAAATTGAGGTGTTGCCCTCACAATCACAGTAAAAGTTCTATTCTATAAATTTTGTCTTCTTTTTATTTCTCGTTAAGTGGTTATTATAGACAGAATTCGACGACTTTAGGTTATATAAACGTTGCTTAAAGGCTCTTTAGTTAAACACTGAATTCGCTCTTTCTGACATTATTGATTTGACATTCGAAAGAAGAAGACAGCATTGTTTAACTAATCACTCGCTAAATATCGTTTATAAGTAAGGCCGTTGTTATTACCTAAGGATAAAGATAGAATTATTTTTAATGATGAAGCTCTTGCTCATATTTAAAAAAACGATGCTTTAAATGTAAATTGTCACATATTATTAAAAAAAAAATTTAAAATATCTTTCAAACCTATTTATCTTTTGATCGTCAGGCTTTGCTACAACATAAAAATAAACGTGATTGATAACGAATGCTTTTCAGTAACATTGACAAGAATCTGCCCTTTGTGATGCATACTCGCGGCATCTTTGTGACTCGTTTAACACATAATGGTTATTATTTGCTAGTCTTATATTCAATCAAGAACACTTTAACGTGCATTATTCACCTATTTAAAAAACGATAAATTAAATTAATTAACAAAAAATTAACTTAAATTAAATTAAAACTTTTGACGTGAGGTATTCACGTTCTAATTAAAAAAAAAAACTTTATATCTATAGATTATGACTTGTAAGAAGTTTAATAATACAACAAATAAAATTAATTAAATCCTAAACGGCAAAATCATCACATAATTTTCGCATTGTTAAAAATAGTCGTTAAAAAATCAACTGCAATGCGGAGAATTGACCCTCGAGATGTGCTCAAAATCTGTTGATTGCGCAGCGTTATGTTACCTATCTAATACAATCTTATAGATTTAGTCTACATGTCTGACCTTTTTCGGTTCTTAATGATTGCTTTGGTTATTATATTTAGTGGAGATTTTCACATATTACATACTTATAATTTAATTTAATTTAAGTAGTTAATACAATTATAGTATTTTGTCCGTTGTCGTTTATTAATTTCGTAAGATAATAACTAAATAGTAAGTAAATAGAAATATAAAAAAATATATTTTAAATATATATATAACAGTTAATAAAAGAAGAAAAAAGAAATTCATAAATGAGTGATAAAGATAAAACATTTCAAAGGGTAATTAATGTAATACATAATTAAATGATATAACATATTATTTGTAATTCTTTTAATGAAACGATTAAAATATGATAAAAAATATATTTAAATTTACTTATGGAATAGATGTATTACGAAAAACAAAACAATAAAATAAAGCGTCTTCAATTTCACAAAAAAATCAATTTAAATAAACGTAAGTAATTACTCTTAGGTAATAGTAAATAATACATTAAATAATAATATTACGTAATGGTCGCAAATAAAACAAATAGGAAAATCGTACCAAATAAGAAAAATCAATACGTTCGCGCGCCGTCTCAGTGCGATGCATTCGCTCAGCTGACTATTGATTATTCAATGGCAATTGCAGAAATACTTACCAGTAGTAAGCGATCTTGTCCCCATGACCATTCCTTACGTTTCGATCTAAAAGGTTAAAGCAAACATTGGTTACAGCCCCTTGCATCCATTTAACAAATATGTCCCCTTTGCTAAGATCGAAGTTGTACGAAAGGAAATTTCCGGGCTGAAAAGGGGTCTGCCAATGGAATTCATTAGCTATTTCGGTCCAAAATCCTTCTGGGTCTTCAATAGATTTTTTGTGCATCTCTTTGTACTTCTCGAAAGAGGGCAAACGCGATTTTTCGACTACATAGTCGGATGGTTGGTAAACGCGCGACATATTAGCAGATTACGCTAAAAAGTCGCGCAGTAAATTATACTTGTCTTTCCAAGACGCCGTCCGCGCGGTTACTGGCTAGTGAAGTGAACAGTGTAGCTAACTTGACGTTTGAGTTTGACAGTGCAGGCTTGTGCAGAAACCGCGATCTATAATATTATGTATAGTGACGCATGCGTAAAAGACATGCGCAAGTCTAGTTTAAGTTCTGCTAATTATTATAATTACGTTCATAATTCTACAATTGACTTAAAGAAATATATTTAAAAAATATTAGTAAATAGATATTTCAGTAAAGATATTGATTAAAGTCAAATAAAATCGTAATTTTTAACTATAGTTGGTGATAGAGAAAAACCGAGAAAATATGAAGTAACGTTTTTTTTGTACTAAATCAGATTTATTTTTATAATTATGATATAACATCGTAATTTCCTCTAATATACAAATGACAGAGTGGAGCGCTGTTCACGTTTTAGAATTACTTTTAATATTGTTAGTTCATAATAATAGTTTGCTTATACATTTGTCAACTAATAGTAATTGCTACAAGGTAATAAAATGCCTGTTTGGAAAATAAGAAGTAATTTATTACATCAATAGGTACAGAATATACACATAAATATTTATTTATAAATAAATAACTCCGTCGTTGGTCATCAGACTGCAGATCTCGAAGTCCTGGGTTCCATAAGCTATACTAGATTTTCAATAAATTTATAAGTATAAACACAGTGTTTAGAATTGCTAAGGTTTAGATTTCTATGTTATGGCAACGAGGCCGAATTTAGGGTAAGCCTAATCTCGATTTGATATCAGTATTTAATAGAAAAAAAAAAAAAACAAAATAACAAAAGAATTTTAAAAAATTACAAAGTTCAACCGTTAATTCGAATAAACTATAACGAAAACTCCAATTCAACGGTGCAAATTATTATTAATTATGGCTTTGTATTTCTAATACTCATCGATTTTACTTAAAATGGTGGGTTGAGCATTTACAGATTGGAGACGTGTAATATACATGGTAACCGGAATAAACCAGTTTGCGCTAGCTACCACATATACCTCAAACTCTCGTATAAGTAGTAGGCCATACACTTCTCCAGTTTTATTAGGTCCATAAAGATTATGAATGTTTCTCAAAAGAAAAGCGACTTTATCATCTAATGCGTGGCATAACAAAAACTTGAATAGTTAATTCATTATTATCCCTTTAGAATCTTTTTGCTTAAAAATATATGCTATTCTTAGCAGCAAGATAGCAACAATAACCAAATTTTTTATCTATGTTATATAACATATAACTTACAATTACATAAACTTTCAATTTCACAACAAAAACATTTGTCGTTGTTTAGTTGGATATACGACGTTTATGGGACAGAATTTGTTGAATGGAATATATTCGAATCTACTAAAAAGAAAGCAACCTCGTACATTATATTAGATGAGCTAGGGAAAATAATGATAAGAATGGCTTTCATCGGTTGTACCCGTTTACAGTTAGCAACCTTATACAATATAATAACATTATTGATTTAAAAAAACAAGTATTATCCTATAAAGTTAAGACTATAACCAACTTTTACCCTTTTGCCTTACTACCTGCTCGCTTCCCTTTCGTTTTGGATTTCACTTTGGTTTATCTGTACAATAAACACTATCTTTCAATTAAATTTACCTCTCCCCGGGAATGATGTTTTTGCGATCGCTTGAAACTTTTTGCTATGTCAATATATGTTAGTCAATTTATAGAGATATAGTGAGAAACAACCCTTGCATGTAACAAGGATTGTATACTGATAAAATATCTATTATAAAGATAATATACTATAGACATAATTTAGAGACTTATCGACATAAAACTTTGTTTTATTTTGTTTACTTATATTTATATTACACACATATAATGGAAATTTCTTAAATTCATATATTATGCTTTAAACATTTCAATTAAAGACATTTTTAAACTTTAATAAAATAATATAACATTTCCTACTTATTCTACTACACATATGATAAACATCAATTTAAGTCGTTTTAACAGATTGCCACTAACTACTTTTACTATTTATGCATATTAGAATTACATAAAATTCTCAATTTTTATATAACTATATGAACCGATTTATGTATATTAAGTTGTATCACTTTTACGGTACTGTAACGAAAATGCCGTAAAGCGTTCAGTCTTTAATGTGCAGAACAGGCGATACTTATGCACCTTCCTATCTGCGTATCTATCACGCCTCTGTAGACGTATCGCTTAGTTAGACACTATGCCTAGTTACGCGCTACGCCTAGTCGAGCGTTTCTCTTTCTCCATCCTCGAATTCCATTCGGATTGGCTTAGGCGACGTATTAATTTATGTCGCTAAAGAAATCAATTTTCGCCTTCTTAATTTTCGTCCGCAACTTTTGAAGAAGACATGTAGACAGTATATGATAACGGCAATGGTGCATAGTTTTAGCATTCGGCTGGCGAAGATTGAATGGACGTCATCGAGGTTGTCGGAGTGATACCGCGACGTTGCCGCTCCAGCGCCTCGCCAAGCACGTGGCGCTGGCTCCGTCCCTTCCACGTCTACAGCACCTTTGAAAGTCAACGGTATCTCATTAATTTTTACCTAATAATACTAACTATTCATAAGAAATTTTGTTTTGTATTTTTTTCTTTTTTGGTTACCTAACATTTTTACAGTAAACGTTACTTCAAATTGTAGAGCAGTTTTTTAAGGGTTAAGATCTCTTATAAAATATACAAAGATAAAATGAGTTGTTTAATTGTATCTATTATATTATTTACACATATTCAATTGTATAAGAATGTATATATTATCTATAAGTATATATGTATTTCTCATGACAGATTTAGTACTTTAAAAAAACAGCTCATCAATCATTTTGGGTATAAAAAAAATAGTGGGTAATAATGTTTAAAATAGATTACTTAATATATTACTTTAAATTCCTGATGCGAAAATCTATTAATGTCATGTACACGTATAATTGATATACGTATTAGAAATTGTTTATATGTTTTTGTTGTGTTTCAAATGTATATTATTAGTAAGCTTATTAAATAAATAAATTATGTATATATTATAATGTATCAGAAACGAAATACAATTTCTTGATTAAGTTTTCTTTAATCAGTCTTACAAGTTTTCACCTTTTTGTGAAGCATTCTGTATCCGTAATTTCAGTAGGCAACGAAATTGTCAATTTAAAAACAATGGAGTTTGTATGTATATTTACCAATGCTCTTTGGATCAGTAGGTTGATGCCTGGGGGCCAATGTCCTGGATGACGGTGGAGCATGGACAGGCTCGGGATCCATTAGTGGAAGAGAAACGCATTCGGGCAGGGGCCGAGGTCCACTGCCGTCTGGCGAGAGGACTCTTGAATATGCATGCAAACGTCCTCCTTCCGCACGTTTCGGCAGTTCTTGGAAATTAACAGTAATATTTTAAAGGAGACTATCATTCTGTATATACATATTTTAAAACTTGGAGAATGTCACCTTTAAGGTACATTATTTTGAAAATCTGTCTGGGTGTTTTAATATAAAGTCAAAAATATTCTAAATGCTATTAGAATGAGAGCATTTAAAACTGCGCCACGAGGGTGGATAATTTAAATTATATTTTTTATTATATTTATATAAAATCTTGTATTTATTAATGTAAATAATAAGCAATTACGTAACCTAGTAAAAAAATAATACTTATTGTATAAATTGTATCAATTGCGATTCTTACCTGATGGTATGATGTGTACGTCGCGGTGATGGCTGGTAGCGGCCGCCTCTCTGAGCGAGGTAGGTACGTGTCCCACTAATGCGTATTGTAAAGCAGCTAGCATGAGCCAATGGCACGGCCGAGTCACACCACCCTCCAGGCACGAAGAGTCACCGTACACTACTAGCCTGCCAGCCTGGTGAGAAGAATTTTAATCATTATAATATTCCCAAACCTACTATATAAACTAATTTGACAATATTAAAATATTGCTGTTTATCTCTTGTGAGAGGCTAAAAGGGATAGCAAGTAAGAAAAAGATGTATATAAATAGTTATTTCTTTAAAATCTTAGCATTTATTAGTGTTTTTATGGGTTGAAACAATTCTGCGCAACAATAATACGATTGCGTTTTAAATTTTAAAAATAATTTACGTATTTCCTGATTGCTACAATGTTGGTGTCTTCAAATCCAGAGTAAACAGGTTTCTTATAGGTAAGCGTGCTACATCCTAGACCGCGTCGATGCTTGACATCAGGCAAGTCAACGGCCAAACGCTGGCCTATTAATTATAAAAAAAAAATGTTCCAATTATTAGCTCATTCAAACCTTAGGTAGCTTGTTGTTAGTGTCGTTGGTGTAGTCACGTGATTCACTTTCTATTTGCAACAACCCTAGTATCGGCACGTCTATTTTATTTCCGCCTCCCGACGGGTCGCTCGCTCCGTTCGTCTTCTCGCCTGACATTATCTGTAAAACGTAGCGATTATAGAAAGCTGACATAAATAGTGAGTGTTAATTATTAAATTATAAAAAACATATCATTATATATAACACATTTATTAATTCGAAAGAGATTAATTCTTACTTGTTGGCCTTGGTCTGACAATTTAGCCGTTACTAGAATACCGTGTTCGGGGAAGCTGTGTATGTGCGTCCCACTTGCGTAGTACATCGGGTGACCGGCAAGCTTATATGTCCCTTCGAACACTCGATCTCCTAGAGCAACCTACACAAACAAAATTGCAAATCTCAAATTATAGAATCGCTTAATCTATGTAGAATAGGTACGGTACAAATATTTATTCAAATAAGAAAATTACAAACGAACATTTTAATGGAATCAAAGATGTCATACCTGGAACATGCTGAGTAGATCATTCAAGGCCGGAACATTAGCTCCACCGGTTTCCGGTATCCACCTACGTCCGACATAAATGTTAATAAACTATAAATAACTTTAGAATTGTTCATTTCATAAATAAATAACATTACCACTGCCTCGTATTTTCATCGTAGAATTTAACGTGACGCAGTAAAGATGCATTGTACCAATCGGCGAACACTATTAGCGAGAGACCAGAGTCTACGGCTTTCTTGAGTGCCGCCATTTCTTCGGGGAAGTATTCGTCTTCCGGGTCCACGAGCAGGAGTGCGCCGTACAACGACGTGTCAATACATGTTAATGGACTTCCTGAAACATATAATCCGCGAATATCGTTTACTGGTGGTAGAGCTTTGTGCAAGCTCGTCTTTGTAGGTACCATCCACTCAAAACAGTAGTACTTGGTATTGTTGTGTTCCGGTTTGAAGGGTGAGTGAGCCAGTGTAATTACAGGCACAAGGGACATAACATCTTAGTTCCCAAGGTTGGTGGCGCATTGGTGATGTAAGCGATGGCTAACATTACTTACAATGCTAATGTCTATGGGCGTTGGTGACCACTTACCACCAGGTGGCGCATTTGCTCGTCCGCCTTCCTATTCTATATAAAAAAAAACACTGACAGACAACCCACGACCTTGAGAAATATGACGAATCAATCCCTTGATTGACATAATTTATTAAGCAAAACAATCACTTTCAACCACACGAGCTCACGGACAGGGTAGAGAGAGACAGACTTAGCAATATTTTGTTTCACTATTTCAATGTAAAGGTTAAATGAGCCTCTAATTACAGGCGCATTTGATATATCTTATTGCCCTTTGTAGGGATATTTTTTAACAGTATTGATGTCAGCAGGCAATGGTGACCATCAGATGGCCTATTTTATTTTTATGTTAAGCGAACAACAACACATTTAGTTACAGTTATGATCAGCATAACAAAACCTAGTCGGTCACACAGTGCAACATTAAATTAAAATCAGGTAAACATTGTAAATAAAAAGATGGCTGACAATAATATAAACCTTACCCATGACTTCCAGATAGAATCCATGTTCCCGCAGCCGACGGTACATGTCGCGGAAGTTAGTGTGCACGTGGTCAGCATGCCAGTCGAGCGGGTCGTGTTTAGCGCGAAGGTCGTCGCGGGGAAAGTACCCGCCTGGATACCGGAGGCTATGGAACTGGTCCCATAGCAGACGTCGACCGCGTACCGGGACGGGAATAACACGGGCCCTGTAAAATATCACCATTTATATTTGCCATATTTGTTTGTAGACAATTGTGATACGACGAGCCATCTCGTTATAGGTAATCTGTATTTTTATATTTAACTTTGAATGACGTAATCAATATAAATTATTTCATATAATAAAACCGATTAATTTTGTTTTAGTCATTCCGTGATGAAGTTGTTGAATTTATTTTACAAATAAAAACGTCAATGTTTTTAAAAATCACTAGAGTGACTTAGTTTTCTATTGTATCATAAAACTAAGTCAACAGCAGTTCATATATTTTATTTTATATGTATTTTATATTATATTAATTGAAAGATCTTTTACGGTTTTGTCTAGCAGATGAATTTATTAAAAACGAAAATTGTTTTTTTTTTATTTAAATGTAAAAGCCGAGATGGCCCTGTGGTAAGAACGCGTGAATCTTAACCGATGATCGTGGGTTCAAACCCGGGCAAGCACCACTGAATTTTCATGTGCTTAATTTGTGATTATAATTCATCTCGTGCTTTACGGTGAAGGAAAACATCGTGAGGAAACCTGCATCAATCTGCCACACGTATTCCACCAACCCGCATTGGAGCAGCGTGGTGGAATAAGCTCCAAACCTTCTCCTCAAAAAGAGGAGAGGAGGCCTTTAGCCCAGCAGTGGGACATTCACGGGCTGTTACGGTTACGGTACGGTTTATTTACATCCCTTATCTTCCCGGCGGAAGTTGTAAAACGCTTCGTATCCAAATCATAATAGTAAAAAAATATATTTACCGAATAGGAAGCATGAGAGTCGTATTCTTCATGACGAAATCGACGACAACATCAAAGCTCTCGATCGTGACGTTAACATGGCCCTATTATTAGCAAAATATATCATTAATACTTATATGTATTTTAAATATTTTTCAAGATAATAATAAGTTTTGTTTAACTTACTTCAACGATGCCGTCAAAGTTAGCACCACTCTCCAGGACCGAGAAACTAATAGCTAACCAACCAGACCATGGCCAAAGTACGTCGATGTAATCCACTGACACTGATAATATTACTCCGTGCGGCAGATGGGGATGCCAACCTACATTTGTCTATAACAAAAAGGCACGTCATCCGATGAATTTGTTAAGATAGAATTGGAATTGTAATGACGTCAAAAGACGTCTGTAAGTACCGTTAGCAATGCTATCGACGTTATACGTATTCGCATTATTTTAATTCATGGTAATTTCTTTTTATTTTTGTCTATAATGAGTGTTACGAGATTTAAAAAAAAAATCTAATACTTAAAATATTCATAACCACTTATCATAATTGCAAAGTGTGTTATCACAAAGCACCTCGTTTAAATAATAATTCACATTTCACACAATCGCCAGCAATGTTTCATATATCGTTAATTTTCATACAATATATAAATATTATTATAATTAATAAAAATTAAATACAATCGCATTGCACTGAAGCAAGAGTGGTAACGTTACATTAAATTGAGTAATTATTGATTTATTGTAAAGTACATATAGATGCATAGCAATAGTACAACATCTTGCCCAATCGTATAATTTTATTTATGAAAGAACAAACATATCAACAGATCTACAATTACAATTGATATTAAAACTCACCACTTTGCCCGACACACCCAGTCCGTTGATGACGGTAACGTTCGCAATGGTGGGCTGCGCGCTATAATACAGCGGCTGGGTGCAGTATGGCCACATGTACTGGCACTCCGTCAGATCTATGTACGGGGGACTTAGGCTGGCCTGGGGTTCGTATTCACGGAGGAACTAAACACACATGCCAAAAAAATTAATTAATTAAATAAAATGAAATCGCCATTTTGTAATATATTGACAAATATTAAACGGTTTAGATCCTGGACAAGTATCCATGAATTCTCATATACTTAATTTGTTTAAACAGCTTGAGAAAATCTACGTGTGGCGGATGATAAACCAACCCGCGTTGGTGCTGTATAGTGGAATAGGCTCTAAACCTTCTCCATAGATGTAGAGGAGAACTTAGCCCGGCATTATGTTTACAGGCTGTTATTACTATTTTATTTTATGTAATACTAACTTAAGTAATAAATCTTTTATATGAGATTTTTTTTTAATATTTATTATCACCTGATAAGCACTGATGAGGTCGAGTTTTCCGTGGCCCTGTTCGAACATATTCGGCCCGGGCAGTCTCCTGGCGGTTATACAAAGCGCTTGTTTCACCGACGCAGGCGACAGATTCTGGCGAGGTACGCCGCTCGCGAGTAAAGCTATCGCTCCAGCAACCACTGGGGATGCTACAGATGTTCCTGTAAATATTTAAAAAAATAAAATTATATCTTCAAGTATTTCTTGATAATTAAGCTTTATTACGATTGTATTGATATATTAATTTAAATTGATTCTTATTTCTCTTGAATAATATTAATAATATCCTGGGACATTTTTCACACACGGCCATCTGATCCCAAATTAAGCTTGTACAAAGCTTGTGCTATGGAAACCAGACAACTGATATACTACATATACTACTTTCTTTTGTAAATACATACTTAAATAGATAATTACACCCAGAATCAGGACAAACATACATGTTCATGCACACAAATGTCTGTCCTGGGTGGGAATCGAACCCACAACCTTCGGCGTTAAAGGCAAGTGTTCTACCAACCACGCCAACCGGCTCGTCAAAAATTAAAGTTGAATAAAGTCATGAAAAAAGAAATAACACTATTAACATACCATGTCCATATACTAATATACCATATAGATATGAATACATAGTATATATAATAGTAAGACTATAGTTTGTTTGTTATAATATAATAGTCTAAGATTCCATCGTTGTTGTTGATTTTGCATAACAATAAGATAAGTAATGCAAACAAACGCCATGATATTAGTTACGATCGATAAAGTACATATTTTACATTGAATTAATTATAACAAATATTTAAATCAAATTAGCTAAATGCAAGATGTTAATATATAGCTCGTCTGGGTAGGTACCATCCACTCATCAGATATTCTACCGCAAAACAGCAGTACTTGATATTGTTGTGTTCCGGTTTGAAGGATGAGTGAGCCAGTGTAATTACAGGCACAAGGGACATAAAATCTTAGTTCCCAAAGTTGGTGACGCATTGGCTATGTAAGGGATGTTTGACATTTCTTACAATGCCAATGTCTATGGGCGTTGGTGACCACTTATCATCAGGTGGCCCATATGCTCGTCCGCCTTCCTATTCTATAAAAAAAAATTAATATGAAATATATTTACCACTGAGCGATTTACAACCGCCATTCACATTCGACCCTTGCACGCCGCTTCCATATGTAACAATATCAGGCTTCATACGTCCGTAGCCCTGTTAAAAAAAAAAAAAATTTTTTTTCAAAGTCGTTGCAACAAATTTGCTTATTGATTGATTCAGAAAATAATATCGCAGACTTGAGAAGAAAGCGTGTGTACCTTCATAGTTACACAAAAGTATTACTAGCCTTATAATTACTATAGGTACTGATAAAAATAAATTAAATAGAATCTGATATTATACATACATATATTATATAAAATTAAGATTTTTATTTTTACCTTCTCCTCAAAAAGGGAGAGGAGGCCTTAACCCAGCAGTGGGACATTAACAGGCTGTTACTGTTACTGTACTGTAAGATTTTTATTTGAAACCGTGTGTGATAGAAGACACAATATTTTGTTTATACCTACCTATATATTATGACGGCCAATTAAGATAAAATTTATATATTGTAATGGGGTGGTGTCTGGTGGAGGATACTCTTTGGAAAAACAAGACTAATTGCTCTTACAAATGCGGTTTATTTTCCATCATGCGGGTGGTTACACTTAACAAATAGGCGAATGCACCTCTAAGTACGGAGCCAGCAGACTATCCCACCAGGTGGAAGTAGCCGGTAGCACTCGTATCAAGAAGCGAGTATTTTCTTAGAAAGCCTTCAAATAATGTCCCAGCAGGTGTGGAAGCACTATCTTGCAGCTATCAAGATCCCTATGACTCGATACAAATATTTAAATACACCGAGCAGGTCATTATTCGTGAGCGAATCTTGCCAGCGTTTCAGCTTTGGTCGCGTATCGTAAAGCACCATCTAGTGATGAAAGGTTTAACTAAGTTCTATGGTTGGGTTTGAGATGGCGCTAGTTTACTTGTTATAATATTTAATTTGTTATCAATTAAAATGTTTAACAAAATAGAAATAATAAAATAATTACAAAAATCCTGTTGTGCAGTATGAAGAACTAAATTAAACATTTATAACGGTCCCGATTTCGTAGGATTTCAATAATGATTTTAACTCATGGTATTTTTTACCTAATGAGATATAAGCTATGTCGGTGACTCCGGTTCTTTTCCGGATAATCTCATTTCTGATCTTATCCTTCAAAGATACTCCGAGCATAGCTTGCAAAATTAGCAGGCTGAAGTGGCAGTGGGCTGGTCACGTATGTCGTAGGACCGATGGCCGTTGGGGCAGACGAGTCCTAGAGTGGAGACCGCGAATCGGCAAGCGCAGCGTAGGGCGCCCTCCAGCCAGGTGGACCGATGACCTTAAGAAGGTGGCGGGCACCAACTGGATGCGAAAGGCGGAGGACAGGGAGCTTTGGCGCACCTTGGGAGAGGCCTATGTTCAGCAGTGGACAATGATTGGCTGTTGATTTTTTGATTTGAGATATAAGAATTCTTAAACCGATCTAATTACCAATGCGCGCAACAAGCCCCGCTTATTTATTACGCATTTATTTTAAAAGTGTTAGGTATTCTTATGTATACTTTTCTGTAAACTAGACAACGTATGTGCAAGATTAATGTTAGGTTGAGAAGTAAAAACTTGAAAGCGTAGCAAGCAAACAAACAAACACTTTCACATTTATGAAATGAGTAAGGATTTCGTAATATTTTAACTACCGTTTCGAATTGCAAAGTGTTTTTTGCATTAATTTACATAAAACGTTTCAAAATAATATATTGTTTTTAATAGAACAATAGAAATATTTCATTAAATAAAATTAAGTATATATTACATATCTGCTTTAGATTACCGTTCATTTCAAAAGTTTCTACACCAAAAATTTCATTTAAAATGTTATTAATTAATGTATAGTTTATTGTTCACCGCAAACATATATTGCAGGAAACATATTAGGACTAAAAATAAGTCGATAGTTGGGTTTAGTTAAGTCATCGCGATTCAAATATGTATTGCAGTTGAGGGGTCTATGCATCTATGAATTCAATTTACTGTAATTTCATCATCGTTCATTTAATTTAACTAAGCTTTTAATTCGTTTCAGTATAATTAATGATTTGAATATTTGATTGTTTATTTAAAATATTTATTTCTTTTCTTATTTTATTTTAAGACATTCTGATATTAAATTATTATTATTATTAAATTATACACTATATATATATATATATATATATATATATATATATATATATATATATACCTACACCTACATATACATAAACCCACCTTTATGTTACTAAAAACGATTCATTGATTTTTTTCTATTAAAATAATTATAAGGACTATAAATATAGTAAAAACATAGTCAGGTATTGTTATTTTAAAATTTAAAAAGTATCCTTCGAGCCGGATTTGAACCAGCGACCTATGGATTTCCGCATCAATTTCACTACAGTCCACCGCTCTACCAACTGAGCTATCGAAGGTACGTTAATGACGTCGAAATTTTGCTACAATATCTTCAATTTTGCGAAACAAACTTAAAATAAGGTTTTTGAATTTACGTCCATATCATTTTTTATGTATTATATAATCATGGAATATCATAATTACATATATAAATATATAGAGGGAAAATCATCTGGATAAGCATAATTAAATAATTGGAAAACAGTTAATTAGCAGTTAACCTTAATGTTTTAAATTAGATTTTTTTTAACATTGATATGATTACTTTTCTAATTGTTTGTTTGTTGTTACTTTTATAATTGTTTTTTTTAATGTTATAGGTAGGCGGGCGGGACACCTGATGCGCCCATAGACATGTAATAGATAGACAGGCGATGTAAGATGTATTAAAAACAGTCGAGATAGCCTAGTGGTTAGAACGCATGAATCTTAACCGATGATCGTGGGTTCAAACCCGGGCAAGCACCACTGAATTTTCATGTGCTTAATTTGTGTTTATAATTCATCTTGTGCTTGACGGTGAACGAAAACATCGCGAGGAAACCTGCATGTGTCTAATTTCATTGAAATTCTGCCACATGTGTATTCTACTAACCCGTATTGGAGCAGCGTGGTAGAATAAGCCCAAAACCTTCTCCTCAAAAGGAAGAGGAGGCCTTATCCTGCAGTGGGATATTAACAGGCTGTTACTGTTACTGATGTAAGATGTATTGACCATTGCTTACATCGCCAACGCGTAATAATAATATATCTTGTACATTTAAAATTAGTTAAGCAGATAAAGTAGTAATGTAAGCTTTTAATAAATTTTATCATCATCGTTCTAGTGGCTAACATATACTATAAAATTCTCCATTTCCATTGTCTTGGAAATCTTATCTCTTTCCAGGCTCCCTATAATATATCCTATTCTAGTATTTGAGATTGAATCTCTTAATTTTTAATTGAATCTCATATGAGATGAGAGGAATGTAACTTTGCTCTTCGGTCGTACCGCCAAACAATTTCATGCATTGAGTTGAATAAGTCTACACTATATTTAAATATTGTATGGAACTTATATCGTACGTTATCTTATTCTCTATACATTTTGTGAACTTTTAAATACAATAATAATGTCCTCCAGACCGATTTCGGCCACGGCGGTCAATCTCAAGAGAGATTAGCCAACTACGCAGGAGATATTATAGTGCACAAGTGTGTGCGCAAACACAGGTGCACTCTCTATTCCCTAACTCTCATAATCCGATGGGACGGCAATCCGACACGACCGGAAAGAGTTCAGGCGCAGGACCAGCGGCTTTGCGTGCTTTCCGAGGCACGGGAGTGAACACACTTCCAACTTCCTGACTCCGGGCTGCTACTGAGAATTTTCTGACAGAAAAACCCAATAACTTTTTATTGGCCCGACCTGGGAATTGAACACAGGACCTCCGGGTCTGCGGCCTTACATCAAGCCACTAGACCAACGAGGCAGTCACTTTTAAATATACCATAGCAATAGCTAATAGATTAGTTATCTAGAATATTATGTAGGTAGACCTGGAAAAACAAACATCCATTACGCTTATAACAATATAGTAAAAGTCAAATGGACTCACTTCCGGCAGTTCCCAAGTAGTCATCCCTCTGGAGGAGAACTTCGCGATGCGATCGTCAAACCCGATGCCGCCGACACCAATGACGTCCATTTGGTCCGCTGGGTTGTTTAGGGTTCCGTACAGTGGGCCGTCGTTGCCTATCGCTGACACCATTATCACCTGTTGACATTAAAACGAAAAATTAACGCTAAGCATCTACTCAAGTAGAGATGGATGGTAAGGGGAGATATTACGTAATATTTTTTTTTTACAATTAATAGCCTAGCGTTTGACCGTTGACTTGCCTGATGTTAAGCTTCGATACGGTCTAAGATGTAGCACGCTTGCCTAAAAGAAACCTGTTTACTCTGGATTTGAAGATATCGACATTGTACCTATCAGGAAATACGGATTCGGGTAAAGCATTCCATAGTTTCGCAGTGCGAATGATGAATGTAAATATGATATCGTTATCCCCCAGTCTTCGCAACGCTAAGCTCCCCACCTTCTCTTCTGCGTTAACCGTGTTTCATATTTATGTCGTTTATAGTACAAAGAAAAACTTTGGAGTTTATGCCTTTTATGTTAATTGACGACCGGTGGTAGGACTTTGCAAGCCAGTCTGGGTAGGTACCACCCACTCATCAGATATTCTACCGCAAAACAGCAGTACTTGTTATTGTTGTGTTCCGGTTTAAAGGGTGAGTGAGCCAGTGTAATTACAGACACAAGGGACATAGCATCTTAGTTCCCAAGATTGGCATTGTAAGAAATATTAACTATTTCTTACAATGTCTATAGGCGTTGGTGACCACTTACCATCAGGTGGCCCATATGCCCGTCCGCCAACCTATACTATAAAAAAAAATTAACGACACGTTTTAATTCGTAGATATCGATACTAATATTATAAATGCGAAAGTAACTTTGTTCGTCTGTTACGGTTTCACGGCTAAACCACTGATCCGATTTGATGAATTTGTTTGAAGCAAGCCTATCGCCTGAGAACCCAACACGCCGGTGAAGCCGCGAGCGAAAACCAATTATATATAAATAGATTAATGACGGTCGCGGTATCGGCAAGGCAGGGGGTGCTAAGAATCACCGGTTCACGGCAGGCTACCGTATAACATCTTCCGTACCGTATAACGACTTCACATGGCAACGTACAATGGACGCTCGATGAGGCTAGACCATCACCTCGCCGAATTAGAAGTAGAGTTAAGTCATATAAACTGGCTTATACTGGGGTTATCTGAAGTCCGAAGACAGGGAGAGACACGATAACTCTAGAGTCCGGTAACTTACTCTACTTCCGCGAAGGTGATAACCTCTCCCAGGGTGGTGACGGTTTTCTAGTCAAAAAGGATCTCATTAGCAGCATTGTGGAAATCAGTAGTGTGTCGAACCGGGTAGCGTACCTTGTCCTAAAACTTTCCGACAGGTACTCCCTGAAGGTCGTACAGGTATATGCGCCAACTTCGACATACTCTGATGATGTGGTCGAAGCGATGTACGAGGACATCGCAAAGGCCCTCAACGACACCTCGAAGGTCCAATACAATGTTGTTACGGGAGACTTTAATCCTAAAGTGGGAGTACAAGATAGCGGTGAATCGAAAGTCGGACCTTACGGCTTGGGCTGCAGAAATCACAAGGGGCAAATGCTGGTAAACTTTCTCGAAGCGCAGGGGCTCTTTTTGATGAATTCTTTCTTTCAAAAGAAGCCTCAGAGGAGGTGGACCTGGCGAAGCCCCGATAACGTGACAAGATAACGAGAACGAGATAGACTTTATCATTTCGAATAAAAGGCACATATTTAGAGATGTTTCAGTGATCAACAGGTTTAATACCGGAAGTGATCACCACTTGGTTCGAGGCACTCTAAATATCGACTTCAAAGCCGAAAGATCGAGAATGATGAGGTCTACTCTCCGACCTACCATGCTTCAAGCTGCTCAAGGCTCCGAAAAGTTCCAAATGGAACTTCAAAATCAATTCACCGCGTTGGAAACCATAAGCAGCATTGATGAGAAAACCGACACGCTGGTCAAAATACTGCAAAACACATCCCGCAAGTGTTTTCCGCCACAGAGAAGAGACAACGCACCAAAACTCTCTGCTGAGACACTCGAGCTCATGAGAAAACGATGAGAACTACCATCGTTTTTGTCAGATAAGGCCTTAAACCGAACAATAGAAACGCTGACGCGACGCGATTTCCGGCGCTTCAATACCCATGCCATCAAAGCTGCGATTGAGCAAAATCGGGGATCAAAAGTGTTCGCTCGCAAGTTTGGGAGGCCGCGTCTGACAAAACTTAAAACCGAAAATGGTGGGGTCGTTACCTCTAGGCCTGAGATTGTCGGAGAAGTAGAGAGGTTTTATGGGCAGTTGTTCTCTTCAAGATCGGATAAACCCGTGGGAATCAGTATTGATGACTAGCGCGCCCCTCTAACGCGCCATTACTCCGAGGAGCTCCCGGTCGTTGACCAAGGCGAGATTAGGGCGGCTCTAGAACAGCTTAAAAACAACAAAGCTCCGGGAGATGACGGAATCACAACAGAGTTGCTTAAGGCAGGCAGGACTCCGGTCCTGAAACAGCTAGCAAGCCTCTTTAATTCCGTCATCCAACATGGCAAGACCCCGGAACCATGGAGCGGGAGTGAGGTGGTACTGTTTTTTAAGAAAGGTGATAAAACCCTTTTGAAAAACTACAGACCAATCTCCCTCCTGAGTCACGTGTATAAGCTGTTCTCAAGAGTCGTCACGAACCGTCTCGCCAGACGACTTGACGAGTTCCAGCCCCCAGAGCAAGCCGGCTTTCGATCAGGCTACAGTGGCACACATCCATACTGTTCGGCAGATTGTGCAGAAGACCGAAGAGTACAATCAGCCGCTGTGTATGGCATTTGTGGACTACGAGAAAGCCTTCGACTCCATCGAAACCTGGGCAGTGCTCGTCTCATTGCAGAGATGTCATATCGATTGGAGATATATCGAGGTACTGAGATGTCTGTACAACGCCGCTACAATGACTGTCCACATCCAAGACTGTAAGACGAAGGCGATCCAACTGCGCAGAGGGGTGAGACAGGGGAATGTAATATCCCCGAAACTGTTCACCAACGCGTTTGGAAGATGTTTTCAAAACGCTGGATTGGACTGGGTATGGAGTCAATGTAAACGGCGAGTACATCTCACACCTTCGATTTGCCGACGATATCGTCATCATAGCAGAGTCGCTGGAACAACTCACCGAAATGCTGCGTAGACTAGGCGAGTCTTCCCGGTGTGTTGGTCTTGGTATAAACTTGGACAAAACCAAGGTCATGTTCAATAGGCATGTCGTGCCGGGACCGATATACGTCGAGGGGAAACCTCTCGAAGTTGTTAGTGAATATACCTACTTAGGACAGATAATACAAGTCGGTAGGAACAACTTCGAGAAGGAAGCCGATCGAAGAATTCGCTTGGGATTTGGCAATTAGCAACCTTCGTCAAGTCCTCAAGTCGTCTATACCGCAATGTTTAAGGACGAAAGTCTTCAACCAATGCGTCTTACCTGCCATGACATACGGTGCCGAAACGTGGACACTAATTGCGGGACTAGTCCACAAATTCAAAGTCGCTCAGCGTGCTATGGAGCGAGCTATCGGAGTATCTTTGAAGGATAAGATCAGAAATGAGATTATCCGGAAAAGAACCGGAGTCACCGACATAGCTTGCAAAATTAGCAGGCTGAAGTGGCAGTGGGCTGGTCACGTATATCGTAGGACCGATGGCCGTTGGAGCAGACGAGTCCTAGAGTGGAGACCGCGAATCGGCAAGCGCAGCGTAGGGCGCCCTCCAGCCAGGTGGACCGACGACCTTAAGAAGGTGGCGGGCACCAACTAAATGCGGAAGGCGGAAGACAGGGAGCTTTGGCGCGCCTTGGGAGAGGCCTATGTTCAGCAGTGAACAACGATTGGCTGTTGATTGATTGATTGATTGATTGAGATTAATGACTTTGTCAGTATTGCTTTAAGGTTCGGCCTGACTGCCCCAAAATTAAAATAATAATAATAATAATATTATAAAACATATGTTTTACTCCAATGTTCAAGCTATATTCCTAACTTATTACATGAAAAACAATTAAGAGGTGTAGGAAAGTAACGGACAGATTGCGTTACTCCTGCGTTTATATTATATAATTAAATATTTCTTATATATAAGTAAATATAAATTAATATTATAATAAGAACAAACAAAAATTATGTACCGACCTTATTAGCGCTCAGCTCCCAAACTTTATCGACAAAAGGGTGATCCATGAAGTCGGGTCCCCCGATACTTAAGTTGAGAATGTCAATTTTTTTCAATATTGCGTAATTGAAGGCGTCGAGGAACCACGACGTATAAGACACCTGCAAGATAATTGATGTAAATAAACAAGTCCTCTCACATCATGTAATAAATCCTTCCAGGAAATGGATATAGCTGGGTAACCACTGATAGTACTTTATTATACTGACAATAATGTCTATAATTGCTGAACATGAAGACCAATAAAGATGAAGACGATTTTTTCACCTTTTTTTTAACGCTGGAGTTACGCGTTTCGGGTTTCCCAGGGAACAGTGTGGGGGGAGGGGTATGCGGTGCTCGCCGGTGTCCAAGGCGCCGAGTGCGCCCCGAACATCGGAATACCCACTAAAAAACCAGCGGTACCCTTTCCATCTTAACGAGGAGCACCACGGGATTGCTTTCGCATGCTACCGTAACGCTCAAACGATTTTTTTCACCTAAGCCAAGACCAGCAATTCATATATAGAACTTGCGTCGAAATTTCGATATAATATTAATTTTTCATCGAGATAAATGTGTGACTGAGTCATATAATAAAATCCATTTTATACATAAGCTTCAAGTACCTGGTTGTCGGTGAATACACGGAATATATGTAAATCAGCGTCCGGCGCGAAGCCAAGACAGTCGGCCCTGGAGGCAATGACTCCTGCTACGAATGTTCCATGACCCAGGGCATCGTCCAGGGTATTTTCGCCGGTCCAGTCCGTTCGTTCCCGAACCCGGCCGAAGTGCGGGTGATGACGAGACAGCCCCGTATCGAATACCGCTACTTTGATTCCCTCGCCTGGTTATAAAAGTTTCGTTTATTAATGCTAAATATAATCTTAATTTGGTAATTACTGAATTAATTGCGTGAAATAGTCTGTTGTTCTAATATAATATGAAAAAAAAAAATAACATAACATGAAAACAAATGATTTACCTACTATTAAAATTAAAAACAAAACGATCAGACCAAAACTTTTAATTACATTTTATTATATAACAATTTAAATAATCAAAAAATCTGAAACAAACAGCATATGATTTGAAACGCTTATTATTATACTAAATAAACAAAACATTGTCATCTAAATTATCTTTGGTGTTGAATTATGTGGAATGTTAATGAGATTCGCATTCAGAGACTCGTAACGACTTCCTTACTAGTCGAACTATTTCGCTCATTCTATCCGCTCGGCAAACAAGCACATTTGATAACATCTATCATCTTACGTGTAATCTAAGTGATACCGACCGCAATTAAACATACGATTAATTATAATATTATGTAAAATCTCACGGTTCATAACCTTTTAATGAGCTTCCACTTAACATAACTTTGATAAATGTAATCAATAAAATGACGGAGATACTTTGTATAATTATATATGTCACCGGATAATTGTAAAGACAGTTAGTTCTTAACGTATTGTAAGCAGTAGAAAAAAAAAATATGAACGGCACGTATTATTTATATTAAATCAATTTTAGTTTTAATAATCGAAACCAATAACCAAACTGAATGATAAAAAACAATCTATATTTTATACATTTTATCGTAAATAAAGTTAGACCCTGTGAATGTCCCACTGCGGGGCTAAAGACCTCCTCTCTCTTTTTTTGAGGAGAAGATTTGGAGCTTATTCCACCACGCTGCTCCAGTGCGGGTTGGTGGAATTCACATGTGGCGGAATCAGTGAAATTAGACACATGCAGGTTTTCTCACGATGATGAATTATAATCAGAAATGAAGCACATGAAAATTCAGTGGTGCTTGCTCGGGTTTGAACCCACGATCACCGGTTTAGATTCACGTGTTCTTACCACTGGACCATATCTGCTTTTTTCATCGTAAATAAGAACACGAAATACACACTTGTCACGTAAATAGTCAAAGGTTAAAGGGTGTCTACAATGATATTACACATACCTTGACCGAAACGCGCTGCATCTTCTTAGTTTTATGTATTATTAATTTATTTGTTGTTGTATTAGGCATTACAAAAAAACATCTCTACATTTATTAACATAGTTTTAATGTTTACAATTTGTTAAGATTTATTATTAAATATATAATAATCTTTACTATGTTTAAGTATATTTCATCACTATCGAAATTAAAACATACTTTATTATTAAATGCTCTTATAAGTGCTTTAAAATAAACAGTTAACAAGATTAAATTAAATGTTAAATTAAAATAAAAAGTACTATGTGTTGTGTGAGTGTTTATTTGTTTCATTGCAAGATGTGATAGCAAAGCGAAGCGAAGCATCAATACTTCAACGATAGTACTGACCCGTTACCCCCAGCGACCACAGCAGGTCTGCCTTTAGGACCGATGTTATCTGCCGCGGAACCGTCCTTAGTAACTTTCTAGACGAGTAGCCATCATTCTGTAAATAAACACGTACCAAGACGACTTAAATATAATCTTTACTTTTCATTTACTACCGTAGCATTGAAATAATATATTATAAATTGTCGTTTTTATTTATATTGTAATTTTTTAACATTAATACATGTATATTTATATCTTTATATGAATTCATATATATTTAAAAGGCGTGGCGTACTATCGAATCCTAACAGTTTAGTCCTTTAGTGCTGGTAAGCGCTAGTGGAACTAGGCTATATAATAAAATCGAAGCATTTTTTTCTATATAAACCACTACTTCACCAGTATGTCAAATAGAAAGCAATGAACAAAAGTAACTTTACCTCTCGGAGCTTCCTGAGCGAATGGAGACCACGAGATCGACGTTTAGGATTCCTCCATCCAGAATAGAGACATCCGCCTGGACCGCAAGCGTCCTGTATCGAATTTTATTATGTTAATGAAAATATCAACCTTTTAAAATTTAATCTCATATTTATTTCGTATCTGTCATTTGACGGATTCGGCGATACCTATCAACACGTTCAGATACTGTACCGATACTGATGCCTGCCATTAGTAAAATATCAAATTCTGTCCAACCTGAGCTAACTATTAGTTCCTTACATGTGAAATTAGCGTTTTGTCGTACTGACCACTTTGATCAGAAATATCACCTCTTTGGTTAAGAATTCCAAATTCAAATTTATAAATTCATTTAGCTGGTACATTTGAATTTTGAAAACAGTCATTCATTTGTTTTTTCCTCATTATTTTTTTCTTTGGCGTCGCTTATTACCGCACAATGGAAAACATGAAATATCGGTATATTTACGAGTACGAGTTCTACCGTGGCACCAGTGCTGCAGAAACAGCTCGAAGGATTAATGTTGTGTACGGCGCTGGTGTCGCAAAAGAAAACACGGTTCGTTTTTGGTTTCAACGTTTTCGTTCTGGAAATTTCGACCTTCAGAACCAACCCCGTGGACGGCCAGAGACCAAAGTGGAAAATGAAGAATTAAAGGCTATTGTGGAAGCGGATCCATCACAAAGCACTTCAGAGATACCTGCAGGCTTTGGGGTAAGTGATAAAACTGTATTAATCCACTTGAAGCAAATCGGTAAAGTAAAAAAACTTGAACGATGGGTACCCATGAATTGAGTGAATCGAACTTGCAAACACGCGTCGACTGCTGTGTTACTTTGCTCAACCGACACAATAATGAAGGGATTTTAAATCGAATCATTACTTGTGATGAAAAGTGGATACTGTACGATAATCGGAAGCGCTCGTCGCAATGGCTGAACCTTAGGGGTCTCTAAGGTTCCAAATCCTGCCCTAAACGAAAATTGACTCAAAAAAAAGTTACTTGTGAGTGTTTGGTGGACTAGCGCCGGTGTCGTTCACTACAGCATTCTAAATTCTGGTCAAACGATTACGGCAGAAATCTTTTGTCAGCAACTGCAAACCATGAAGGCAGAACTAGCTGCTAAGCAACCGAGATTGGTCAATCACTCTAGGCCACTGCTGCTTCACGACAACGCAAGACCACACACTGCACAACAAAAAACCACTAAGTTAGATGAGCTACAATTGGAATGTCTGCGACATCCACCGTACTCCCTGGACCTTGATCCAACAGATTACCATTTTTTCCGGAATTTGGACAACTTCTTACAAGGAAAAAAATTCAACGCATCGGAATGCGGCAGTCCAAGCTACCTTCAAAGAGTTTATTGATTCCCGCCCCCATGGTTTTTTTAGTAAAGAGATCAATGAACTATCTATGAGATGGCAAAAGTGCATAGATAACAACGGTGCATCCTTTGATTAATTAAATATATTTTACAAAAAAAAACTTGACTTTATATTTCTCCCGTACAAAACGCCAATTTCATATGTAAGGACCTAATATAAATACATAATAATGTAAATGATCACACTAATTAATCTGTTTTGTTTTTCAGATGTTAACATATGAAGGTACATTAGACATCACTCCAATGACAAGTTGATAATATTAAAATATTGTCTGACCTCATTAACAAATTTAATTGTGCGAAGGACTTGACGCTGAGCTGTGACGCGAATGACAGCGGGGTGATCACGGAGCGCTTCAATGCCATCCTTCAAGTCATCTCCAAAGACAATAACATCAAAGTCACTTGGGTATTCTTTAGCGGCATTATTGCGTTGAAGTATGGTCCAATTTGAAATCTAAAAGCAAAATTTAGTTTGTCAATTATGTGTTGATCACAAGACAGCAATCCAGGTGGTGAAAGCTAGAGCTAGAGGTTGAGAGCTATACTGGTTATGTCCTCAATACTGACCAAATCTTTTCTGTTAAATAATAGGTTTAGAAATCATTCCACTATGCTACTCCACTACAAATTCGTGGATGATAATTTCGAAAATGCAATAATTTTCTAGCTGATATTAAAATAGCACGACAATAATGATTATAATAGCTAAATTTTTTAAGTTGAGATGTGTACAGTTCATTTTAATTAATGTTAATGTAATTTAATAAGTACAATTAGGAATATAACAAAATTAACACAAATAAAAGTTTTGTCTAGTTAATGTTTCAGACAAACAGCTGAAAATCAGCAGAGCGGGAGAGGTGCCTTATGTCCTTTTCTGTATGCAAAATTTCATGATGATCAGTTGAATAATTAAGACATAAAAGGGTAATAAAGAAACCAACAAAATAATTCACCACCCTCATCGCTACAATACAGATATGTAATCTTCATTATGATAATTTAAAGAGAAAATCAAGACAGTTTTATTAAGACTTTTTAAAGTGAGCAATATGTTATTTATATAATAATTTATTATTGATATTTATTTTAATGACACATCATTTTGTTTCTAATTAAATTTATTAATGTTAAACTCGGTGTTCCAAAATAATTTTTATTAACAAATAATTATACTCTTTTTTAATAATGAATATCATATCTTATCTCTTAATAGAAAAATAAGAATGATTTGTAAATTCAATGTTGCATGATAAAGCCAAATCAATTCTTGAATCTTTATATTTGCTGATAATACAGTTTTCTTAAATTGTGGTAGTTGTTTGGTTAGGTCAATCTGGTCTAAGAGAAACAATGGAACACATGAATTGGCAAGATCACAATTTCATGTTTAATTTGAAAACCAATTGAAATCAGCCAGTAAATGTACTACTGCCATGCGTAAGCCTCCTCCTGTTGAAGATCTACATGCTATGTGCCACCTAGTTGGCCCACAAACTTGTGTGAAAATTTCATGGGACATATGCAACTTAGCCTCACATACTTATCTTCACCACTGTGAATAAACTTATTTATTTTTTATTGTTTCAACGTTTGACTTGGTGCAACTAAATCTGTTATGTATGCACAAAGAGCAAATCTTATGTTTAAAAATGTTTCCTCTACCCTAACAACCCACTTTATGGTAACACTATAGATTGTGATTGTAATTGTCCCAATAATTTATATTCCTACTAACACTTTCAGGCACAGTATACTAGAGGCACAATAGCTAATTATTTATTATGGTGTCAACATATAATAACATTTGTTAGTTTTTCAACGACTAGTTTCTGTCCATGGCTTCTTTCCCTTTGTCCTTTTCTGTACTGATGACAACATATATGCAAAATTTCTTAATGATCAGTTGAGTAGTTAAATGAAAACATAACAAACAACCAATTTAACTTTCACATTTATATTTTTATTAAGGATGAAACAAATGATTGAGTTATGAAAGCAGAAAAATTCTCTCTGGACCATTGTATATTATGTTATGTAGTAGATTTAATAACTTTAATCTTTATTCCCTTACTCTTAACAATTCTAAAATTACAATTAATAAATTGTCATTGTATTTTGATTATGATATGGTAACAAACACACACATACACACCTATATCACATACACTCATTTTAAGACACAAAAAACTCATGTAATCCAGGCTTATAATCTCTGTCTGATCATGACAGATGTGCAATAGTACATAATACTTATTAATTTAAACTTTCATACCGGAAGTCTCGGTCTCGATAATTTCGAGTCTCAATGTATTAGTCATATTTTGAAACTATTATTTCCAATTTTTGAGACTTTGAGACTGACGTAAGTCAAATATTCTACAAAAAAAAATACTAATACTAATCTACTAAACTACCATTCTTTTTTAATTTGGTTATGTGACAAGTCGAAGCACAGAAAGCTTTTTCTAACGCAGGGTATTTATATGCACAGTTGAATGCCCTTTACTGTCTATGAGCCTATTACAAAAATGAAAAATGTAAATTTTACTTATATTTGATTATATTGTAACAGTTGATTAATAAATAATTAATTAAAACATATTGTATTGACTGCCTAAATGAATAGCCTATCAGTAAGAAACCTATTTACGAAAAAGTCTCGAACGTCTCGAATTTTGAGACCGGACCGAATCTCAAATTTTTTTCCTGAAAGTCAAAAATGTATCGAGACTGAAAGCCTTAATACTTATGTATGCTATATATGTTTATAAATATCACTACAATGTTCTTTTAGTTAACAGTCTTATTTTTTATCATTTTATAATGTATCTATTACATTTTTTATATACATGCAATATCTGATGGGATTCCAATCATTTTTATGTGAATCTTTACCAATGATCGTGGGTTCAATCTCGGGCAAGCACCACTGAATTTTCATGTGCTTAATTTGTATTTATAAAGCTCTCATGCTTGATGGTGAAAGAAAACATAGTGAGAAAACCTGCATGTGTCAAAATTTAACATGTACTCCACCAACCCGCTAAAGATCAGTGTGGTGGAATAAGCTCCAAACCTCTCCTCAAAAAAAGGAGAGGAGGCTTTAGCTGTGAAGTGGGACATTCACAGGCTGCTACCATTATAGTATGAAATCACAAAAATACAATTTTTATTATTATATATTTCTGATCATAAGCTTAAAATTATAAAAATTAATGATAATCTTATTTAATTTATAAAGATGAATTAATAGCAGAAAGAAAACTTACACCAGCATTTTTTAAAGCAGATTTCACATAATTTTCCCTAGTGTATTTGTAATAATAGCCTTTGAATGTTATTATATGTTCACTGTTGACTATCTCAGTAGTAAATTCATATTGTACACCTACTGTAGATGTTGCATTACACTTAGTATCATTATCGAGACAAAATACGAATGCATAGTTTGAATAACCAATTAAAAACAAATATACGAGTTGGATCAACCCCATGTTTTTTGAAAGAGTAGATCACATTATATTTAAAACTAAGTTTTGTTTAAAAAAATCACTGTGGCCATTTTTAGGCTTATTTACCACAAAAGCACGGATATCATTTTAAACTCCATTTAATACGAAATTAATAATTCTCTTATTTTTTTTTATAAATTTCACGATTGTTAATATCAATTATATTTGTAAAAGACAAGTATTTTTATTTCAGAAGTCTAAAAATTTACATTTGTCAATAATAGTAGTAGACAGAGAAACAAACTGTCTACGATAATAGTAGTAGTACTGTTCTTTGACATCGGTTCGAGTTCAGACTTCACACTTCACAGATCCACAAACTATCTTTTGTTCTTATTAAACATTTACGATACAATCATTATGTACAAATATATTCAACTAACATAATTTATTTACTAAAATACGATTATGGCTAAACTTAAAGTACAATGATTAATTTAATGTGTGATTCATATTTCACTTAAGTTTTGAATATAACAAAATAATTTATAAAATTCAAATCCACTTGTTTGTTTTTAAGTTTAGCGCTTTCTTCCACTGCTGGACGAAAGCCTCACACATAGAACGCCAACCATCCTAATCTTCAGCTCGCAGTTTCTGTATATAATCTGTAAAATAATTGTAGTTGTAGTACTTGAAGTGTCAATGTCAATTGTTCTGACAGACACATATTTTGAAAATAAATAAATCTAAAACTTTATAATGCTTGTTTCATAAGTGAATGAGTTTTATATTTTTCCGCAAAAGTTATGTTTTGTCAATAATATAATTTACAAGAAATGTGTATATATATAAAAATACTTTATTAAAATGGTTGTATTTCAATGGCGGTTTCAATGGCGAGGACTATATCGTAGAATAAAGTAAGTCATTGTTGCTTTCATAATATTAAATTTTGCATAAAAAAATTGCATAAAATTAAATTAATTTTTAACAAATATTAGATACTATTAAAAGTTAGTGTTATAATATATCTACTACACTAATTAAATATCATTTATATTCTTATGGTAATAAGTGAATGGTTCATATTTTATTGCCAGAATTTTATTGTCAGAAGCTCATTAACGGCGGTATTGGTTTCATAGGTCATTATAGTATAGACTATGAACTGAAAAAAACCTTAATACCCCAAAATTCGAAAAATATGATACAGTCTGGGGGAATTAAGGAATCATTCTAACTTAATATAGGTCCACATATTGCATAGTTTGCAAGTTTCTACAATGGCAATAAAATATTGTTAACTTTCAAATATTGATCCTCAATCTCATTAATATTTGATCAATTGATCAAATATTGATATATTGATCTCATCTAGTAAAAGGTACTTGTAGAATTTTTTTTCATAAATTATGCAGATTTCAATGACAACCTTATTTTATTTCTAAATATTTCTATTAAGCCTCTTAATTTTAAGTGTACTTTGCTACAAATCATAATTAAAAATATTTATAAATTTCTAGACATCAAATATGATTTTGTATTTATATGTATTTAAAAGCTATGTGTAATTTTCCATAAAACAAGGCTAACCCAATTGGAAATAAAAAATATTCATAATTATTTTAGGGAATATACAACTTGGAAAATATCCCAAGTTGTGTTGACTTACTACACTCTCACATTCAACACGCATATGGACAAGAGTTATATGATCGATTGCCTTTTGGAACCACTGTTTTGGTTTGTGGATAACTTTGCTGGAAGCTTAGGAAGGGTATGTATCATCATAACAATTTGTGAATTTATATTAAACTGTGAATTCTTTTATTTACACTGGTATATTTCAAACTAAACAATTATCAATATTTGAGGTAGGTTTTACTTGATGATAGAGTATTGTGTAAGCCCTTCAAGCTTAAATCGAATGAGATATTGTATAGCTAAATTGCAATACTTACTATTGTTTGTGTTTTGAGTATTTTTACCAAACAATCTATAAAACAATTCATTAAATCTAAATTAATAATTGATTTACATGAATTGAAAATACATGCTCAACAGCAAGTGACAATATCTCCTTAAGTTTCAATCTTATGTATTCATAAAAGTTCTATTGAACTTTTACTTCAAATTCATTTAGAACCACTCTCAACATATACTTTTTTAAAATAAATTAAGAATAATTAAAATTGATATACAATATAATGGTACTTGAAAACACACAAAAAATAAAGGTGAATTAATGAATTTCTTCTTTTTGAAGTTGAGTAGTAATAATAGCAATTTATTTTTTCAGTACACTAAAATCTATATTATTAATAGGTATAATTTGGATGCAGGAAGTAATTAAAGAAGCTATTCATACAAAAATCTTTTACCTAAATATAGAATCAATTTTCAGGATAGACAAAGCCTGTGTCGTTAAAATGAAAGTCGTCGAAAAACAGGTCTACCGAAAGCATATTTCATGAATGCTGTCTTTATGTATAATAAGCACTAAGAGATGTATTAATGCTTTCTATGAAAAATTTGTAGAGCACAAAGCAAAAAGAGAGCTGTATAAAAACCGCGATAACATGTTATGCTTAATTCACTTAAGCATAACATGTCGCATTAATTATTTTTGATAAAATATGACTAAAAGATATTTTTAAAATTGATTTTTAAACATTATACAGTCAGGACCACGTCTACCGGTTTTTTCTAGTAAATAAATAAACAGGAATTAAGTTTTTTTAATTTTCTGACAACTATCAACTGATGTCAACTGATGACAGATGTCTTCTCATAAGATAATTGTGGGGTCACCTTTGTTTGATGATTAAACGCTTCTAACTACTAAAAAACGAGTCATATTATTGTTTTGTAGTTAATTCTATTTTTTAAAATGAGCATACGAAATTATGAGGTCTGATATCAACTTCGCTGAAATTAAAAGCGCCATTTTTTCGCGACTCCAAAATCAATATCACAGACATTCAAGATCTCGACCAATGATAGCCCGTCAATTCAATGTCAAAGTTGCTTATTTCTATTGATATTTACTTTTGTTGGGATTGGAAATGTATAGTTAATAAATTTGTGATTTGTTTCAGATTTTCGTATTCTGTGTAACTGTATTAACGACAGCTGTAGTAACTATTGCATACTGGGTTGGATTGCCGTATTGGTGGCAAAAAAATCAGTATATAACAATATTTTTGGTTGTTTTCGGCAACTGGCTACTACTCAATATTGTCTTTCATTACTACATGGGTGTGTCAACTTCTCCAGGATATCCACCTCACGTAAGATATTTAAGCTTTTTAAAAAACTAAATAATTGGCTAGAGTATCGTATTTAATCGAGGCTTGTTCCTTGATCATCAAACAATATTATTATATAAAAAAAGAAAAGAACATCCTACAACGTATTATATTGGCGTGTCATAAGTTGTTTAAATAATGATAGAAATGTATTTGTAAAAAAAAAATCCATTTACAGGGTTCGATGATATCAGAAGCGGCAAGTATTTGCAAGAAATGTATTTCTCCAAAGCCACCCCGCACACATCATTGCTCTGTATGTGATCGATGCGTACTTGCAATGGATCACCATTGTCCCTGGCTTAACAATTGTGTGGGGTACTTTAATGTGCGTTACTTTTACCTCTACATGGCTTATATGGTGGCTGGAGTTGCTTTTGTCATAATAGCTGGATTGGATCTGGGGTATCAAGTTCTTTGGGTTAATGATACAGGTTAGTTTATAATGTTATTTACCTTTGTTGATTTCATTTATTTATGTAAATTTTATACTACAAAAATGTAAATATAGATTATACTTTGGTGAATTTAAATCATCTCTGATAATTTTAGGTGGGTTAACACAGGAACATGATCCAGACCTTATTGGACATCCAGTTCGTATGAACCAAAGTGGTGTACTTGTACCAGTCCAGGTGATTGCAGAGTATGATTCGGAGAACTCGCCTCGAGAACATGATCTTCCTACACCTGTTATAACTGAGGCACAGAGAATAACTGCACATCCATGGAAAAAAAAAGCTATTGTTTTCATGGCAATAACATGTTTCTCAGTACTATTTGCTCTTGGGATGTTAATTGTAATGCATGGAAAAAATATCAGTAGGGGCGAAACAAGTGTGGAGGTTCATATTAATAAGACACTGAAAAAAATTTATAAAAACCAATTCAGGAATCCATATAACTTTGGGAGAAAGAAAAACTGGAAATTATTTCTTGGTTTGACCCAGGGAAGGACATTCTTAAGGAATGTTTTATTTCCATCAAGGCACCCACCATCGGGTAATGGAATCACATGGCATACAATTCATGATACAATTGAAGATTGGCCATAAATATTTTAAATAGTTTTACTTCTTTAAATATTGACAACTTAGTACTTTGTGAATATACTTAATTATATTAATATTTAAAATTAAATTAAATGTAGGAAAGGGTAAGAGCACTCAATAGTATTATGTGGGCTCATATTGTATTGCACAATTGTTTATTGTATTTAGGAAAAAAATCTGTTGCAATTAAGAACAAGTTGGCATCAATAGCATTATATAATAAATAGGTACTTACCAAAAAACTTTCAATTGTATAATTTTTATAAACTTTTTATTATCCTTCTATTATGTCGTCAAGTGCCAAGTTTACTTACAAACTTACTTACTTTCAATATTTATCTAACAAACTCAGGAAAAAGATTAATATGAATAAAATATTGGACAGACATATGTTGTATACAGTTTAAAAAAAATCATTATCGGCTGCTGAAATATCCTACGCTTAAAATAATAAAATATAGTTGTTATAAACTTAAGTATATATATATAGTTGTTATATTACTTAAATATAAAATTCATATGTGTATTTATTTTTGTTATTAAGCTAATCGGTATATGTACCTATATTATCAACACGTTTATCTAATCTCAAATAAAAGTGGTGAAGAGATCAGTCTTTTATTTATAAATTTATACTGCAACGAAAATTACAATTCTATTTCGATTCGGTAATTTTATTACGATGAGTAGTATATTTAGCCGAATGCTTAAAAAGAGACAATTATGTAACTTTTAATAAAGCTGAATATATATTGTTAATTCATGGTTTTTTTCCATAAATATCTAAAACGGAAATAGTAAGATATAAGCTAACTAAATCAAATTTATATGTACTTATTATTTGCAAAACAAGTAATTAAGTCTTCGTAAATTATAGATGGAAAATTTAACTAGATTTTTTTAATTATTAATAACTAGTACTTAATTGGATGAAAATTCGATCTTAATTCATTGCTAATAAGAATGAGACGACATACAGAAGTACATAATATAATACAGGTAAATTGTTTTTGATTTCAATGTAATATATTTCATCCTTGTTATCTAAAATCTCATCTGTCTGTCAGTCTGTTTGTCCGGGTTAATCTTTGAAACGGCAAAAAATGACAAATTGAAATTACTGAATTATTATAGGGCGTATTTCATGGTTCCGTTTAGTCCTTATTTCGTCAAAATCGGTTGATTCTATCAAAAGTTATAAAAACGTATGAATTTTTGTTGTTATGATATATGTTTCGGCCATTAGCCCATAGATGCGGTGTGCTAAATATGTCAATTTCTAAATCGTGGTGTCTAAATTTTCTGAAGTGGAGTTATCATCTGCCATAAATAATTGCATTCTATAGTTGTTCCGTCGTCTTTTCGTCTGATTGTTTTGAGTTTTTTCAATTATTTCAATATAACATTGATAATATTAAATACGTTGTGGCTTTAGGTTGCAATTGTTGACTCTGTTGTAATTTTGTCTAATTATCTTCTGTTAATATTTTTGTTTTAAAATTTATAGAATAATATTTTTTACTGTTAAGGTTACCTATTCCTTAGTTTGTAGGGTTATATTGCATATAAGGAGGCATTACAATAATTCAGTATATCTATTTTTCCTTAATCACTAGAAAACATGATTCTTCGACGCAATCGTTTCTGCTTAGCTCGAGCGTGTTGTTATACTCAATCCTAATGTTTTGCGGCTGTCAGTTATATATGCTACAACAATAATTTCTAACCGGACATGCGCAGGATGTTGCGGCGATCAATAGACATGTGATAAACGCCCTGGGTCTCGCAGTCTTGCGTCTATATATTACATCTTGATGTATATATGTTATCTATTGATTTTTAATTTTTCATGATGATTTATTCCGAAAAACATAGATTTCAATCAGTAAATTCGTAGTATAAAAACACATGGTAAAATTTTATAGCAGCTTTTATTCAATAATAATCATGATCACGTAATAAATTGGTATTAAAAACACATTTTTTCCTAATTCTTGGCTGTTCTAAAATTTTTATTACATCACTTAAATACTATATTGCACCTTTTGACTATATAAAAAACTACGCGATGTGAATTAGCCTATTTTGTATTAAAGCGTTTTATAACGATATCTATTGTTCAGTTTACGTTGGCACTTGAATATTAATTTATAGTTATGATTATAGTATCTAATTATAGTTAATTAAACATTAATCGACATTGTTTTTTAAAGGATTTAAATAATATTTAGTAGTTTACATGTTATAATTAAATTATATAGTTTACATATTATAATTAATCAAAGATAATTAAGTTTTACTAAGACATTTTTGTGTCGTTAAAACAAAATGTTAAAAAAATATATTGAGTAAATGAAAAGTGAGACACATATAAATGCAAATACATAATTTAAATACACGAGTTATCTGTGACAAATATTTAAACAATGCAATGTGTTATATTTAGAATATCTACAAAAAAATATGAAACAGGTAAGTACTTAAATTCACTTAATTAATTAAAATATTCTCATTGAATTGTTATTTCTTTATAAATAAATCATGGGGAAGGGACTAGCAAAAAAACATAAATTTTATGTAGGTGTTAGGTAGAAAAATATTTTTCAATTTATGTATGAATCTGTGTAACAAACTTAATAAATAATAACAATAACATTAGATATGCATGCTTCAACCGGATATTTTAAGCCTAATTAGTAATAGTAATAGTTTTCAAAGTCGAATTAAGTATCTAATTGAAAGAAAGATTATTGGTAGCAGCCGATGACGCAATAGGCAACCAATGAGCGTTTAAGTTAAAGGTAAATTAGTTGACCTTTATTTGACTAACGTTTAAGGTGTAACTGGTGAAACGTCGTATGGTAAATGTACTGAAAATATTTTTATATTATAAGACCGCGCATAAAATTCGCCAACTCTACACTTCGCCCACAGATGAAACTTACATTTACAGGTAGCGGCCGCGTATTTCATTTGAACTATCAATTATTAGGAGATTTTGCTATTGCAAAATTTAAGAATCTTTTCTGGACTAAAAATTTTTACTTTACTTCTTGTGGAGTATTAAACGTTTATGTATAATCTGAAAAACATTTCTTCTATTGAAATTCTATATTATGACGTTAGGTAGGATCTGGGTACTGGATCCTATTAATTTCTAATTGCAACAACATAGATGTAACATTTACAGGCCAAAAGCAACAAGAACAAAAGTAGCTATTAAACTCGTTTACATAGCATATCATTTTAAATATTGAGATTTATACAATACCTACTACTACAAGTTCTAGCTAGACTAATTTAATAAATATTAGTACTTTTGAATATTTGTCGAATATTTACCATTAACATATTATAACAATGTACGAATACTTCTCTTTTATATTGTTGATATACCAGAAATATAAAAGGAAAAGCTTGAAGTTCGTTAGGTGTTCTTTCAATTGTGAGGATATTGGAGATTGTCGGAACTGAGTGCTAGTGAAGTGAGGACACTTCTCCGCTGCGGATTTACTCCGAGGTTCTCCCAGTTGATCCACGACAGTCTAGCTGTTAAATCTGTATAAAATGAAAATTAATATCACCACTTCATATCTTATTACTATTTTTAACAGAAATTTCAAAAGAAAACACATCGTTTTGACCCCGATTTTTCTTGTCAAGATGTATATTCCTCGCGCGGTAGCGTCGACAAACACACCTCGCTAGTCGCGAAAAGATGCAAGTGATTTGTTACTTATTTGAGTATTTGCTCGTGATTTGTTATTATTATTTATGTTATTTGTGATTTTACGATTTTTGGATAAATAATGTGTTGAACGAGAAAGTAAAACTATGTAAAGTGAAATCGGGGAAGATATTCTATACATACAAATTTGATAACATACTATTTGTAGGTAACAAAGACAATCTGCTAAAAACATAACGTCATTTTGGTTTTGCGAGAGTTGGAATTTTTTTTTTTCGAAATTATTTGCTAACGCTCTTTCACTTGATAGCTGCTATTTTTGATTTATTTTGACAAAGTTAAATCCGATTCTGCAAGTGGATAATGCGATTTTGAATGTAATAGTCACAAAAATAATATCAACATATTTTGAGAGGATAAATTATGAACATTTTATATTAAATGCTTAATTATTGTAAACTTACCACTGGTATTCCAATGAGCTCGATCTGCTTTGATTTCACCGCGAAGACATTTTTCAACATATGTCAATGGATCATAATCAGCATCCAAAACCTAATGAGTTGTAAAAGAAAAACTTTAAAATGTACAACGTATTGTATACGTACATATGGATAATAATAGAGTGTTACTAGTGTACAAATCGACCTAATTAATATATTCTATATATATATTATAATATATATATAATTTAACTAACTAACTTAGAAGAAAAAAGGAAGTTTGATAATTATGAAGAGCGCGGCAAAAAATAGTTCCATTATATTTAACTTAGTTCTGCCCATGTAATTTCTTAAAAAAATAGACTTAAATGTACCATATTTTACGCCAAAACGCATAAGAAAGACGATGACCGATGACGAACGATATGCATAATATGCATTTATTGTATTAATGATAATAATAATTATTATTATTACAAGGTACTTAAATATATTTCTTTTTATTATTCGATTTAACAACTATAAATTGCATTACCATTACACTTAAGCAATTTAGGTATATTATAATAAAACAACACTCGTAAGCGAATTTTATAGGCAAAAATCAAGCACATAAAAACGCAGTGCAGTTTTTGGTGCACAGTTTATGTAAATTAGAGTCTTGCGACGCTAAAGCAAAACATCGTGATGCAGGTTCCTTGCGACGGATGTATATCTGCCAACTATGTACCCGCATCGAAGTAAGCCGAGATGTATTGAACACATAAAGATAGGCATTTGGACGGCAAGGGTATTTTCTTGGACATTACTGACTTTAATTTTTTTAGGCTAGATGAGAAAAAAAATCCTTAACAAATGAACTAAATAAACACTGATTATGAATAGTGGCAGAATTATATAAAAATAGTTCATCGTGGTATCTTATTTAAGGTTATTTAAGGTTTTAATTTTAATAAATATTTTATTTTCGTTTGTTATAACTTGTAACACTTACTTCTCTCAAGAGCGCTATGTAGGCAATGGCAAGACGAAGAGTGTCGATCTTGCTGAGACGTTTCTCATAAGGAAAAGTCGGAACGTGCACTCGCAATTCGTCGAACGCCGAGTTTATACTGCTAAAGTCAGAACATCACACACACACTTTAGCAATGTCGTCAACGATTATAACTCGCTTAAATAATAATTATAATATAATTGTATTATAAATATTAACTTATCTGTATTAAAAATATATATTCGAGTATGTTTACATAACTACACGGTGCGTAATTTGATGGTAGAAGCAAGTAAAATAAAATCAAAATATAGGTTCTTAAGTTTTTCATTCAATTAGATTCTTATGAACACTTGTTCTAACCTAAATTAAATGTAAAGCTATTAAAGGTTAAACTGTGCTGTTTTAGACCCTTTTGGAGACTCATCAAACAAGTTTCACAAAAAAATATTGTCAAAATTGTCAGCTAACTAATTTATTTTGTTTATATTTGTATTTTATTATTTTACTATTATTGTTAATTCTTGTCATTTTTAACCTTGATTTACTAACAATTAATTATTTATAAGTTTGTCATCTCCAACTTTATCTTTGCAAGTGGTATTCACCTTAATAGGTAATGCATTTAGTTTTAAGTTGTATTAAAATTGTATACCTTTGTACGTGTTGATGTATTTACCACTGGTGAATCTTAAATAAATAAAATAATAAAAAAAAAAAAACTTCTAGATTTAGTCTCTCAGTAGTTTCTTTTTACTTTTTCCCCTTTAAGTTTAATCCAGTCATTACTTCAGTAAAAATTACATTATTAAATGTATGTGAACCGAAAAAGCTGATTTTCGGATTTTGTGCAGAGATTAGACAAGCTGAGCTTGAAACTGTCGACTTATATTTCCTTCTTGGGCAGTCGTGTAAAAATATGGCGCAAATAGCCATTTTTTTAAATTATTTTGTACTGGTTCCGAAACATTACACAATAAAGCACGCGGAAGTGATTACGATTAATTAATGCAATACCAAAACCGCTACATTGGTTGTTGCAATAAAGGTAAAAAAGACAAGCTTTTAACTAAGCTCACTAAACTTTGAAGAATTTAATCTATAGCCAAAACAAAGAATCGCAAACGTCTTACGGGCTTATTTATAAACGTTGTTTACTAAGGGATTAGTTAAACATTACTGTGTCTTCTTCTTTCGATTGTCAAATCAATGACGACAGAAAGAATGAAATCGTTAAGCAACGTTTATGGTTAAGGTTATTAGAGTTTTAAGTTCATCAGAAGATCAAACCCTTAACGTATAATATGATTCGTTCGTTATAACATCTACTTATGCCAAGGGTAAGCGCTATAATAATTGTGAACGGGATTTTGCGTTTATTATAATTAATTCATTTTTTCGATATTTTAGTCAAATAACGAATTGATAACAGGTAATAAATAAGAGTGTAATTTACATTCCACTGTTAAATTAAAGATAAGAAAGAGGTGGTGATTAAGGACGGATTCTTATCCGAATCTCATATATATTTGACATATAATGTTATTATTAGTAAGTAATACTGTTACTGTTAGTATTACTTATAATCAGGAAGAAAAAAATACCATCCATCATAGTGTTTTTAATAATTAGAGAAATTAGTGTGTTAAATAATTAGAGATATATTATACCAATATTTTTTTATGACAGAAGATAGATTTATCTCACAAATGTCTGAAACGTAAATAAAATGTAATGTTTGAGAATTTGTTTATATATAATAGTAAAGTTAATGTTCAATCGAACCAAAACATATTAAACAATAATGTAATAAAAAACAAGATGTTTTCGTTAATACAAGTTGTTTAAATATCTTATTTAAAAAGATACCGAATGTAACAATTTAATAATATGCAACACGAATGATGAGATAGATGGAGTTGTACTAAGCCCGCAATATTTTTGCGCAATATTAATCGTCAAAATAGGTTCATAAGCAAAAAAGTCAAAGTCGTTAAAAACATAGATAAAAATACTTGCAATTCAAGTAAAATATGTAATGTAAATTCACTTATCACATTTTAACACCTATTTCAAAACTGATGTTATAAAACAGTTATCTAAAACCGCCATAGCTTGTAAAGTGAACTTTCGTAACTGCTTGTCAATTACAAGTTACATTCGCATCGTAAAATAAAAATGATTCACTTAATAAAAGATTTAAAAATAAATACAATAAAGCTCAATAATTCCTTTTAGTGGAAAATTCATTCGCTCAATAGAACCTTCATGTAAATACATCGGTCCTATGAATATATATCTCAATAGAAAAGCAAAATAAAAAAAACTATAATAAATAATAATGTAAAAAGATAATCAAATAAAAAACGCAATGCATACCTACTTTTAAATACTTAGAATGAAATAATTATATTAAATATACTAACGTTAAACTCTATAACAAAATGTCACTGGCATAGGTATATATCGCTATATAGGGTAGAAGAGCATGAAATCAAAGAATATACGCTATAGAAAAGGTTTGTTATATAATCGTTTAGTTCTTTAAAATGGTTATAAGCTTATAGGTTGTAAGGTTATAATCCTTAGTGTAAAGAAAATATGTTATAAGAATTCTTGTTAGTAATTATAACCCGAATTTTAAAAATCATGCTCATCTAACTAATATTCTAGTTATGCCAGTAAACTTGCTATACACAGATGCAAATGAAAGTGGTACCCATTGGGTCCGGACCTCAGCATCCGTCTTCTCTCACGGACGTTTGCCGCAGCTCGTTGCACGCGGTATGGAGACCCACCGCATTGATAGTCCGTCTCAACCGATGACTCCAAAAGCGCATCTATATTGCATCGAAATTGGTCGCAATTTGATTATACATAATATATTATTGAATTTAAAATAATTAAAAAAAATACGTAAGAAAAAAATTACCTGTATGTAATTGCCTGGAATGCTGATGGACGTAGGCCGCAAGAGGCAGTTGCAGCCTAGTCCTCGCAGCCGCATATACGCACGAGGGTAGTTCCGTGGTTATAGAATGACCTTCGTCATCTGAGCCGTCGGCATAAGCGAACTTAAGTCCCGAATAACCCAACCGCCGATTTTCACTAAAATAATGCATAAAAAAATAATTTATCGAGCTTATGTTATACACCAATTACAATTTCGAACTACAAAACATTTTTATTGTTTATAATAAAATAACTTATAGCAACCTTAAAGGCGGTGAAGTCGAAGAATCGGCTACTTGGGTTCTTGTTCCTGACATTTTTTTTGTTAAATGATGAGACACTTTGCAGTTTTGTACTTTTCCTTATCCGCTTATAAAGTAGACTAACCGAATACTGGGCAAGACGCATAATTTTATACTACGAGGGGTGGCCATTTTGCGAAAACTGTATTTGTGTGGCGGGAATTGTGTCCACGTAAACTGACAATCTCTAAAGACAAGAGAGTAAGGTCCATTTTATGGTGTAAATGTGTGTTCTGTAGATAGGGAATTTTGTTGATGGGGCGGAGCTATTGAGTGTTAGGGCGGTAGGGGGTTGGTCCTTGTCGGCAGTTTGGAAAAGAGAGTTAAGTGTTGATATTATTATACAATATTTTTATTTAAAATTTATTTGTATGAAAATCACAATTACAATATCTGAAATTTTCTTTATAGTGCCTATTTAAAATAATAATTTATTTCTATAAATAATATATAACTATAAATATACTTATACATTATCCAGTAATGTAAGTTATTTTTGAATTACCTAGTTTATAAGATTCAAAAATGTTACCAAACTAATTGTAATTTTCTTTTATTTACCAAATGTGTGTCTTGGAGCGCGAGGGTGTTATTTATTTTATTTTACTGTACGGACACGGCGGGAAGCTGAACGGATCGATCCTTCACAATCTCTCTCATTGGCTGAGAAGGGAGAGTGTGCTTGACAGAAACCATAAAACGCCTAGCCAACATTGAATAGGTTCAAAGTAGGCGATGCTTATAATATTATTCTATAGCATACATACACTAATCGAGCTAAAAAATACTTAGTAATATTTAATATTACCTTTTATTACGAATATATAATATCATTATGGAATGTACAAATAACAAAATATAAATATGATTATATATATCATATATTAATATTAATAACTAGAAGCAGAATAAAAACAAAAAAAAATCAAACAAAGGTTATTTAATTCAAATTATAATTCGTAGAGTTAATATATAAATGGGTACTATTTAATAAACTAATAAGCAAGGATTTACTTTAAATTTCGAACTTACTCTTTTTTTATAAAATTGGTAGGCAGATTGGCAATAGCCGCCAAATACAATTGAATAGGTAAATAGTCACCACCACCTATAGAATAAAGAAAGTCTTAATAAAGTATTTGTAAAGAATATAAACCATCCATTACATCTCCAATGAACCACTAACCTTGGGAACCAAGTAGATTTTTAATACCTAAATTACCTACGTAATATATCGAAGTAAGATCAACAACTTTTATTTTTTACAGTTAATATTACAATAATACTCATGTTATTATTATTTTTAATTATAAGAGGTGAGACTTGAATTTATGAACTTGACTATGTTTTAGAGGATAAAGAGTGTAACAAAATAAAAAAGATTTGATAATCATTTAATTTGTGTGTATAGTTAATACTTTATATTACCTTACAAAATAAATATGCGAAAATAGAAACTTATTTATTTAGCTAGATGACTTTTATAATACGTTTTTCCATAAATATATTTTATATAATATAATTTTCATTAGTTTTTTATTTTACTTAAATAAAATAATGGGAGAGTCATTAATGAAAGGTTCTGCCTTTCACAAAGAATCGCCAGTTAGCATTGCTGACAAGAGCGTCAAAAGAGGTAAATTTTACGGTTGAACGTTGAACATTCCTACCTATTATCCGTAGCCTCTAAAATATTTTTTATTAATTTTAGTATAAAATTGTTATTATTATTACAGGATTTATCAATTGAAATTTAACCCTTATTTTTTATTTTATGGTTGATATTATGTTTAAATACAAACTGAATACAATTATGTACATAATAATTATATTAATGTATATTGAGAACTTAATTAACTATATACAAATAGAACTTAAATTATCATAACTAAAATAAATATTTTGAATACATTAAAAGAGTTCCCATGGCGTGCAGTTAACATTCGAATATATAAATTAGCATCCCTCGAGTACAAACAAGTAATTTTTGCAACGACTATAATTTGGTGCTAATTCCCATTCGGAAGTTGTGCCCTAGTCGACCCTGTAATTGATTTGTCGCGGCGAGGGTAGATGCTTTATATCTGCAAGTGGCGCGACACGCGACCACCATGCGACCCGACCACGCCCAGCGCCATCCGTTTCACGACCCTTCAGATTCTAGCTTCCATATCTTGTGCTATTAAACTAACCGAAGCATAAATTTCAACGGGATCATAAAATACATCGGCTTCTTTGAGCTGTTATTGTTTTCAATAGGAAATTTGTTTAAGAAGAAAAAGTAGGAAGTACAAATACAAAGATTTAGTTTTGAGTTGGAAGGCAAATGTTCAATAGGAGTGCTAAAAAAAGGGTTGCTACTTTACAAATACTATAATTAAAATGGATAAAATCTCAATTAAAATTCAGTATTATTAACAGATTCCTTTTTTTTCGAAATCAGATTGAATTATATACAAGGGATACTTGTTATTCAAATTTAAAAAACGCTCAAAATTTTTGTAGTCCCATGCGATTTATTAGAATTTATTTAGACCATTGATTTTGTAGAATAAGTTTAATTTAATTACGACAACAGTTTGAAATGTGGAATTGACTGGAATTATTTGATTAAAACTACAATAATTTAATTAATTTTTTAATATTTATTTAAAACATGCTACCCGTCCCGCCTTTGTACGAGTAGAATAAATGTTATAGGACAGACATGCAAAGAAGAAATCTTGTTTTTTGCACGCAGAACAACTGAATTTCAAAGTTTCATCACATGCGGATGTATAGTACATAGACGACAAACATACAAACATTTATATTCATATATAGATAGAAGAATAGGTATAGTTTAAGGAGTCATTTGATTATATCACTTTTATTACGAACATATTGCGCTCTTGTTGGTGCATAGGATCTCTATGGAACGTATTTTATTTATAAATTTAATTATTTAAAATTTATAAAACACTAAATGTGTAATCATGGATGTAGGAAAGAAATTGAATGTTAAATAATAAAACATAAGGGACTAATTAGTTTTTATAATTATCCTCCTGTGAAGTATAAAATCCCTGAGAAAAACGCAATTTTTCCTGCGCTTTAAAATAATATTATCTATGGCTGTCGAATCATCCTTCCGAAACGCTATTGTAAAGATAGTTGTGATTCTTTAGCGTTTACTTGGTGGTAGGGCTTTGTGCAAGCCCGTCTGGGTAGGTATAACCCACTCATCAGATACTCTACTACCAAACAAAAATACTTGGCATTGTTGTATTCCGGTTTGAAGAGTGAGTGAGCCAGTGTAACTATACGCTCAAGGGATATAACATCTTAGTTTCCGAATTTGGTGGCGCATTGGCAATGTAATGAACGGTTAAAATTTCTTATAGCACCAACGTCTATAGGCGTCGGTGACCACTTCGATCAGTTGAGCTAACCTGACCGTCCGCCGATTTATTGTATAATACCTGCAATACTGAAAGATTTACCAGATTATTTAAAGACCTTTAATAGGTGTTTCTTTAATTTTCTCTACTCAATTTTTTACTTTGCATTGACAGTAGATAATGATTTTTTTGAATCTAATTTTACTGAAATAGAGGCAGTTTAAACCGTCTCAGTCACCTATGACACAATTATTTTACTGCCTGGTGAGTGGGGGGGGGATCTATAGGCTCCAAGACCCTTTGAATAATCCGGAGCTTAAACAAAATCTAATTTTCTCATGACTATTAATTTTAATCCAACGATTAAAAAGAAATGCGTCATGCGTCTTTGGATATCGGCTCCAGTTAATTTATTTATTTGGCCGCATATGCTTGGTGGAGATCATCCGGTGAGTGCGTGCACGTGGGTTAGCTGTGCTTTGTGCCTTGCCGAGCGCACGGGCGCGCGGGTGGCGAGCTCGCCCGACACGTGACCTCACACGTGTCGCTCCAAGTGCTCGGAACATGTACTGACGCCTTCTTCCACAATGTTCCAAGCTCCACTTAATTAATCCGTGTCGAGTATTTCCACAACAAGTTTGTGAATGTCATATTCAACTATGTCAATAGATAGATGTATGTGTATGTGCTGTATTTGTGGTTATATATATATATTTTCTACCTAAACCTTTCTGAATTTTTACTTCATACGGTCTTTCATTCTTTCTTATCTGAATGTAGCAATCCTTTTTAAAAAACAAATAAACAATTATTATAAAATTTTAAATCGATACTATATATATATATATATATATATATATATATATATAAACACATACATATATATATAATATATGTATGTGTTTGCATGTGAGTTGTAACCGCAATTTATGGCTGTTAGTTTTAAGTGCTATGATAAGAAAATACCGAGATTAAAAGCGATTACAATATTTATTAGATTAATATAGATTATTTAAGATAACGTACTCGTAAAATAAACAGAAAATGTTCGAAAAAGTGTTTTGTCGAACTCCACCCAAAGTCACAGGCAAAAGCTACTGCAAATACCGTCTTATAAGGAACCACCCCTTACGCAGCAGGGGTTACTCTTTGAATAAACAAAACGAGAATATTTTTTTTAATACTAATCAGAAAATGTGAATAAATGTTTTTTTATAAGCAATCAGTAAAGTTTTAAGAAAAAGGATTTCATTTTTTAATGTTTTTGTCAGATTGCAAATCTCGATTTGTTTAGTGCTTGAAAACCATTATTGTCAATAGCCCAGAAACCAAATAGTCCCCTTTATTTAAACACCCCAACCCGTATTTGTCTGTCTGTTTGTTGTATTTAAGCATTTATTATACGCAATTATTAACAAGTCGCCTGCAGACTCGTGCGCTACGATGGCACCAGCATGTGCCTCTCAAACTCTAGTTACTTAATTTTTTTAAAACACACAAAATTAAATAAAAGGTCATATGAATTTTTAAAATTCACCAAAAAAAATAAATTTAGATTTAGCACTAAATAAATATTACTTGTTTATTTAATGCTTACACTTGATTTCATAATCATTTTTTTTTACTAAATACAAATTCTATATTTTTATATTGCTTCAATACTATATTAAAGAACTTTATTACAACGTTTTCAATATCAATTTAAGTAAAAATGAACACTAAAATTAATAATAAAAAGCAATATTTCCGAAAGTTTGGCACGGGCTGGCGCACAATTGAAAATAAAGCGGAACATGGAGGGTTAACCGACGTCACACGGCTCATCCCCACAGAGCTCCTACTACGCGATCCTATGGGAATAACACACAAATTATCCAAAACTAATTGTGTAATATGTTCACGCCATTTAACTAAACAGATTGGACATTATGGGTACATTTTTTTTAAAACAATATGATAAATTATTTATTTAGTATCGATTTAAAATTTTTATAATAATTGTTTATTTGTTTTTTAAAAAGGATTGCTACATTCAGATAAGAAAGAATGAAAGACCGTATGAAGTAAAAATTCAGAAAGGTTTAGGTAGAAAATATACAAATAGAAAGTTAGGTGTAACCATCGATCGAGCGATATAGAATCATTTATAATATATTAGAATGGCGTAGTATAATGGACATAGTTTATTGTGAGATCATGTCATTACCATTCGGTTAATTGCCTCGTGTAATTAGCTACATACCTAATTATTTGCCAATCGACTATTATGCGACCCTAATGTTATATGACAATGAAAGCGTATATACGTATATATACGAAAGTGTATTCAATTAATAACCCTCTGATATATCAGGGAAACTGAGATTGTAGGATACGATTTACACGATTGTTATTATCTAGAAAGCATGAAATAGATAAACTCCATCTATAAACAATTATGACTTTTTTCGTACTAAAAGAATATTTTATAGGGTTTTCGGAATTGAATAATCTAGTCCAAAAGAATAAAAAAAATTAAAATCATAATAAATCTGAGAATACAATTTATCTGAAGGTATTTCAAATTAGACTTCTGTTTATTTCTCCATCGTTTTAATTAACTCTTAAGAGCCGCTCAATCAGTCTTACGAGTTTACAGTAATTAATTTTTTCATTCTTAGAACGAATAAGCAATCCGATTTATTATACTTATTTAACTGTATTTGTGAATTTAGACCGACTGTCTTTTAGACCAATTGTCTTCTAAAATTATAATCATGGAGTTAAAATGTAAATTAAAATAGCCATATTTAATAACCTGATTTGTTCATTTTATTATATTAATAATTTATATAATTAAAATAATATTTATTTAACAATATATTATATAAACCTAGTTTTCTTTGCATATTTTATCCGGTAACTTTATTTCTTCGACGGTTAGGTCCTCAGTACTTGATTTCAGTTCCACGTATTTGTATTTTAAGGCCATAGTCATAAATATTAACATATCAAGTAACATAAGACCCGCAAATAAGAAAAATTCCTTCCACTGAAAAATAAACATGATTAATTGATGCAATATTTATATGAAAAAAATATTTATGCGATTATTGCTAATCGCAATTTATTTAGACACATAAAAATACAAAATAATTATGAATATATGAGGGTAGGTATTATGCATATTTTTTTATGTTATGTCATAGTAAAGGTGTTATGTACCTATATAAATATTTTGTTATAATTGTCATAAAAAATGTATTATTTTTAATTCGTAAATTTACGGATTACATGAACCGACGGGGTGGTGTTACGTTCCTATTTTTATTAATAAACACAATCTTTCTCACAACATAGTATTTGTAACGCTCTAAATCACGCTTAGGTTCAAATATCTATTCGCATAATAAGAGTTTTGATGCTGATTTCTATAAAATTACAATTTTGTAAATTAATAATATCCTGGGACATTATTCACATACGGCCATCTGATCCCAAACGAAGCAGAGCTTGTACTATGGAAACCAGATAACTGATATACTACATATATTACTTTTCTTTTGTAAATACATACTTATATAGACAATTAAACCCAGACTCAGGACAAACAGTCATGTTCATGCACACAAATGTTTGACCTGGGTGGGAATCGAACCCACAACCTTTAATAATTTATTAATTAACCACGCAAACCGGCTCGTTTAATCAAATCATGTCTTTAATTATAAAGTCTATATTTACCTGAGCGTTTAAAAAGTTTCCTTCAACAATTAAGACTACGATAAGATTGCCGAAAGCAACCGTAAGTAGCCAGACAGATTGTAGGACAGACTTCATACTAGCTGGTGCCTGCGTGAACGAGAACTGGAGCCCGGTCACCGAAAACATCACCTCGCCCATCGTCATTACCACGTATTGAGGAACTAACCACAATATGTGTACGCTGTTCGGAGGCGTTATGATCACCGCTTCGGCCATCTGTAATAGATTTCTTTTATAAATTGTAATTACAATATTTAGACAGATATATTCATATAGAACCTTAGATTATATGTAATACTTACATAAATAATATAACATAATTACGCAGTATTTGCATTTACACAAGTGGAAATTAAATCTTTATACATGGTTTATATTATTTTATTTAGTAGACGGCCAATCTCAAAGACTGGCTTAAGATATAATATCGCGTAAGTGGTTAAGTGGCGCAATCGTTGTTATGGACCCGAACCACTTTGTATTTCAGGATCTCCAGCCATTGAGATTGGCCAGCTTGGCCAAAATTTGGCCAGGATGACATTATTATTTAATTAAGATATTTTATTTTATTAATTTTATTCCGTTCTCTGTTTAGATATAATGACGGCTACAATCAGCGATTTATATTAATAAAATTATAATGTACAGGACGCAGAAGCCGAGATGGCCTAGTGGTTAGAATGCGTGAATCTTAGCCGATGATCGTGGGTTCAAACCCGGGCAAGCACTACTAAATATTCATGTGCTTAATTTGTGTTTATAATTCATCTCGTGCTTAACGGTGAAGGAAAACATCGTGAGAAACCTGCTTGTGTCTAATTTCATTGAAATTCTGTCACATGTGTATTCTACCAACCCGCATTGGAGTAGCGTGATGGAATAAGCTCCAAACCTTCTCCTCAAAATGGAAAGAAGGCCTTAGCCCAGCAGTGGGACATTAACAGGCTGTTAGTACTGTACAGGACGCGTTTATGTGTATACATATATAGCCTTAGTAAAAATTCAAAATATCAAATGCAGTGGGTTTCATAGAAAGGTTTGTATAATATTAAAAACTTCCAATATATCATTTTTAAAGTACTGAACGAGTTTCGAGTATACATATATGGTTTTATGAACAGACTTATTCAAATTTGATTGCGTCTTATTACGGAATGTAAGAATGAGATGGATAGCATTTTTGTTAATTAAATAAAATCATTATTCTAAAATTTTAACACTCACGTAAGACCCATTTCCTGTTTGGTAAAGAATAATAGTATACACAGCTCCTGCTTTAAATTGGAAGTCTGGTAACACCACAACACCATCTACCATAACGTCGTAAGTTCCTTTTTCTATAGATTTTTGTGTTCTGTCTTCGCTGTTTATAATTAATGACGTTCTATTCTTTTTATTGTTTTGGACGTTAATAGTCACGGGCGTATTAACGTTCGATAAAAATCTGTAATAAACAATTTGTGATTAATTTAATCTCAGCGATTCCAGGGCATTTCATAAACAAAAAATGTAAACATTGCATTTTAGTATATTTATTAAACGATAAGATTTTCAATTAAAAATATAACCCATAAAAATGTTGCAAGGATACTTTTTCTTACTTTTATTATTAGAAATAAGAACATTAAATGTAAAAGTACATGTAAAGCAAGGTACTTTAATAGGAAATAGGGAAATAACTGTTTTTGGTGAAAAGTTGTATTATGCATTTTATGGTGTGCCTTACGCTCAAGCCCCCGTTGGAAAATTGAGATTTGTAGATCCAAAGCCAATTAAACAATGGACAAAACAACTAGACGCCACTACGGAATACCGCGGAGCGTGTGCCCAAGGTCACATTGTACACAAACAAGGACAATATGGATTTGAAAATTGTTTATATCTGAATATTTATACACCAATTTTACCTAAATCTAAAAATGAAACTTTAAAGGCTGTAATCGTTTGGATTCATGGTTACGCATTCACTTCGAGCTTCAGTCACATACACGGACCCGATTTTTTAATTGAAAATGACGTATTATTCATTACTTTAACGCACAGAATAGGTGCATTCGGATTTTTGAAAGTTAACGAATCGGATTCTAATGCGAACATGGGGCTAAAAGATATTGTCATGGGTCTTAAATGGATCAAGAGAAATGTTGAACAATTTGGTGGCGATAGTAAGAACATAACGGTCATGGGAAGTGGCTCTGCGAGTACATTTCTGTCATTATTATTGACAACAAAACACAGAAATATATTTTCAAAAATGATTTTACAAAGCGGTTCGATATTCTCTCCTTCATTGTACCAAATCAATCGTGATTTAGAGAGGTCTAAATTAGAAAACGAAATAAAGAAAGCTGGGTTTAAGAATTTGAAATCTGTTCCAACAAATAATATTATTCAAGCGTATAGAAAAATATACAGTAGTATGGACTTGATAAATTCCCAAAGGCCTCTTATTCCCTTCATGCCCACCGTAGAAAAAGAATCCAATAGAGCATTAATTAAAATAAATGTTAATCAATTATACAATACTATTAAAAATTTAGATGTAAAAATCCCAATTCTTATTGGATTTACGAGTCAGGAAAGTATAACAGAATTAATACCGTTCATTCATAATCCACATCATTTAAATTTTTTTAAGTCGTTTTTCAAGTTTATGGTACCATATTCAATTGGTTGCAAGTACGAATACTCAACAAAGACGTACAGAGCAATTTCCCACGAAATAAGAAATCAATACTTCAGGCGTGGCATTTCAGAACACTCCATTAAAGACTTTTTAAAGTTTTCATCCGATCTTCAAAAATATCCGATATATAAATATATAAAATCAAGATTAAACTCTGAAAGTAAAATCTACGTTTATAAATTCAATTATGTTGGAAAATTTAATGTGGCTAAGGCAACTTCGTTATCTGGTTCGACTTTAAAAATAAATGGTGCAGCACACGGAGATGAAATTTGTTACATTCTAAAGTGCGACCCTCAATGGGAATCATATGTAAAATTGAAAAATGTCAGCTTTGATAAAGATAGAGAATTTATAAATCAGATTTCTAAAATGTGGGCAAATTTCGCAAAAACAGGGGATCCAACGCCTTTAAACGCTTATTCTAATTTCACTTGGCTACCGATGACATTAAAAGACGATAATGTTTTTCTTTTTGATAAAGTGAGCAGATTAACAGATTCTGTTCCAGAACAAAAAATGTATAATTTTTGGAACGAACTTTTTAATAAATATTATGCACCAGATAAATGTAAAACATTCAAAGAGGAACTGTAAGAATATTATATTAAATCATTTTTATTATAGTCGATTATAATTGCACAAAATTAATTAATAAATAATATTTTTGTTCTTACCTTACACTCACACCATCTATGGCTTTGTTATTGTTATCAGTGAAATTGTAGAACTCATCGGTAATGAAAAAGGAATTTGCTGTTTTCTCCTTCAAAGAGAAGGTTTTACTGAACGTTATGTTTTCACATTCAGTATTTTGCATTCCTCGAAGTGAGTATGGCAGTTGAATAATTTCATTGGCTTCAAAGTCAAGTTTTTCATACAATCCTAAAGCTCCAATTGTAGCGTGATGCGATGTATTACCATTAGTTATGTTTAATGCGAATTCACAATTATATCCGTTATAAATTCTTAGTTGTGCAAGACCTTCTGATACCGGAGTTCCATAAGTAGGCTGAAAAATTAATAACTTGTACATGGGATTTTTTGTAAATATTTAAACTTCAAAATATACCGCAAAATATAACGATACTAACCAGCAGGTTAAGTTCGACGACACCGGATATAATGAAAGCACAAGCAGCAAGAACTCCTCCCCAAATCATTTTGTGTAATGGTTTTCGTACTAATTTACACCATGTTAAAAAGGGGTATATTGCCTAAAAAATTACACATACATGATGTATATACATATACATTGTAAAAACACAATATTTTTTATTGTTCAAGTTTAATTATTGAATGATGTATTTAGTAAGACAATAAAATTCTATACTCACCACTTCGAAAAGCGGGATGAAGATTAAAATTAGCAGAGGATTGAGTACTTGCATTTGATCAGCCTTTAAAGTCCACCCAGCGATATCCTGTTCCATTCTGTCAGCTTGGAATGTCCATCTCGAACCCTAAATTTTTTAGATTAGAAATGTTGTTTAAAAGTCTTATTCTATTCAACGTTTTTTGATAATTAATTTAAGCGGAATATTAATAACTTCACATGTTTAAACTTGTTCCCAACGCTATTTGTATGGGTGAATTTGTAAAGCACCGTGTGAGGTGTAGGTATTTGAGAGTTATTTAGAGTGTTTGCTATATTCGCCGACCTAAGAACGTAATATTAAAAATGTGTGTTAATTTAACCACTTATATTACAAATATTAACTTTCATATAATTAAAATAAAATTAATTTTTCAAACAATTTATGTTAATTATTTATTATAGTTAATTTCAGTGAAAACTATTGAGGCCACCATTCAAAACTCCAAATGTTTTATACGAAATAAAATTTTGACGTATATCCCATAAAGCGTTTAATTGCTTTCCCTGTTTTTTTTAAATGAATATTCACGTCCAACGTGGCTTATGGCAAAAACATCAGAACAGTGTTTCAGACTGCGCTATTCATTGGGATATAACCCTGACATTTGGGCAACCAATGAAGCCGGAATAAAAAGCACTTATTGGCCACTATATACATTAATATATATATACATATTTATAACTCATAATACATTTTTTTAGTTAATTAACAATAATGTTAACTTACTTGTTGATCAAATAGTGCCCAAAACACTGGTAGTGGTATAAACAATACAAGTACTCGAAGTAGGGATTTGACGTCTTCGATGAGGTTTGAATCGTATTTGTCGTCAGCGTGGTCCAGCCAGTGCTCCCTCTTTTCTTTGCTCTTGTAGGACCTTACCACGCCGTGCTATGATAACAATTTTATACTGATATATAAATCTTAACTCTATACATAAAACAAACAAAAGAACATTTAGGTTTGTGAAGGTAGATAACATATTAGTAATATAATGACGTTAATTACTGATCAAATGTGACAGTGTTTCTGTATATTTTAGAGATTTCATATACTATGTGAACAAAATTTCTCAATTCTTACACCGATGCAAGACGAAACCTTCGCCAGAACGTTTCCTGTGGGAGTTTTCATGACGTACAATCTTTTACCGGCCACGAAAAATACTGAAAAATATATGAACTATATTATTAATTTATACAGGTAAATAAAAAACATGTATTACGTTAAACGATGACGATAACATTAAATAAACAAATATTAAACATATTTTAGCAACATTAATAATATTGTATGGTTTAGGTAAATTTCAATAAACCTAAAATAAAAATGAATAAACAATGTTGTTAAAGGTTATATTAAAAAGGACCACTTATGATAAATTTGCGAAATGAGATGTGAGTATATTTTATTTTGAGGCAACAGAATTAACGAATACATCAACATCGAATCTCATGTTATTAGAAGAGGAACTTAGTCGGTCTTATAAGTAAGTATACTGCTTAGTCGTGGTAGAATTGTATTCGTTCTAGAATTTCAGGACAGCAAACTTGTCTATGTATTAACTTGAATACAATTAATATACAGGGAAAACAACACGCGAAAACCTATTAATGCGACTTGATGTGCTTACTAATTTGTATCTGAAGTTATGCAATTATGTCTCTTTATTATTTTTTTCAACAGTTTTTTGATATGACGCGTAACCTGCTATTTTATATTGATAATACATACAATGCCCGCAACCTTAACGAAAGTGTCAACAACAGCTGTACAAAGTTTGAATTCAGTCGGATAAGCACCGCATAAGGACCAATATAATGTTTATAAATTAAATATTTTTTCATTTGCGGATTCTGGAATTTACTAATTTATCATATTTTGGCAAAAGCAACCAAAGAATGTTTCTTTATTATGTCAATGTATTCATTTGTAATTTGTAGTTATAAAGAAATGTGTTACAGAATAAAATTTTGAATTACTCGTTATTTTAAAGGATATCTAATTACTGTTTCATATCTCAAGTTGTAACTGACACTGATATTTTTGTTATTTTTTTCATATGCACTTTTTATATCATGATCATTACTTACATTTGACTAGCACAAATAGCTGTTTCATTTTTTATGAATATTTACATTAGTATATTAGTATATTAATATATTAGTATTGAAAATATATACTTACTTATAGAAACAATCATGAGAATACCAGGAACACCAAATGCCAATGAATAACAATCGTTATCGCCGAAGCAGTGTACATCTGCTCTTAGAATAGGCGTGAGGAAGGTGGATATCAAACTCCCCGCGTTGATGGCAAAATAGAATAGCGAGAAGAAATATCCCAAATATCTCTCTTGTTCTGGCAATTTGAATTGGTCTCCGCCGAAGGCCGATACACAGGGCTTAATACCGCCAGTGCCAAATGCTATTAGTAATAGAGCTATAATTGTGAATTCCCTAAAAAGATAAAATCATTGTATTATAAAAAATATTTTCAAATGATAGATTGATCAAAAGATAGATAACTCACAATTGCGGCAAATTTACTGGCGGCATGGCTGAGAGTGATATAAGGACGCTTCCCGTCGCGTACACCAAAGATAGATAAAATATTGTCCTAAAATAAAGGCATTTTATGTGTTATTTAAACGGAAAAACCTTTGATATTAACCAGTTACTATCTTTAGAATGCAAAATTAACAACCTAGTTAGGACAAGTTAGCCAATATAACAGGGCCTTGTAATAATACTATAACTAGCTATTAAAATATTCAAGAATAAACAACATTTATACATACATATAAATATTTAATGATTTTTTTTTTCTTTCCTTTTATGCGAATCTAAAAAAAAGCATAAAAGGTCTAACACGTATGAAAATATAATTATATATTGAAAATATATTGAAAATTTATTGAAAATTAACATATAACATCCCATCTTATGGCCTCCAATGGTAACATGACGGCTGATAGATTTTTCGCCGGGAGGTTTATCCTTGCCCCCATTCCACGCGGTCATGATATGTACAGTAGTAACTTATAATTTCGATTTGTGTATAATTATTTAAGTTCTTAAAAATATAGTTAATGGTTTACCTGAATCTTCCTAACCAACCGTCAGCAATCATGGCGCCGATTAGAGGAAAGAAGTATGCAAACATCGTGAATACATGGTATATGACAGTAGCACTGTCATCTCCGTACCCGAGTTTGTCCCGTAGATATAAGGACAAAATTGCTGCAAAAAATAATAATTTAATGAAATTGGGAAAGATTTACACTTTTAAGTCACTTTAAATATTCGTTTATATAAAAAGATTAAAAAGATACATTCTAGACGTTTAAATGAGGTTAAGTGCAAGGACAAAAAACAGATAAAGCAAGCTGCTTTGAATTTCATTTTGAAATTGAGAAGTCAGTTATCAGGTAACATATTCGAGTAGGTACATTGTTAATCCACGTGTAGAACACACGTATACACACATACTCATACGCCAATTTCACGTGGTATTTTAATAATCATCAGTTATTTCACTATACTGGTCTTAAATGTCGTAAAAATCTTTGAATAAATCTTTATATAAATTTATGTTGTTATTTGTAAATAAAATAATCAATTAAAATAAAACAGTCATCTTATCTTGGGATAAATTATCTCAATGATCATCGACGTGATTCGACAGAAAGTGTATTTATATAAAGCTTACATAGTTATCTTAAAAACCCGGATATTTGTTGAGTAATTGTCACATTCCGGCTAAAATGCATTCGTAGTTAAAATATATTAGACAATTTTGACCTTCGGTATGTAACTTTTTAAAACAAATTGGAATCACCAATAAATTGGATTACAATTAAAAACTTATGTATTCGTTTAATAATCAATCATATTCATAGAATATTAATCATTTTATTGTTTATGCTGCGAAGTATGAATAAAATTTAAAACAACTGTTTGAATATTTAGATCTCTTAAATAGTCTTAACGTAATTGTTTCGATATTCTGTAACGATTGTCGAAGTGCAAGAGAAATAGTTTACTTAATGAGTACATGTGTCTAAGTGAATGATTACTTCATTGTATTCTTGAAGATATATAATACATTTTTATACAAGTATCTTATGTCAAGATATTATTATTTATATAAATTCTATTGTCATTGTAATGACTACATTTCATTAGATAAACAAATCTTAGATCAGCAGTGCTATTCTGTAAGAAATCATTTTATTGCTCATCCGTGAAACGTAGACAATCGACTTATGGCGATATATTATTTTGATTGATATATTTTTGAAATGTAATTATTATGGTCTATTTCTCATAACACTTTTTGAAATTTCACGAACGTTTTCTGCGGTGAGTCTTGAGTTTGCTTTAATAGAATAGCCTACTGATTAAAATCATCAATTTTAGAATGTTTATAAACAATGACTGTTGAAAATAATGCTATATTTAATCTTTTTGTAATTATCGCAATTATCGCATTACTACACACTAACAATATATACTTTATATGTATATAACGACAATATGGCCTCACTATGAATCTTGCAATGATATTTGTCTGTTTTATGCACTTGAAGCGACGTGACTGACCGATAATATTAGGTCCTTACATATGAAATTGGCGTTTTGTACGGGAGAAATATAAAGTAAAAATTTTTTTTGTACCCGTACTCGTACTCTTAAATATACTGATATTTCATGTTTTCTAATTCTAACGCTAATTTCATATGTAAGGACCTAATATATAGTATATATATACTCTATAATATATTATAAATTGATAGCATTCCTTACGCTATTCAAACACCATATTTAAAATATTGTTATGATATGATCGGAATGTGAATAATATATTATTAACTGCGCACTGAAAAGCATTAGTTCATGTAGCATCTTTCTTTATTCTAGTATTAATTGAATTTATAAATACGTATACTTATTTATACAGTTCACAATATAGATGGTAGATTAGATAACAATAACAAAGCCAAAATGTTATACGACTTCTTAATTTTAAATCTATAAAACATTCTTGTTTTAAATTTTATTAAATTATTTTATTATGAACAAATAGAAATCTCGGAAACTAACTTAGTATATTTTGAAATTAATTTAGTTAATTATGCTATCTCTTATAAATTATGAAAATTTGTAAATGATATGATAAGCTACTTACTTCGCATTCCATAGTAAGAAAATCTCTCGCAAAACTCATTTGTGACGATGAACCCAACTGCCTTCGGATAGGGTAGATTCTGGAAAAAAGAAATACATTTAAACACACAATTTATAATGTAGCAAATTCTTATAATTTTTACGGTGTTTATTAGTTCGCCTGCTAATTTTGTATAAAAAGTATTTGAACTAAGAACATTTGTAAACTTATTATGTATGAAATAAAAAATACTGCGAAAAGCCAAGCCTCAAAATAGTATTTTAATCATAAATTGTCATATTCGGATAAATGAAGCCTGTTCCTCTGGCGTCGGGCAATATCTGCGGTGTTGGAACTCTTAATATGTTGATTCTGATCAATTTGGTCGTATTAAGCAATCTTCGAGCCCAGATAATATAATTGATTAACAAAGTCAAGTCATTAAGCCTATTGAGAAAATTATAAATATTCCTTTTACTCTCCAGATATCTTATACTTTTCTATTATGCACTTTCTATAGCTCTAAATAAAACTAATAATTTAAATACGAATTAAATAATGTAACTCTGGCTGTTTGTTACATTTATTCGCGTATTTAAATAGATAAGCGTGGAAGTAACCTGGGGTCAAGATGACCGCCGCAATGACATATTTATATTATATGATAAATGATTTATGGGAAAAATAAATTTGAGGCTGATGAAGTCGCGTGGAATATTATATAAGTGTACGACATAAATGTGAGAGGAGTAAAGAAGTATTCGTAAGGTTTTTTCGTTTTTATAAACATAGATTGTAAAGAAAACTGGTTACATTCAAATGACCAGAATGTTTTACAACTTTTTTACAGGTTTGTTGATTAAATTGTTGACCCATTCCGTTAAAATTATATTAAAGTTTTATTTATTCTTATGTTATACACTTACAATGCTATTCAAGAGTACGGATACGGTCACAATTTCATTATAAGTTTTCATTGTATAACAACGAGATATTGGTATTCTTAAACGTATCAAGTCGGAGAAAACTATTAACATTATCTAGGTGTTAGTTATTAGTATGATAATAAAACTCTCCAGTAAAACAAATATTCAAATTGGGATTTAAGCTATATTTCGAGGTGGTTATGATGTATGTATGCTATATTTAAAAATAAACATTTTTTGTAATTTTCTTTTGTTTTGGAAACATACAATTTTTGTTTTAATTATAAATAATAGTTACCTACTTACTTTAATTATATATCAATTAAGATTCTACTTCAAAAGTGATGCTTTCAATATTCGGTTACTACTCCGGTGTTCTATATATTCGACCAATTTTTTAATTCGCAATTCGAACAAATAGTAATCAATATTCGATCGAATCCCTAAACTTGTACAATCCATTAGATTTGAGTTAGTGATTATCTTTATTAAATTATAAAATTCTATGCTCTATATTTTTTGGTTTATACTGTTATTATTTTCTAATTATTAAAATAAGAAGGTTTTTTTTCAAATAAAACGATTATAAAAGTCTCCGCCTGTAAGCTCACTAGTAAGATAATAATATTTTATGGTAAATTTATTTGGTTATATTATTGTTAAGACTTCACCAAACAGGTACAACGTTCTTAAATTAATTCAAGGACTACTCTTACTATACTTACTATTATTTAGATATATGTATTTAATTGAAATCGTAACGTGGCCATAGAGTGCAATATAAATAAACCGCAACCGTAACCGTAACAGCCTGTGAATGTCCCACTGCTGGGCTAAAGGCCTCCTCTCCTCTTTTTGAGGAGAAGGTTTGGAGCTTATTCCACCACGCTGCTCCAATGCGGTTTGGTAGAATTCACATGTGGCAGAACTTCAGTGAAATTAGACACATGCAGGTTTCCTCACGATGTTTTCCTTCACCGTAAAGCACGAGATGAATTATAATCACAAATTAAGCACGTGAAAATTCAGTGGTGCTTGCCCGGGTTTGAACCAACGATCATCGGTTAAGATTCACGCGTTCTTACCACAGGGCCATCTCGGCTTATATATATAAATAAAACTCGTTAAAATTAACTAAGCTAGATGCATATTGCCATTACTATCTTATCTTCATCTTCAGATGACTGAATAAAATCAGATGGAATAATTTGACTTTAATCTGAACGGTCATTAGTCGACTATAATTGCGTCACATCGTCAGCAGTGATGAACATTAGATTATAGATTAAAGCCAAATTAATCAATTTGTCTTTGATCAGCCCTTCAGAGACCTGAGATAATACGTTTCTCTTTAAAAATTATGTTATCCGTCACATTTTCCCGCTTAAAATTATGTTTTTGTGTTTATTTTATTTACCGATAATGCGCACGTGTTTTTTTAATATGAAATAATGTATGTCAGATTGACTAAAAACTGTAAGAGTTCCGTGATCGGCTACGGAACCCTTAAATAGTAGACCCACAGTTAACGACAAAATAATAATGTTCAATTTAAACTAAGTACTTCAATGATTGAGTTATATATAGGCCATGTCTCAAATTCCTTAACTAATGCAAGCGATGTCTTTAACCGCTTCAAACTGGATCATAGTAAATGTGCCACTTGCCATGTATTAACTAAAAGTTTTTTTTATCTTACTGTGATAAATCATCTCGATTTAGACCATATCAATTTCGTCCATTACAAAATAAATTTGTCATTACTTACCAACTTATTTTGTATTTAAAGACATAATTATATTTAAATAATTATTTAATAAAAATATATATATTATATTATTAGCTTACCTTTAACTAAAATAATATATATATATATATATATATATATATATATATATATATAGGTATATAAATCTATTTGACAGTTTGAAGAAATAGCAGTAATCTCATAATTATTGATATTGTCACAGGTAATTATTATTAGGTTTTAAAAGTTGGCAACTATAGTGTCCTTACGTCTCACGGCATCACTGATTGCCGTTTCTTTGCGTTTCTTGTTCTGTTTCGATTTTTATATTCTCTTTTTGTATCGTTCATGGAACAAAAATAATCACTTAATTTGTTTCTTCATGTTTAATAGAACATTTAGGACGTCTGTCAAATTTATGCAATATCAAAAAAAACTGCGTCATTATAAAAAAAAATACACTTTGATATATTTTTAATAATGTGATACAAATGAAGACATAAATGGAAAATTAATCAAAGAGATGATTTTAAGTAATTGGTAGTTTTAAGTTTTTTTAAGCTGTAGATTTTTTTTTAAATCGGATTCGGATCTATTTTTGGAAACCATAAACTTAATGCTAAAGCATTAAGTTTATGGTTTAATTATAAAACGGCACATATTATTTTTATGCAGAAATAAAATACGGTATTTGCTAAAATACAAGTTTTGTAAGAATATAAAAATTGAGATATAACCAAAACATTATATAACAACAACTCGAATGAGGTCCTCATGAATTATTTATGTTCAAGTTGAACGATACGATAGTATTTAAATAATAATCAATGTATCGATCTTCAACTGAATTAGTACAGCTAATATTAATTATCGTTTGATATTAATTACGCAGAAACCTTAATGCATATTTATTTATAGGTCGAGTAGGTCATTCTCTTAGCATTTAATCCTCATATTTTAAAAGTATTCTAGGACAATTTAAGTGTTTTTGAGTGATGTGAAATTTTAAAAAGTAAATTGTTTTGTTTTTTATACCTCGTTTGAATGTGATAATAGTGTAAAAATATATTTAACTCATCGGATAAAAAGCGATAGCTATTGATACGATATCTACTTTTTTTAAAGTTAGTGTGGCAATACTTTGTATTTCTATGTTTGACCCAGATACATCGACTATTGCACAACTTATCCTTAAATGTTTTTACCAAATTGTTACAAATGGTACATAACTGAATGACAATTTCAACATTTTATCCTATAGAAGGCACAAACTTGGCGATGATCCGTTTGTGAATTTCCATTTTTATTCGTATGACGAAATTTTGACCATTTTAAGATAAAAACATAAAAACTTTTGCTTCATTAGTTTATGCAATATTATTCTCTTGAGCAATACCTTAATTTAGATTTTTTTTTTAATATTAATTCCGTTTCTATTTTTTGTTCTAATTTTTTTTAAGTTTTATTTGTGTTATATTTTAATATGTAATCGCTCGATTGTCATTTTATATGTTATAGAAGAATATTAATTAAAAAAAAAAAAAAACAATATATATTGTAGAAACAGGAAAAACTTTCATGGCATGTTATGTAGATTTTTAGTTTTTATTCATTAGGTTTAGTATTCAAATTTAATTATTATCATAAATAAAAAACGGTTACGCTGATGTAAATGAGTCGTAATTATGAACATCATTTTAAAATCAGAACGAACATTTATATAAATTAAGAAACCAAATATAACCTAAGCCACGGACTCAAATGTCTGTGAAAAAAATTGTAATTGAAATAATAAAAAAGAAACGTATAGTGAATAGAAAATAGCACGAGTCACAAAAAACGCGTATAATTAGTGTTTAAGAGGAAAACAAATTTTTTAAATTAAATTATCTTTATCTCGACATCAATAACACGTCTATGAAAAAGATCAACAACATCCTTCTTTACTTAAACGTTTTTACGTTTATTTACTAATCCCACTCCTATTTTACGTTATTTATTTTGAATAAGCTGTTATTATAACCGCAGTTATTTTTAAATATCAATTAATTTTTTATTACTAATATGTCTGCATTTAAAAAAAATCTGATCTTGTTTCTATGAGCACTCCAGATATCGATATACATTACATGCAAAAATAAACATTTTGAAACTTATAACCTCGGCAATTCTACGCTGATTCGTCTGTTAGAAGGAAAACAGAAATGAAGTTCCATTCGATCAAGTCGTTTTCACTGTCTCGACCGAGTAGGTATGTCAAGGCGAACTGATTCGTACAAAATGAGATTCTGTGAAGGTAATCACTGCAATGAGCAATCACTGTTAGGCATACAGCGTTTACTATGCATGACAACCGCTACGTTAGTGTTGCATTATTTTGATTTAGCTACACAACATTAAACTGCAAACTTAAGACCTAATTTAACAAAATTTGATTTGTTTTTTTCTTAGATTCATGCAAAACTTCTAATCCTATTGATACTGCATAGACATTATAATAGGTTTTAAAGTGAATATTTTTTGAGATGTAGATCTAGTACATACTTTATTATGTCAACGAGTAGGAGCAAAATGTCGGTCCTGCCGCGTTTTGGTTGCATACTTTTACTTAAACGTGAAAATTCCATTAATTCTGGCAGAATTATTGGTATATATTATGTTCATGTTTATCTAAAACAATAAATCCAGCAAACTGTTGATTATTTTTCTATCTATAAAATGTACTTAAAATAATTTTCATAGATAAAAATCAGTGCAGTACGAAAAATTTCTCAGTAGTATAATTGCTTTAAAAATTGCTTTGCTGTTTAATATTTTCACAATATTAAGAGTTCACTTGCAAATAAACTGTTAGCTAACTTAACTATTACTTGAATTAATTTTTAATTAACTTCACTAACTAAGATTGTTATAATAATACAGAACTTTGATTTTATGTTATGGGCAAAATTGCTTTTTTAAGCCCCACTACTGCGGACTTCACTGTAGGTCTTACTGTAGGTACGGTATTAAACTTTAAAATAGAAAACCCAATTGAGTTTGTTGCATGTATTTATGTTATTTTTGGAAGAAATAATGCGTTATTTATATAATATTTCGATATTCCTTGCGGTATTGGATTTGATCAACGCACTGTTGAAAGATTGATTGACAGATTGGTGCAATCGGTTGGCATGGGATTCAAGTATTAAGAATAATAATATTAATGTCTCATATTAAAATCCATAATATGAAGTCGTGGTTTGAAATAATAATTCCTAAACCTTCCTAAACGGAATATAGTAATCAGGGGCTCAATTAATAAATCAAACAGAATAAAACCAATCAATAAGAATAAAACCAGACCAGAGATTAACTGGTGGTAGGGCTTTGTGCAAGCTCGTCTGGGTAGATACCACTAATTCATCACATATTCTACCGCAAAACAGCAGTACTTGGTATTGTTGTGTTCCGGTTTGAAGGGTGAGTGAGCCAGTGTAATTACATGCACAAGAAACATAACATTTTAGTTCTCAAGGTTGGTGGCGCATTGGCGATGTAGGCAATGGTTAACATTTCGTACAATTTCAATGTCAATGGGCGTTGGTGACCACTTACCATCAGGTGGCCCATATCCGCCTACCTAAACTATAAAAAAAAAGATAGTGGGGGTCTTTTACCTATATCTTACAATCAAACACACTTGATAATATGAAAATAGCTAAGTATGACATAAATCCCAAAAATTGACTATTCATTTTACAAAAAATGAATAAAAAGTATAAATATTTTAAGCAAGAAACATTTTAAAATAGGTACTCACTCTTATTGATATTTGGATGTTGAACGCTCTCGAGATAAACATAACAACTCAATTTTTATCATCATATTTCAAGAGCTGTCATTGTACTTTCGGCCTTGAGACGAAGGAATTTACGGGAACCTCTTGTGAACTGATTGCCTTGTCTGTATTTCTTATTTTTTTATAAAATAATTGAATTACGTTCAATCAATAGAACAACTACATTTCATTTAATTGTAATTATTTTAATAGGTCACCAATCATTACTATTACTTTTTTTATAGTTACCACAGACGAAACACGTATATTTATGATATTACGAATACTTGAAAAGATTTTGCGTTAAGATAAATTTTGATTTTGAGTTTCTTATGTTCAAAATCAAAATTTATTTAAATAAGTTATTTAGAATCGTCATTTCACAAAATAAATTAAATTTAATACTACCTTCAGTTCGGAATATAGATTCTACCAAGAGATTTACTAAGATTCTATCTATCTGGCAAGAATCTTAGTTACTCTTATTCATAAAAATAATGTACGTAATATACATGGTTATAATCACATTCATCTTAAAAAAATCAACGAATACTATCTCCAAGCTGTTTTGTAATCTTAAACGGAATAATATGGCCTATTTGTTTTTTTCTAAACCGGAGCTTGAAGTGATCGTAGATGCAGGTGAAAATTCTTAGGAAGTTAAATTGTAATAAAAGTTTATCTGTAATAGTTTTTTATCTCTGTGTCTGCATCTATGAAAATGTCTTGATTTTCGGTTAATAAATTCATGCGTAACGTCAGTAGGTACATAGTAGTACGTCTTGTAGAATAGATGCATCAAACCAGTATGATTATATATGTATGTAAAGGTATATACGATATATATACGTGTTTTATTTTCTTTCCTCTACCCTAAGGTTGTCTGATGGAAGAGATCGCTGCCTTAGTGATAGTTGATAAGGCCGCCTTTTGTACATTTTCCTTGTCTGTATTCTATTCTGAGCCTCATTTGTGTACAAAAGAATTTGTATTGTATTGTATGATTATTATAATCGTATAATATAATATATTAGTATTGTAATATGTAAATCGTAGTAAGCAATAACATAAGAAAAATAACAGTTCGTATATGTAACTGAGCAAAGTGCGTATTTGTTACATCAATTGAATACTAGAAATAAAAATAAAAGAATCATTCCAAGCTTCCGTCTTAATAAAGTTAGTCAATAGTTTTCAGGGCTAGGTAAACGCAATTATAATAAAATTCCACAATCTTTACTTTGGTTGCCACAAAGCAGGCTTCAATTAGTTATAAGAAATAATCTTATTAGTAAAGACTGTTACTCTGTTACTAAATATGTGTGACAAAAATGCGTGGATTGAATGATCGCTGGATCTCGTGCAGGAACTAAGTCGAATAAATGTAATTGATACAAATTTGTATTTTTGTAAAAAAAGAGTAACTATTGAATTTATTTCTTATTTTGTAGAATAGGTAGGTAGACGAGCAAATGCGCCACCTGAAGGTAAGAAATGTTAACCATCGCTTACATCGCCAATGCGCCACCAACAATGGGAACCAAGATTTTATGTCCCTTGTGCCTGCTTTAAAGCTGGCTCACTCACCCTTCAAACCGGAATACAGCAATACCAAGTACTGCTGTTTTGCGGTAGAATATCTGATGAGTGGGTGGTATCTACCCAGACGAGCTTGCACATAGCCCTACCACCGAGAAGAACTGAGGTTCTTCTCAGTAGAATACACATTTCGAACCGGTGATAACGCTTGACGATTCATGAGTACTTGTAAAAGTCTATTTGAATACAAAATATTTTGATTTTTAAAGATCTCATATCCTCTTAGGGCCGACACACGTAAATGAATGTTGGTCAATTTAGTATTGCGATACGATTTACGACCGTACTGTGAGACAACTAGTTTCCTATGATCGTGAACATTGGTCGAATGTCTTGACTTGTCCGCTACAGAACGTAATAAATACATTGCTTTTAAGTTCCTATGAAAATTATATTATTATATGAAAAATACTAAACGCAGAAGATTCTGGAATGATCCAATTGAAAATGTAATGCATTTAAAAATAGTTGGATTACGATTATGAGCCTTTTTGTTTATTAAGTGCTTTAAATGCAATAAAGCATCATAAGGGATGAACATGCTGTGAGCTGTGTGAAAACGCAATGTAATGTGTGTTACGCGCTAAGATTGAAGTACCACCGCCAATACAAACGACGTTCTTATGACACGACCGGCAGCGTTGCTGATTTTGCCGTCGCGATGTTACACGTTGCATGGCCTTTACGTATGTCAGATCTTAAGGGAAAAGTTTGTAGCTTAATCTAACCACGCTTTAGAACTGCGTCTGTGTTGGACAAAGGAAATCAACAAAATATTGTCAGTAGAGTTTTCGATCACATTTGATATTAAATAATATCTAATATATTAGAATGTATCTTTCTTAATTTTTTCAATTACAACCGCAAGACAAGTGCCACATATGGTACTTCTTCTTTGTCCAAACCTTCTTCCCAGTTCAGCTCGGGTCGGGTATCTTTGTACGTCGGCGCCAGAGAGCTCTGTTTTGTGTGCCACATATGGCACAGTGTCGCGTTGAAACTTTTTTACAATAAATATATATATTGTAAAAAAGTAATATAAATATAATTTATTGTAAAAGTTTCAACGCAATCTAATGAACAATGCGTAAAAGCAAAGACGACGAACAAAAACAAGCATTCATTTTTATATAAGATATAACAATTATCCATAACAACGTCTTAGGAATTTGTGGAGTTCGCAGTCTGTTATCAACTTCACTATAAAGACTGCTTTTGTACGAAGTTATATTCGAAGTAGAAGCATAATTAAAATTCATGCAGCCATTACGCACCTCTACACTAATGATAATTAATCAGTGAATATCTTAATTTATGCCAGACCTCTGATATCGTAATAAATCATTTTTGTCATGCATATATTTTTTAAAGCGATACTCAACTACATTCTGGTATCAAATGTAAGTTTTATTAACTTTGAATTTTGATATTATAATACATGACAGATGACAAAGTAGTTGACTGCTTGTGATTGTTATTATCTCAGATAAAGACAAAAAGATAAAGTTACAAGAGTATTTCGTAAGGCTAGCAGTGAAAGATGATGATAATACATACGATAGATAATTCCACTTATCACAGAATCTTTGACACTCTATTTTATTTTTTAAGATTTATGTATTTATACCATTGCATTTATAAAAAAATATTCGAAAATCGGTTTCTTATAGAAATTAAAAAAATATATATATTTTATATATCCTTTGAAAGTACTATTCTATTTTCTAATTTGGTGTACAAATAATATTTCATACAAATTCTATTATGTAGTGAAACTTTGAAATGTATATCCGTAAAGGCGCTTCTCCAACTAGTCGATTGGTTTCGGGTATGACCGCTATGCCAATTTAGTGTCGCCCATAATCGATACGTGTTTTAATGTTACACAAACAACGAGCGCCACCAACAAGACGCTCGAGGCCGATCGATGCCTCGTTCGTTTAACTGTTCTCCAGTTTTATACAAAAACTACAACTACAATAAGTCAATATAATTGACAAATGCCGCTATTTATTTTCTGTGCGGAGCCAAATAATTTTCCCTCTTAAATTTTTTACTTAAGGGTAATTTGTTTTTGTAAATGTCTCGGTACATTTAAATATACAGTTGAATAAGGATTTCGTTCACAAAACGAAATAAACCGCAGGTTGAACTATTAAAAAATTTGAGATATCCATAGATTACAGAAGTTGCATATTTTTTGTTCAAAATTTTGTTATATATGTATATATTGAATGCAAAGTAGTATTCTTTATAAAGGGAAACTTGATTTTCGACCGTACCGTTACTTGCATCGTGACAACAAGTATTGTGTATTTTAAGTCAGCTACCGAATTTCCTTAAATTTAAAGTATGTATGTAAGTTATGTAAGTGTATATTGTACTCATCTTCGAACAATAGATATATATGCGTTATAATGTCATCGTTTGCCTGAAAATCGGCCGGCTCGACGTATATTTTTCTATAACTAACGATTTTCTTTTTCGTTTCGTACATTGACTTACTTATGATATCTCATTTATATATCTACATTATATATCTATCGCCTTCTACTCGCATCCAGCCAGCTTCGTAGACTATGGCCTAACAATTCTAATATTGAGGAGGCCCGTGACCAGCAGTGCTGATATAATATATATATAAGGCCATATGTACAACGTACTACAATTGCTATTCCAGTCTACAATTTTTCAATAAGAGTTTCTCTTTGTGATATTTGAATGATTTGCTAAGATTTCCTATAATTTGCGTCTTACGTTCTTTGTCAACATATCATATTTTATTTGAAGCATAAGAATAGAGCTAAAATTATAAAAAATGCATAGGTGAAATAAATTATATAATTAATTATAATTTTATTTTGCATATGCTCAAATACACATTTGAAATCTTACATCCGTAATAAAACCGTATATACATTGAGATGTTCCTGCGATACATATCTAACTTCCTTTGTTTCACAGTTTTGCAGAATTAATGTTCATTAGTAGTTTATTTATAAGTTATTAAATAAAAGAAATATTCATACACAAAAATAGTGAATCCAGTATGAAGAAGAATTATTTAAGAAATGTACTTTTGATTGTTTTTGATATTTCTGAATGATACAGTGACTGTAAGAGAGAGCGCACTGATTGACACATTCACTTCTAATCTAGATCAAAGTACGTTACGTAAGGTACATACATAATATTGTATTTTTATTAAGCTAAGCCGTAAAATTAGTACGACAAATAAAATTTCGTACCTTCACACTATCCCAGGATATCAGTATAAAAAAGTAAGTTGTAAATGTAACAGCCTGTAAATGTCCCACTGCTGGGCTAAGGCCTCCTCTTCCCTTTTTGAGGAGAAGGTTTGGAGCTTATTCCACCACGCTGCTCCATTGCGGGTTGGTGGAATACACATGTGGCAGAATTTCGATGAAATTAGACACATGCAGGTTTCCTCACGATGTGTTCCTTCACCGAAAAGCACAAGAAAAATTATAAACAGAAATTAAGCACATGATAATTCAGAGGTGCTTGCCCGGGTTTGAACCTACGTTTATCGGTTAAGATTCAGACATTCTTACCACGGGGCCATCTCGACTTTTAGATCAGTATTACAAAATTATAATTAATTTTATTTTCCCAAATGATAATACGTACCCAATATGTACGTATATTAGTAAGGTACGACATTAAGATAATTTATATTTTATATCTTTAGGAATTATGTACATTTCAAAATGTAAGTTTAACTATTCAAGTATGTATGTACCTATGTTGTTAAGATAAGTTAGAGAAGTAACTTTTTATTTAGAAGAAAAAAATATCGGGATCCTTAAGTTTTTATTGGATCACTGTATTTTTCCTTATCGAAATAAATAGCTTATTAAAATGTCCAAAATAAAATATTTTAATTTTAGCTTTACAAAGCAATAACATATAAATATTATGTAGCATTTGTGTTTGTTTGTATCAAATTAAGAATTATGATTATATTAAAATTAATTATTATTATTGTAAGTATTCGATTTAGTTTTTTTTACATATTAATGTATTTTATTTAAAGATTTCGTATTTCGCAAATTGCTTAAAACCTTTTCGCAAAGCAATGAAGTCTAAATAATTGACCTAGAAATCTCTTTAGGCACTAATAAACACCAAAAAATAAGAAGAACGTACCATAAATAAACTATTATCATGTTTTATAAGAATTATTTGAGCAAAATAATTTGCTTTTGAATTCAATTTATATTTATAATAAGTGTATTGATGTTGTTGTAATTCACAGGTACCTAAGAGATAAATGAGTATACGTTATATAAAATTCGTACAAGGACGTAATAAAATACTTTCGCCTGAGCTTGGTATATTAAATTTAATAACATTAAGTTAATTTTAAAGTAATTTAACATACAGAAAAATAATACAAGCTTTAAACGTGATCTCTTCTGTATATCTGGTACACGTAGGTAATAAATATATAAAATAATAAAAATTCGCATATTCTTAAAAATATAATAAATAACATACGAGTGTAGCAGTATTGCGTAGTATATTTAAATGTATTGATTTAAAATTAATAAAAAATGAATAAAATCTTACTAAGCAACTTTAAAAAATATAAAAACATGGCTACCTCCTTATTGTAGGTATTTTAATTTAATATTTTATTTTTTTAATTTATCTGTTTCGAACGATAATAAGGTAAGATTTGTAATGTGAACTTTAATAAATAAGTAAAAGATTAACTTTAATAAACGATGATAGATAGCGATGCATAAAAATAATAAATATCAGTACAAATATTCGAAAATGCATGAATGTTCTACTACAATCGTAACATTACAATGGACTAAGTATACAAAACGAAAGTTAATAAAATTTTATACGAACCCCGGACGTTTTATCAGCCATTATATCTTATTGTAAATTTCATAGAAACAAAAAACCTTTCACCGTTTATTTTGTAATGTCAGTTTATCAGGCGCGAAATATTATTGAACGTCACGTCTGCGACTGCGCAGACGAGCGCGCGAATAGTAGCCGCGAACACAACTAACTGACAGGTTACCATAATCATTATCGCGTGTCAATCGTACTCTGCGTTGAAGTTGGTCATTTGAAAACGATGGCTTACGTTTTATGAATCATGATATTCTTTAATGACGTGGTAAGAATTATTTCGACTTAGGATTTAACACACGAACAAACCAACGCTGACTTTTATTACGTCATTAATTACTGGGATTCCCCAATTTGAATTGTAACCTGAATTAAGTATGTATAAAAAGAGTTTCTTGATTTTGACGTTAATAGAAAAATATATTCGTATGTTATGGGATGTAATGAGTCCTTCTGACCGATTACGGCCACAGCGCGCGGCTTTGTCGAGGGAGTCTATAGCTAACTGCGCAGAACGTTGTATAATACACAAGTGTTTGCGCAGTACACAAATGCACTCTCTATTCCATCACTCTAATAATACGATAGACCGGCAATTTGACGTGAGCGCAAAGAGTTCAGGCGCAAATCCAACAGCTTTACAGTTAACATGCTTACCGAAGGATGGGAATATAAACACTGCGTTACTGTAATGTGATGATGCTGATGATTTTATTTCTAATTGATCCTCAATCACGTAAAAAAGGTAAAATTACGTGATCTCATTTTAACTCTAAAATAAAAAAAGGAATTTAGGTATCTAGGTATCTCAGGTAATAGTCCAACTGCTAGGGCGTCTCCTTAAAAGAAGAAAGGTTTTAAATTCCACCGCACTGTGCCAAGGCGGGTCCGGATATACATGTGGCTGAATATCATACGACATATGCAGGTTTCCTCACGATGTTCATGACTAGTGAGTAATGCGAGATGAATTATGAACTTTGATGAACACTCCCGGGTTTGAGCCAACGATCGTCAGTTAAGAATCATGTATTTTAACTACTAGACCATCTCGGTGCAGTCAATACATAATATAGTTCATTATGTCAAGACATTACTATTTTAAGTCAGGCACTCGCAAGCTGGCCGAATTTTTATATTTTTATTTTAATATATAATGTGATATATCATATGATTTAATAATATTATAATGTAATGTAATTAGTTTTATCAACAATTTTATTTATTTCCGTTTGGAGAATATATATTAAAATGCACTCAATTTGATTATGCTATGATGTGCATTAACCATAATTATGCTTTTGGAATATATTAAACAATTTTTTTAATAATATAAACATTATACGTACGTATATTGCATAAAAATGTTGTATATAATTAGTTTAATTAAATTGTGTTTTTATACCATCAGTATCACCGGAATAATAGTTAAAATTGGAGGAAATACATAAATGTTTCTAATGATATACCCTAACTTACTATAAATGAGGAAGAGAATTCGTTTTTTTTTATAGAATAGGAAGGCGGACGAGCATATGGGCCACCTGATGGTAAGTGGTCACCAAACGCCCTTAGACATTGGCATTGTAAGAAATGTTAACCATCGCTTACATCACCAAGGCGCCACCAACCTTGGGAACTAAGATGTTATGTCCCTTGAGCCTGTAATTACACTGGCTCACTCACCCTTCAAACCGGAACACAACAATACCAAGTACTGCTGTTTTGCGGTAGAATATCTGATGAATGGGTGGTACCTACCCAGACGAGCTTGCACAAAGCTCTACCACCAGTGAGTGAGTTTGTTTGTTATGCCTTCACCTTATAACTACTTAACCGATCATCGTGAAAATTTTGCATACACGTAACAAGAAAAGAAAAGCAGTTCATGTTACGAAAAACGGTAACATTAGCTTAATAACTATACGATCGTTTCATGTCAATTAAATTTGTGTAAATTCAGACAAAATAAGCAGGTGGCAGTTGGTGGTAGGTGATAGGTACCACCATTGGATATTATAATAGCGGGAGACCACTAAACAGTAATATTTAGTATTGTTGTGTTCAAGCTTGAAAGGTGAGTGAGCCAGTGTACCTCACACACATTCACAAGGGACATAACTTCTCAGTTACGAAGGCTGGTGTCGCATTGGCGATGTAAGGAAAATTATTAAGTTATTTGAACATCCAACTTATTATAATTTTAACATTTAATACTCAGTCACGAGAATTGGCATAGGTGAATTAAAATAACTAACTCTATTTATTTCGAAACGTTCCAAGTATAATTAGATGATCAACTTGTAAGTTTTATTATTTTATAAGTATGAGAATGTTCGTTTGTTCGTTTGAAAGTTTGTTCGTTTGAAAGTTCCAATAGCACACAAAGTACTAATCAAATACACAAAGAACTTTCACAACTCGGAGTTTCCGGATGACAATAACGCTATTTACAGTGTACGTGATACTAACGCACCGACTTCGCTCGCGATGAAAAATTATCCAAATTAGTAGATTTATTTTCCCGTTACCTACTTGTAACAGAAGACCTAAGAAATGCGTATCACCACCGCTTAAAGGGGGATCTTATGTTTGTTCTTAAAGGGATTGATTAGACAGAGTTCCATAAATGAGACAACATTAAGCAGACTTTAAGTATTTGCACGCGTCCCTCAAAGGACCACTGGAAGTTTTTAACGAAGGTCACCGGCAGTGAAGTTAAAGCCTCCCATAATTTTGTCTGAATATCTTAGGTTTCTTATAGTTCTGACTTGTGTATATCTGTGCTGGATCATCTTACATTCGTGCCACATTATAAGAGAAAAGGTCTTGAAAGACTACATTGGCTAATAAACTTCGCAAATACTTCATTATTTTTTAAAGATAAAAATAGATACTTGAGTTTTATTGAGTTAAAAATAGATACGCTATCGCAAACTTTTTTTGGACTTTTTATGAGGAGTAATACAGCTGTACGTTATTTTCGTGCAACTTAATTTATTCATGCAACGCACGCTGTGGAAACTTTCAAGGAGCCTAATTTTTTTAGACTCAGTAGACGATTACTATCATGACTTTTGCCGTTTTATATATATAATATGTAGTCTATGTCCATTTGAAAAAATAGGTTCGGTGATTACTCTCTATATAATATTAAAATCTATTAAAGACAAGCGAGTACAGCGAGTAGCTTGCACCGGCAGCCCCGACAGTAGAAGAGACTGTAGGGGTTTTCAAGCTGCTCTGTTAATGGGAGAATAAAATCCTCACGATAGTTTCTTAGATAAGCTGGGTTACTTTAGGTTATGACATAAAATATTTTCTGAGATAATAATACAATTAATTTTGTCAACGTAATCAAGATAATGCGACTTAACATATAAATAAACTACATTTACCTTTATAATAAAAAATAAATGCCAAAAAATATATTTTATAAAAAAATGTTACATTTGATTTGTATCGCTTATTCGGAAGGTAACGCATTTTAAATAGTGATTTTACGCCGACTGATTGCCATCATTTTCAATAGAACTCGAATGACTTATAAGTGAACCAAGTGTCAGCTGACGCACCCGTGGTGGGTTTGGCTGAGTGAGGATGGGAAATTGGTTGAAAAAAAAACAAAAAAAATAGTAATAGTACGTCGCCTGAAACTTTTTTCACGAATAGTTAACATCATACAGAGGTGAAAAAAAACGTCGTACTTTCAAATATTTAAGCAATCATATATATTAATTTTATATTTAAATATATGATTGAGATATGAAAAATAAATTGTATAATTAAATATGATATATAATTTCATTAAAATTATGATATATATTTAAATATACAATTTATCTTTCATATTTTTATAAAAGTTCATGCGACCAGCTGACGCATAAGCAATATGCAGCTGACGCTTTTGACGCTCTGTATGATGTTAACTATTCGTGAAAAAAGTTTCAATCGGCGTACTATTACTTTTTTTACCACTTTCACAACCTCCCACAGCCAAAACTACCGCTTCTTAGGCAGCTGTCAATTGGTTTATTTATTAGTTATATAAGATCAACTATCTATGTCAACATTAGCCGGTATACTGTGACTTTTGTATTTGCAACGCTCCTCCTGCAAACGCAACCTCCCGGACCATTATAGTAATGACTAGCACTTAACCCGCGTCTTTGCTCGCGTCCTATTCGAAAATCCAGTCAAACAGTATAAAAAGCCAAAATATGATAATTATGTCACATTTTAGCTGTAATAAAGTTTGAAGAATTAACTAATATTCACAACACACACAACCTTTCGTATTTATGATATTAGTGCGGTTATTATTATTCTCATCAGTATCAATCAAAACAATCAGACGAAAAGAAGACAGAACAACGACAGTTTTTTTTTTATATAGAATAGGAATGCGGACGAGCATATTCCACCTGATGGTAAGTGGTCACCAACGCCCATAGACAGTGGCATTGTAAGAAATGTTAACCATCGCTTACATCACCAATGCGCCACCAACCTTGGAAACTAAGATATTATGTCCCTTGTGCATGTAATTACACTGGCTCACTCACCCTTCAAACTATTGTGCTAGGATGCTATTAAGTATAATAGAAGGTCCACTCCGGAAAATCCGGACACTGTGATTCAAAAATTGACGTATTTAGCACACCGCATCTACGGAGTTATGACCGCAATATATATTATACCAAAAAACAAGACAAGTTTTTATAACAATACACAACCGATTTTTATTGAAATAAGAACTAAACGGCACCTTGAGAAACTTCTTTATCTTGTAATAATTCAGTTATTTCATTTTGTAATTTTTAGCCGTTTCAAAGTTTAGCCCGGACAAAGAGACAGAAAGACAGACAAAAATGAAAAAAAAATGATTGTTTTAGTTTCGGTAACCCGCAAATAGCATTATTAACTTTAAATGAAGCAGTTAGTTTGAAATTACAGATAGACACTTCAATTTTATTTATTTGTATAGATTTCATCGTGAACTCTACATTTTAATAAAAACAGTAAACCTGATTTATTATTTTTTATTTATATACAAACCATCGTTTATATATTTTTTTAATATTCATTATTTCAATTAAAAATTATTATCACGGGTACATTTTCTAAAAATTGCGCTTAAGTGATTGAGGTTAGGACGTTTTCGTGTTTTCAATGCAAAACTTCTTATCAAATTGATTATTTCCTATGTTATTATGTATATACAATTTTCTATAACATTTCTGTATAAAAAATATTTAAGATAAAAATCTTAAATATAAGTTAAGCAATATAATGCGAATATATAAAAATTAAAAACTATATGTACATACTTTTATTATTTTTCCTTGTTTCAGTAGACTGCACTCTGGCGATTCAAGGATATCGTCACACTTCATATTAACTGTTAATCAAAAACACTTTTAAAATCAGGACATAGTAAGTGTTGTAATGAGTTAGCGTAAGGTTAGATAAAGCCGTAATTTTAATGATAACTCTATTAATATATCGCCTCTCGTGTACACAGCCTGGAACGTAAGAATTCTTTCACGCAAAATGGCACGTAGGTATGTCTATTTAGAGCTGCAACTAATAATTATCCTATCGCGTTGTTCACTTAAAGTCATTCAGTTTTCATTGCCATGCGAAGTGTGTATTGCGTAATTGATCAATAAAAATGACTTATAGCTATTTTGTTAATTTGCGGGCAAAGGTTAAATGCATTCTGAAACTATTCATTTGCCATTTCTCCGAAATTCATTGTAAGACGTTTTAAGAAAGTGTACAAAAAAGTGATTATTTTCCATGTGTATATTCTTGTTTATAAATCTTATCAGCATTAAATGCATACAATGCATGTCATTGTATTCATGCAACGTGTCATGCATTTTTACAGTATAGTATGTTGACACTGAAAATAATATTTTATCATTTAAATATTTATTAGATATATCGGTACTTTTGAGCTAAATAGTAATAAGCAAAAATTTAAAACTAGCAACACTATCTATCACTCTGAAGTCTGAATCGTTCCTTTAGACTTAGAATGATTACTTAGACAATGGTTTCTGGTGAACCAGAAACAATTTAATTGTTTTTTCATATCTAAGATACATTATGTACATTCTCTATAAAACAATAAAAACACAGGGGCAAAAAATCGGACGTATTAAAACGTTTTACTAAGAAATTAATCATAAAAAATGTCTTTCGGAGGAATGATGTTTTTGAAAAATTTCCAAGATTTCTCTGTCTTGTTGTATTCTAGTGTCTCCGTTCCGTACAATTATATTACTATTACCATTTTCGCAGAGGAATTTGTAATAATATATTTCAATAATACATCTTATAATTAACTTCCCAGTGCGAGTTTTTGTAATGGCGGACCCATTTTCGGTGGATTCATTTTGTGAATACCGAATTTTGATATTTCAAGGTCACTAAAACTAAAGTCCATTGCTAAAATTTTTAAGAGGATGTGTTTTTAAGACGAGAAGGCGGACATCCTCGTTGGTGCATAGGTGCGATCGGAATTTTTTTTCGCCACGATTATCCCGAGAACCAAAAATTACATCGAGATGGGACCAATTACATTCGACGCAGAATTACATATCTAGCGGTAATTAGACTTAAGTATAATTGAGTCATTTTTTGTTGAGACTAAAAAAAGGTAAATTAGATGAATAGGCGATGTATTATGGTAAGGATAAATGAATATGACAGGAAAAATAGTTTTTACGAATAGCTAACAGAAAAAACACTTATGAGCAAGTAAAAAAATACGTGAATTGTTTATAATAAATCAAATTGTTATAAATAATTGAAAATTGAGTCAAAATAAATAAGTTTTTTGTCAGAAATCAATTATTCAGTGGCTATGAGGCTACAAACTATTTAAACTTAATATTGTTTATAACAAATCAAATTGTTATAAACAATTATAATTGAAAATGGAGTCAAAATATAAAATTGGGTTTCTTTTTGGCGGAAATCCAGTATTTAATGATAATGAGGCTGAAAGCTAATTCAATTAAATATTGTTTTAAAAATTAATTCATTCATTCATTTCCATTCTTACCACTGGGAAGTGTCGTGTGGACCACCTACGTCGTCATCGTGTCGCACCCAGACTACTTTTACTTAAAAATACATTTACCTTATAAAATAACACCGATTAAAAGTAAAATATAAAATTCATTTAATTAATAAAAAATATACTTTTAAAAAACTAGATTTCATTTATTCTATGAAAAAAATTGTACTTAGATTGATTCGAATATCGAGAAAAACAAATGTGTATGCAAAGATACAATTTGGCAAGTTGGAAAATGCGGATTTCTACCTAGGCCAGTGCCTTGTCACTGGCCTAGGGTCCCCACTAGCCGAGGAGCTCCGCCAAGCCAAAAATAATATAATTTTCCTCTAACCGCTTCGGAATGGGTGGCCTAAAATGTCAAAAGTCCTAAGGTCTTCGGATCTCTAAGTCACGGCATGTCGGTTGGGTGTAATTGGCCTAAAATGCAGATGTAATATAATAAGATATGATATGACAATCAGATAAAGTTAAATGCCTCTTAAAAAAAACTAACAAATGAGTTTCATGTTTATTCAATTACAAAATTCCAATTTTTGATCCAAAGATGCTTTAGAATCCTTATGAAGAATAATAAGGGTTTTTAAGTCCGAAAAACCATAAGTTAAATATTCTGTCAAATGCATAAGAGATTGTAATAAAAAAATGTACAAATTTGAAGACATCTTGTGGCAAAACATTAATTTTATTGATGATCCTAAAATATTTCCTAAGGATCTGGCAAGCATTGTACTAAGCAAATGTACCAATGGCCTACTTTTTCTAGTCGGGGAATCTTCTGAGCGATTTTGCATGATATTCGCAGACTGTGTTTTTATGAACAATAGTAACAACAGGCTCTTCTTGGTGCGGCCGGTATTAACTTTGTTGGATACGTTTGAGTGTAAACAGTTTTCTTCGTAAATGGATTAATAGTCTCTGATATAGCTTGATGTTTCACTTCCATATTAATTCGAGCAAATCTGTCTCCCTTTTCTTCTTCTTTCCTAATAAGAATGTAATAAGGACGAAAGTCATTTGAATACATATTTGTGAGGATTATTTGTGATTTTTTTATTTTTTTTCATTAATATAAATTCGAAATTTTATTACCTGACTTAAATGATGATACTTATCATGTGGTGTCTTTTTACTTTTTGAAACATACACATGAAAGAAAAGAGGTAGTATATTATACATCATACATAAAAGTTACTGAAATATATCTGAGATCTTATATAAATTAAATAAAACGTACTTAAATAAATAAATATTAAATTAAATAATCAAGCTTAATTTTAAAGAAATATAAGAAAGTTCCAAATTAATTATTTAGCGCTTGTAAATAAAACGAAACAATAAGCACGTTGTATGAATGAAAACCTTTTTAAAAAGAAATTTGTTTTTAATACATTGTTACATTATTCCAGACTGATTTCATAACAATACTAACCCTTATGTACTTTTATTTAAGACGATTTACATGACAATATAATAAGGCACGTGGAGGCTCAGTCCACGAGACGCAAATGAAACATTTTGCGTCAGAAGCGTTTAACTTCACCGCTATACCTAAGGTCATATTGTTGGCACCGATTTTCATTATTTCCACATAATATGTTGTTTATTAAACATAAGTTAGGACTCTAATAGTCATTTGTAGTTTTCATTTTGTGTATTTTTTTTTCGTTTGAATTTAATAATTAATATAAAATTGAAATAGGGCTGTATTTGAGGCCTATACAATCCTATTTCATACATGCCTTGAACTGGATAAGTAAATAAAATATATTTACGTTATACACAAATTGGATTTGCAAAACTAACATAAAACCCAGGATATTAAGTACACAAAATAAATTAAAGATATTTTTATAATAAATTAATGATTATATATAAATTATAAACACTCATGAATGAATAATATTTTTTCTGCAACGAGGGCGTAGGGTCGTAGATGAAGTATGAAAGATCAGCTTCAACTGGTGTAGAATTGTTTCGCGATAAGTCTTGTTATAAATCGAACTGTCGTTGATTTGCTGAAATATTTCTTGTATTTGAGGGGCCAATGTAGTTTTTGGTCTATCTAATGTCTTTTGAACTTTTCCAGGTATTTTATTTTGTGAAAACTTGCGATAGGCCTGTCAGGTAACAAATGACGTCCAATTAGTTATTTGTCGCGCTCAACTAGTGTAAACACACACCCCAAAAAGAAGAAAAAAAAACTTTGTGCACAATAGTCTGTTTATATGCTTTAGTCAAATGTGATGTAGTATATAAATGAAACAAAACCTAAATGGTTCCAAATTTTATAGTAATATTAATAAGGGGACGTGCTATTTATCAGTCGAACAATATATTTTCTTCTAGGAATGGGAACTTTAACGTATTTTCCTGAACCATCTTCTCCCATATCACGTGCATTGCATATAGAGCACTGTAAAAAATTTGTTTGAATATTTACATACGATTTTATCCGGCTTAATGCAGTAAATTAATTGTATAAGGCCATAATACGAGAAATTTCGATGTAAAGACAATCTCTCACTAAAACTTCCTTTTTAAATGATTTTTTCGTTAGTTTTGATTTTTAACAGCATACTTTAAATAGTTACATTAATTCTTTCAAGTTTTTTTAAACATTTATTATATTATAATTTTTGAATGAAAAGTTTTAAAACGCGAGTTTTCTATGCATATGGCCTACAACCAAAAAACAATATGTGTTATATTTTAATTTAATAGCAAACAAAATTTACGACTTTTTCAAGTGTAATAATACTTACAGCATCGGTGAAACAAAAGATTAAAAAAATAAGACCCCAATAATATATTCCAAATATCTTCATGCTGAATTGTAAATTAATACAAAAATACTTGTTATTTGTATTACACACGAAGTTTTATATTTTATTTTATGGGCAATAAAATATAAAAAAAAACATATTGTATTTTAGTACTAAAAATGTTTTACCTCTTTAAATATTTATATCAAAATCACTATTATTCAACTCGAAGGATAGGACAAAACGAATAAGTAGGTAGGTATTTTAGCCCACGATACGGTGATGATAATACGTAGCACGAAGTGCACTTTCTTCTTTGGTTTCTTCATAAGACTCGTTTGAGTAAAATCGACCAATTTTCCTTAGTCTATTTTGTGTGTTACATCACAATATCAGGATAACGAAAAAGATGATGAAGCAGGGCCCAGACTTAGATATCCAAGGCCGCTAGACACATTGACATTTGAAGACCCCCTATTCAAAACTGTTACATTAAAATTATATTATTTTTGGCTGATGGGGCTCCTAGGCCGACGGTTTACCAACATACTTTACTTTTGAATACTAAACAATTGTCCATTATATTTATTTTTAATTGTTCTCTATATTCTTAAATGAAAACCTTAATATTCTAGTATTACAATGTTTTGTTTTGAATTGTCAATAAGATAAAATAATTAACAAGTACTTAATTACAATTTTCGGAAGTATTCATATTGAGTATGAATTGTTAAAATATCGTCAAAACACAAATACAACGATATTGATGCGCGTTTTTATTAAATCGAATAGTCCAATTTGAGAAGCATTCGCAATCGCAATTTCATCATTTATTTTCTTATGCAAGACGCGGTTTCGCATGCGGTAAGTTAATAAAACATATAGTGCGTTTTCAACGCGTTTATTCAATCCCTAAAACGATATACTCATTTGTATAGGTAAGTTTGTTAAAAATAACAACACTTTTTAGACGACGAGTTTATTAGATGAAGTTGAAAATGAAGGGGTAGACGTGCGACATTTTAATTAAAGGGTCTCAAAATGATTTCACGTGCGTCTCTATAATAAGAATTGAAGGTATACTCCATGTTTGAAGTTTCTCCGTGTTATATTTTAAGCTGTGCGTGCGTGTCAATTATTCAGGACAAAGCTTTTTATACGTATTTACGGTTAAGGCGTTTATTGTTGTATTTTATTGAAATTATTGCTATTCACATTTTGGATATATATATTTAATAAGTATACATTTAATTTCAATAAATAACCAATAGTTAATTGTTATCTGTATTTTTATAAAAAAAAAATTAGTCAATTAAAAAAATATATTACTGATCACACCGGTTTTTTAAAAACAGTTCACATGATTATCATAGAATATGCAATATAAAATATACGTACGGTATAATATAAAAATGTTTCCGTTTGAATTGTCAGGGCTATCAACATTTTTTAAGTTTCGTATTATGTAATCATAATAATATAATCAACCAAAGTTTAATGGTATCATAATTTAATTAATATAATATTAATTATTAATACATATTCTAGTTTTTTTGAAAAAAAAAGACCACATCTTTTATTTAACAAACAGATTACTTCGCTATGTAAAGTCTTTCAAAAGAAAAACATATTCATTTTGATAAAAGTTCAAATGCAAAGATCGATTTATTTGTTAAAAAAACTACCGAACAAAGCTTGCGCTATTAAAAACAAACGTAAGTAGCTTTTTCTTTTGTTTACAATAGTAACTTTTATGTTGTATAAAATATTGCTATATAGAAGATAATGGCATATAGAATAAAAATTTACTATAACAGAAACTCAATTTGTTGTCATAAATTTCAGAAGGGTAGGTAAATAGTTTTTCCAATAAAAACTGTCAACTACAGTAAAATTGCATTAACATACTTAGTGGACTACGAAAATAATAAATAAATAATTTTGGTTGATGAAGGATTTCCCTGAGTCCTCTTTCCGCAAAACTATAAGTGATTTTATTTTTTAATTAAATATTAAAATATATATATTTTGTTTCGCTAACGTATCTCACAATCCTTTGGAAATATAACATTGAAGCTTATCGATAGTTAAGAACACATAAAACCAATTTAGTCTACCTTAATTCACTTGTCATTCGTAATAACATGCTTTTCTTCAATTTTCTGCTATTACTCCATCAAAAGAAAATAAACTGAAGTAATTTCAAATATAATAGGATAAATAGACCTCATATATTATATATATTCGGTGTGTATGTTAAGTACTTTTACTTTTAACGTTTTACTGACTTGTTTATTTAAAGAGAAAAAAAGGTATTAGGACAAAAACGTTTTTTGAATTGAAAAATCACTTAATATTAAAGCATTTTTTTTTTAAGTTGAAATAAATGTTTCTTTAACGTTATTATAATATAAATATATTATACTGATGAACAAACATTTGTTTTAAGTGGATTTTTTTTATATTTATGAAAAAAAAAATACGTTGAGGGTAAATATTGCTTGTTGAGTCAAAAGCTGTCTAAGGTTTGTCTAGTGAACGTTCTCAATCTAAAGAGGCGCACGGTAGAGTCTAAAATAAGATGGGGCATTTTTTTAGCGATGGAAGCGATCTTATGTAAGTTGATAACTTCTTAAGCTTTTATCAGTTAAATAAATAACTTTCAGAATCAGTTTTTCAGAATGACTTCAAAATAATCTCTATTAATTTATCTTAAAATATGATATGAATATTCAGAAAATACTGTTTTTTAAGCTGAACTAAATGTTTTAATTTATTTTCCATATAAGTATTGTATTGTATTTGTATAAAAAAGCTTATTAGACTAAATTTATTTCATATATTCGACAATTTTTAACCAATTTTAGTTTTTCTTTTTTTTATTAGATGTATTGATGATAGTAGATGTTAATTAAAATAATAATCTATTTTTAAGAAAAATACAGTCTAAAATCTTTTCATCGACATTTTTAAGCTTAAGTGTATATAATTTTTTGAATGTAATTTTTTGAAGAGTTTGTAATTATACACCTATAGACTTTCCTATACATTTTTATTTTTTGATATAATAATAATAATAATAATATCCTGGGACATTTTTCACACACGGCCATCTGATCCCAAATTAAGCTTGTACAAAGCTTGTGCTATGGAAACCAGACAACTGATATACTACATATACTACTTTTCTTTTGTAAATACTTACTTATATAGATAATTACACCCAGACTCAGGACAAACAGACATGTTCATGCACACAAATGTCTGTCCTGGGTGGGAATCGAACCCACAACCTTCGGCGTGAAACCAACCACGCCAACCGGCTCGCCATGATATAAATGATAATATTTAAATAAAGAATATTCTAAAATTATATTTTCTATGTGGTTAAATTATATTTCTTTGTGCAAATCTGGGTATCTATCATTCACTCATCAGATATTCTACCGCTAAACAGCAAAATTTAGTATTGTTGCGTTCCGGTTTAAAGGATGAGTGAGGCAGTGTAACTACAGGCACAAGGGACATAACATAACATCTTCGTTCCCAAGGTTGGTGGCACATTGGAGATGTAAGGAATGGTTAATTCTTCTTACATCGTCAATGTATGTGGGCGGTGGTGACCACTTAACATTAGGTGGCCATTTTGCCCGTCCGCCTACCTATAACATAAATATATTCATATACTGAAATATACTCATATACTATACACATGCAATTGCTTAATTAATTATCATATTTCAGCGGAGTTCAGAGAGTCCTGGATATAAGGTACATGAAAATATTACGACGTTGTCTAAAAACTCTTAGTGCATGGCCCAGTAAAGAAGTGGGAGAAAAAGGATCTAAGTATGATTATATAGCAAAATGGTATATAATCATATTAAACTTAATTTGTTTACCCCCTGGCTTGCTTTACATAAAAAAGCATTTCGGGGTAATCGACTTTCTTGAATTGGGTCACACTTATGTAACTGTTTTTATAAACATAACATCTTTGGTAAGTATCTGACGAAAGCATTAATTTAATAATTAAAGCATAAGCTGATTAATTTGTAATTGATTTGTACGTTACAATTGAACAATATGTAAATTTTTTTCTAGTTTCGTCTTTTATTGATATTTATGAAAAGCTACAATGATCTCGTGGGCGATTTCATTAATAAAATTCATTTATTTAACCACAGACACCGTTCTAAATTCGCAATGCTGGTAAGTTAAACTATTTATTTCATATACTTATGGATTTCATATGATTATTTCATATCATAAACATAATTTCGGTTAAATATTTTGATGCGAATTAAGTTTGAAAGGTCAGGTTCGCTTTGATAGTACAATCAATATTTTCTATAATAATTCTAAATGGTGACATTGTTTGGCGGTAAGGCTTTGTATAGGCCCGAATTCGAGGGTACCGCCTAATTTTCAATTATGATAACCGCCAAGCCAATAATTTCTTCTACTGGGTTCGAATTTTGAAGGGCGAGTCAACCAGCATAATAATGGCAGTCACGAGGAACATAACATCTTAGATCTTGTGGTTAGAGAGTTATTGACGTCGTGCCAGAAGTAGTTATAGTATGTTACTTACGTTTTTAGTGCACTTGCACTAAGGTATAGGAAGTTTCTAGCGTTCTATAAAAGAAAAATGCATAAAAATTTTTCAGAGTTTTGCATTCATTACATTTAGATTTAAGCATAATTAATAACTTTGATATACCTAATTATGACTAATAATTTTTTTAAACTCACTAGTTTTTCGAATATCCATAAATTTTAGTTAGTAGTTAGTTTTAGTTTATAAATATACGTTCAGTATATTTGTAAACTATAAACGTTCTCATATTATATATATTTACACATCTACATGTGGTAGATACAGGTGGAGGTAGGTACAGTAGAGTTTCGCAAAATTGTGTATATATTATGATAATATATACAAGAATTATTCATATTACATTATAAGATCTGTTTTACTATATAGACAATTTTAACCAAGGTCACTAACTGCTTCTGTCACTTAGAACAGTGTAATTTTATAAAGACAAATTTTTCGTCTGGGAATTGGGAAATATGATTTACTGGGGAAATGCTGCTAGCATTTTGTCACCATTCCACGCGGTAATGATTTGTATAGTAGCTTAATTTTAATTTATTGCTTACATAGTATAAACATATATGACATTGTTTAATTCGTTTATTTTTCAGACTCACATAAAAGTCCACAAAGCGTCCCAATTTTTTACGATGTACTTAAATACTATGGTATTAATTGGCATACTCCTATTCAACATTACACCGATATATAAAAACATATCGTCTGGTGCATTCGCCAATTACAAAACCGAAAATGTGTCATTCGAACACTCTGTCTATTTTGAACTTCCCTTTGATTATAAGCATAATATTAAAGGATACTTGGTTATATTCATTTTTGATTGGTATATGTCATTCGTTTGTTCCTCCTGCTTCTCAAACTTTGATCTTTTAATGTCATTAATGGTTTTCCATATCTGTGGGCATTTGTTGATACTAATTGACAGTCTCAAGAATTTTCGGAAACCTACTAAGATAGTGGTAAACAATATAGAATACGAATGGTATTCTGAAGAAGAAATGAAGCTTGTTTCTCGCGATTTGCGAAACATTACTATACATCATAATCTTATAGTTGAGTAAGTTTATACGGAAATTTTAATAGTATAGAAACACTAATGAATATGTACATAAACTAAATAAACCATAAATATGATTATATTTAAATAATATATAAATATTTTTTTAGATTTATAGAAAAAGTTTCGAAAACTTTTGGACCTATATTATATCTTTATTATATGTTTCATATTATAAATGGATGTGTATTGCTCTTGGAATGTTCTCAAATGGTAAGTAGATAACCTACCATGTACCTTATAACAAAATTGTGATATTGTAAGTTCATTATTTGCTCGCGCTTTGTTTCAGAGTGCGGAAGCTTTAGCTCGTTACGGTACTCTGACTTTCGTTGTTTTTCAACAATTAATTCAAATTTCAATTGTATTTGAGCTACTGGGAATATCGGTAAGAATTAATAACGATATTCTTTTATATGTATGTAACACAAAGAGACGAACTACTTAGCAATCCATGGCTTAACCGTGCGGATACCGAGTCCATCGTATTGCAGGGGAAGAAATACCGAGTAGTTCACGGGACTTGCGACCTAGATATTTGTTGAAAGCCAAATTTGGTAGATACCTTTTAGACACAAACACATCAGAGATTTTATATGGCGTTTCATTCGTATTCATTAAAAGAGTCCCATCAGATGAAGGGTCAAGTATTAAGTAAAGCTTGTTTTAAAAATTAACAGTCGAGCCTTCTTTTATAACGTTAATTTATCACTTGGCATTTTTAAATTAATCGCGTGCTCTATAGACTGCACTGGCTAGATAGCTGTAATTTTCGTTTTGTTGTAGAAAATATTTTAATATATATCGGTCCTCCTTTTTATTTCTCGAACCCAAACCGACTCTATTTACCTGTGCACCTGCCATACATTGTTTATGGATTTGGAGTCTTGAATCAAATTCAGTGGCACATTTGTCTTTTGGGAATTATGTGGATTTGCATTTTGGATTTTCCCAAGACAACATTTTGGTGACTCTAGGTTGTTTATAGACGACGGATTCTTTAACTACATCCCAGGACTATTTTTATCCCTAGAAACAATTTAGGGGTTATTTGAATGTCCCAAGCCAGAACTTCATTATTAACTTAAAGTATTAATATTTTTATTCAGCCTTATCAGCTTGTTTGGATTCTGCACAATCTACGGATACTGTCTTTGAATACATGAAATATTTTTATGTCATTGGCATTTACCTTTGTTAGTTATTTTTTCCGACGTCATATACAAGAAAAGGCCAAGTCAGGCGTGATGTACAATAGCTGTCGTATACCCACGTTTCTTTTTATATTGCTTAGTGGCTCTTGGTCACATTGAGGACATATTGCAAATTATTGATAACTACCACGAGGGATATGTAATATATACCCGATATTTTTATTTTTTATTAGTTTCACGATCGACATTCTTACTATTAAATCATATAAAGACCTACTTAAAATTAAAATTAGAATATTAATAGAACAAAATCTGATAGATATTTTGCTTTGTCTAATGATACACAGCAATGGACCTACTGCGCCCGCGCTCTTAATTTGATGCGATGGCAATTCGACACGACTGGATTCAGATCAGGCGCAGCACAGAAAGCACTGTTTGTTATAAATTCCGCGCTCCTGCTAAGAATTTCTTAGCAGATAAACCCATATTGGCATATTATTAATTAAAGAAATATATAAATATTAATTAAATATATTTATCTAGTAAATTGTTTACCTAATCAAAAAGTTCATAATTTTAGAGTGATAAGTTAATGAATGCTGTATACTCCGTACCTTGGGAATCTATGGACAATCCAAACAGAAAGAAAGTTTATATAATTCTTATGAGAAGTCAAAGATCACTCGCAATTAAAGCAGTAGACATGGTTGATGTTGGAGTACAAACTATGGCCTTGGTATGTTGTATATAAAAACTTCTTTTTAATCATCATTTTTTTAATTCTTTTACCAAAATTGATAAATAAATACATTATGGTTATTGCTTAACTAAAATAAAACGTTTTTTTTTTTGTTTTTAAATATATAATTTTTAATTATTTATGTCGTGTCAGTTGTGAGGTACCTACAAAATACATTTTTTTTACCAGATAATAAGAACATCGCTATCTTATTTTATAATGTTACGCACATTCGCTTGAGCTGACCCAAAGTGAAGATCGCAATCTAAAGGTGACAATTATCTTTCATCTTTAAACTGTAACATTTAACACTTTCTTCAATCTACATCACAATCACAATAAATATGTAATAAAATTTTAGAACACTTTTATATTGTTTTATTACTCAACATTAATATTGTATTGTTTAATGAATATCCTGAATAACTATTGGAATACAAGTTGTAAGCATATGACTTTTTTCATAGGTATTATTTGGAGGATTTAAACATGTTGAAATACATTCAATTCGACTCTGGAAGTTATTTTGGTTTCCTCCACACCCTGAATACAGCCGTCTCCTACAGGTTCTGTAAAACATTGTATCGATTACAATAGGACTGTATTATTTTGTATGCACTAAATGTACACACAGAATAATTATTTATTTTATATAAATGACACAACAAATAGAAACCAATGACTTTAATTAAAATAAATATATATTTCTTGTTTTTATTATAATGTATAGCAATGAAGTACGTAGTATAACACCAAATATATACAAGTTAGTAAAGAGCTACGGCGGAGAGGGGGCATGATGGTAAATGAGTAGTCAGCCTTCGTGTTGCCTCCCTAGGGATGCCAAAGCTAAATGTATAGCAACATTTTATTAATAATATTGTTAATATGAGAAAAATTAAAAGTAGCATAGTGTTATTCTCAGTATAATAGCAGCAGCTGAACCTAATGAGTGTTGTAGTTGTCTGTTTATTTTGCCATTTATTTTTGAGTAAAATGTCAACAATAAAATTAACCATGTAAACAGACACAGGTTTAACATTACTAATACCAACAAAATTACACAAAAAGGCCTATGTTATATGAAACAACTAATGCCTATTCATTGTTTCTATTCTGATTACCAAAAGTAAGTAAATAATTATTAATTTTAACCCTTTTAGCACGAAATACATACTGATTGCTATATATTATAATAAAAATAAGAAATATATATTTGTTTTAATTAAAGTCATCGGTTTCCATTTGTTGTGTCATACTAAATAGAAATAATTAAGTAGATGTGATTAAATTAAGGTGTAACATGTAATTGATATAATGCTACCTAACAGCACACCTTACTTAGTTAAGGGATCCCAAGACCAACGATTAAAGTACCCAAAGCAGCTTCCATATTCAAATGCGAGTGAACAAAAGTGTGGAATTACACCTGAAAAAATAAAATTACAAATATATAAACATACAACAAAAAATATAAAATTATCAAAATTGTAATATTTTAAATGATTTTTATATTCAGCTCTTACTGTTCAAGACTTTTCAAATAAGTATGTGGACTTACTATGAGAATTTGTTTTATTCAAATAGCAATAATTTTCGCAATCTTGTTTGGACTCAAATCTGTTACCATTACCCTGACAGCCTCCCCAGAAAAAACGGTAACATTTTGATTGACGCACATCAAAATACCATTGAATAATATCAGCTCTACATGGCCCGGTATCAGGACGAAGGAAACATGTTTTGTGACGAGCTAGAAAATTATTTATTCTTAGCTTATATGACCTTTTATTCCTGTAATAAAAAATAGTAATGTTATAACAACCACCTTTTAATGTTTGATCAAGTGTCAAGCAAATTTTTCTTTGATGAGGGTTTAGAGTAGATTGAAACTTGTAATATTTTGCCTTTCTCTGACATTTTATGAATGTGGTTAAAAGTATATAAGTAATCATTAATGAAAACAATAATTTACAACTTTCTCTAAATTTCATGATAAATAAAAAAACTTAAGTCTTATAAGTTTTCTTATTCACTAAAAATTTTTATTGCAAGCTATAAAGATTTTATTTATATTAAAAACCAAAGCGGTAAGATATAAGTATTTGAAATTTAGCTGTTTATTATTTGAGCTATCGAATATCAATTCAAACTTTGTTTGGTTAAAATAACCATTTATATATTTTTTTAAATAAATATTTTGTAACTGTAAATGCATAAGTATTTATAAATTCATGTTCAAAGTTCATTTCATTTGTCACTAAAACTAACCTTTGTTTAAAAAATAATTGTAAGTAAAAATACATAAGTATTCAGTGTTCGGTTATGTATAGATTAGTACTGAGGTGAGATGAATGATACTAGAATCTGGATCACTTAACTTAAGTTTGACATTGACAGTGTCACTTCTTAACGTTTAGAATTATTGTTTTGACGTTCTTATCTAATTTAGAGAAAAAAAAGTGTAAAATATTTTTTGATAAATATAGAAACATTACAGAAATATATTAAATTTTAAAATATTTATTTAAAAATATATTTAAAATATAATGATATAAATATAATGTTAAAAACTTAAGTCTTAAGGATAATTTATAAACGAAACGCTGTTCAGATATACGTTGGGTGGGGTGCGTGTGCGCTTTTTGCTCATGGTTAAGCGACCCGGCACCGGGATTTATCCTTATTGTACTTTATTCCGTTCGTAACTCTCTCTTTCACCTAACGCCTTTGCGACAGTTTTTTCCTTAAGCATTTGGTGCAAGAAATTTGTAGTTTTATTAAAATACTATGCCAAAATGAAAATAAAAAGGATTTTAACAGTTTTTTTCACTATTGAATCTTTAATATTGTTAAGTGAATGAGTGCTGTATATAAACATTAAAGCAAGATCATAACTTAAAATTGTTTAATAATATTATCACTAAATTGGCATTATGATTATCAATGATTTAGTTGTTCATATTATCTGTATTAATTATATTTATTATGTTACCGGCGCTGGCACCGAGGAGAAGGTAATAAACTTTTATACATTATTTAAATAATCTGAAATTATAAATATAAAAAAATATAATTACAATAAACTCAGCACATGCTGTGTATAACACGAACAATCAAGGCACCATTATCTTTATTATTGTTAATTTAAATTTAACTGCTTGATCTTGCTCTACGTGCAATTGATTGATGTGACAGGTTGCTCTACAATTATTGTACCTACTTATTCTTAGATATAATAATATATTTAATCATTCATATTTTATTTGATAAAATATGAATGAACTACCAATGTTGTACTGAACTGGTAGATCAATCATTTAAAATCACTATTACATAAGTCGATCAATTGTATCGATCTCGTAAAAAAAAACTGGATTTTTTTTATTAAAAAGATGATATTTTTGCATTTTAAATGTGTATTTCCTATGCAAGTTTATCTAGTATTCTGTAAAAGTTATTATCGGACACATTAGTACAATGTTATTTTTTCGAACAAATATTAATTTTCTTATAATTTTATATTATATAACATTTTAATGGTTCTTCATATAATTCGACTTTGATGATTATATAAATATAAATGTGTCCAATTATGCTCCAAAAGTAATGTTTTAAATTACAATAAGCTCGTCGCGAATTTTAATTATGTAATGTGAAATTCCTACCTTAACTACTCGAGTTATATTCCTTAAAGTTAGTTTAAAAATCAAAGTAATTACAGATAGTAATGTTTTTTCGAAGTCTTTCATCGATTGTTTAGCATAAAAATTAATTAAAATAAACATTAAAAAATACCTATAAATAATTGAAAATCTGAAAGATAAAATGAATACAGGCACAGACACATAGGAAATATCTTACAATAAAACAAATGCTTGCAGAATTCCTAATGAAGAGTCGAGGAATAAATACTGTATACTGGTTCAATACTTTATAGATACTTCTTGTTACACACACTTACCATTACAAATAGTGCCATTGCTTGTGCAATAACTTTTTTTATAATAACGAAAAAATATACGATAGCTGAAATTAAGTAGCTCTTTGTTAGATAACCATGTAACTATATCGCAACCTGCAGTTACAGTTAAGCAAAAATGGTTTAACCTCTGTTGCATCATCGTAAATTTAGTTCCTTTAAATATATATTATTAAATAATCTAAATATTAATTAAAAGCAAATATTCTTTCAAGACTGGTACTTTTTGTTTGCTAGATTAATTAATTATCTGCAAGTAAACTTCACGTCAAAAGTTAATTTGCATAAGTCAATATTTGTATTCACTGACATATGAATTTAATAATCATCTAATTATTTTAATGCCAATCTATTTACACAAGCGACATAAAACATACACAAATTAAAATCGATTCAAAGTATTGATTTAAACTTTTGTAGGGATGAAAACATAGTTATCGAATATTATAATTCCAATAATTATATATCCGATTACCTGCCAAGCAAAATTGGCAGCTAGCGATACATTCACTCAGGGGCTTTTGTTGTGAACGGAATATAAATGTTTATTTAATACAACCGTTATTTATTTAAGAGGAAAAATAAATATGAATTTATTCAATAATCCCTCTATCGAATATTGATTTCTATCATTTTTGACGTATGTACTTTACGTACCTACGTGCTTTTATAGTATATATGTAGAGTAAAATAACATTCATAATATTGTCAATAAAACTAACCAAATGCTCTTTACCGCGTTTGTAGTCTAGAATTTTATAGACTTTTCATAAAATTCCACGGTTCCCTCGTATATCGTCATCAACGTCCCTTAATTTGAAAAGAATAAACAAATGTTTCATTGCACAAAACGTTCGAAGGCGAAACAAGACATCATTAAATCACTTACATCTTTGGAGCGTTAACGTTGCTTGTTTATTTTTACACTTATCGAATGTTCTATTTAGAGCAACACTTTCACGAGTATTGTTTTTATCTAACTCCCGCTTACCTGGTAACTGTAAACCGCTTTAACAATACCTGTCCGACGGCCTATTATTATAAAAACCTTTGTAGCCAATGACTATAGTCGTATAGTTTCTGTGTGACAATGATATGTGCTTCGTTTTTAATATAAAAAATAAAAATCGAATATAGGTCTTATACAGGTTACGTAAGTCAATATGTATCTTATAGACAATCACCCAGAGCAGCGAAGCTTGTTATCACAGAGTTGCTGCATGTGAGGCGAACACAGGCAATAATCGAGCAGTCTGTGGAACCGACGGTCGAAATTACCCATCTAAATGTCATCTTATGAAAGCTCAATGTACTGGAGAAACGGTAACAATAGCACGTAGAGGCCCTTGTTCAGGTAAGTGATAAATTATCTACCCGTACATCTTCATACATCTTATATAAAAATTGTACGATTAGGTTACGGTTGTCGAAGCAAAAATATAAACATAAATACCATATTTAATGAATTTGCTTTATTATATGACTATACATACATATAAATAAACAATAACCCAGGAAAAGGTAGTGCTCTGTGTCTACTCGAATGGACAGGTAGCACGCACCACTTGTACATCATGTTATTAGTGTAGTGTATATTATAAATGTCAAGTGCAGACGAAATTTACGAGCACATGACCACTTTGTTACGATAATATCTACAACCAAAAAGCTATTATAGTATTTACAACACTTTCCAGCTTAAAAAAAACATACTTATAGTCTTATTGCAACATAATCATAAAGAAGACAAATGTGTTTCAAGCCCCCGAAAAAATAAGGCTAAAATTTATTTTATTAAAAAATGGAATCAAAATATACTTTACTTAAATAGTAATTTTATAATGTTAAATTAAATGTATCGCCCTATTTAAATGTAGCTACATAGTTAAGTACATAGTGCAGTTCTATCATTATTTAGTATATAATTTAATGATTATATATTTTTTCTTGCCAGAGGGACAATCTTCCTGCTTAACGGTGTTGCGTTACGCATTAAACGCGCAAGGAGGACGTCGGGCGGCGTTCGTGCCGCGGTGCCGCGCCGACGGCACATACGCGGCGGTGCAGTGCGCTGCCGCCGGTGCCGCTGCTGGATGCTGGTGCGTCACTCCTGATGGCAAACCTTTACCAGACACCTCCGTTAGAAACGGCAGGCCAGATTGCACCAGGACCGGTAAGTATATTTCGAAACGCTTTCAGGAACATAGCGAGAGAACTCCTCACATTGCCGATATTACTTTATTGTATACTATACACCCATATATAGTTCAAGACAGGGACTAATAGAGATCTTTTTTTTAATACTCAATGGTGCGGATCTAATACTTCATTATCGACATGACCAAAATCGCAATTTTTGCAGCACAATACTTCAGAATGTTTTTTTATTAAAATCGGAGAAGCTAACAAAACAAAAAAACTATAAGTCCGTAATTCTTAAGCTTTCACCCGACCGGAGTCGTTTTCAAACCTCGTAGAAAATATGTTTCGGTTTACTACCGTTCGAGACATGTTATAATAGTTTATGCTTATTAATATACACATAAACTTTCAAGTTTATTCTTTTTAACAGTAAATATGCCGACATTTGTAGTCGCTTATTCGTTATATGAATCTAACCTAATGCGCTGGTCGTGATCGAGGGGTGATTGCTACTCGCGTGTCCTCTAGAATAGACCCAGCCTGTTTGATACGATTAGTTGATTGAACAGATGAATGAATGCGAATAAAGATATTTGAACGATACAATTGTTCGGTATATTGTAATAAGTATAAAAACATACTGATGTTGTTTGTATTACAGTGACACTCCGACCGACCTCCGTTGCGAACTCAACCGCGCTATCTAATTTAACATTTTCTGCTTTACATTGAAAAATACAATAGATATTTTTGTCTGAAGTGCTTAAAGTTTTAACTAGTTACTTAACGATTTATTCTATCGAAAAAACTTGAACAAAATTTGTTTTGAATACAATAACTTTCTCGGATATACGATCAGACGCGGCAACTACTAACTGAATAGTTTTAACAAAAACTAATGCTAACTAAACTAAATTATTTACATTCGAATTATTCGATAGTTACAAGCAAGGATAAATAGTTTATGTTGTTTGAAATAATGGCAGAAAAAAAAAATGATATTGGACCCACATTTTATGTTGTTATTTAAAAATTATCGTTTTTTATCATATTATATTATTTTTTTACTTATAATAAAAATACATTTTATAATGTTTGATATAGAGTATACTATGTTATATGTAAGTACGTACGTAGTACGTTGCCTTGCAGCTAATGCTTATAAAACTTTCTATAACAGATTTGCGGAATAAATAAAATAAGAGAGAATATCAAAATAGCTTATTTAACAAAGATATTAATATATAATTGATATAGCGTGATATATTTTATAATATTTTTTTAAACAATTTTATTACCATAAACAAGCTTTCCTGAAATTTTACTATAATATTATATAATAGTAATCAATAGTACTCTAATAATTATAAAAATCAACATCAAAATTGCATGACAGAGTTTTTAACCTATTCATATATATAACGTATACTATTCTGTAATAAAAACAAGAATTCCTTAATTTTCATACGTAATACAAAAACATTATATGATTATTACATGGATATGATTGATGATAAAGTATATATCTGTAGTATCTTGAATTTACATTCAATTATCCTGTTACACGAAGATTACAAAGGTTCATAAGAACCTACTTGAATAAAGATCATTTTGATATTGATTTAAAAAAAAGTATCTGCTACGTTGGGGTAGCTAGCGAACAGCGTAGTAAGTAGCAGTGTAGTAATAAGTTCGTGGCACATTACACAGGTGAGCAATACTTTACCTAACTCTTATATTGCGACGGGACGCAAACTCATCACGTGCGGAGAGAGTTAGGTCCCAAGTCGGTTTTACTTTTCAAAGAACGGTAATTTTTCAATGTGAACGTCTTAACTTCGTAATATCACACTCGTGATTAGCTTTACAAGTTAATCACTAATACTTTAATTGGTATACAGTCCGAAACATTAGCGAATTTAAATATTTTCCAAGAATAGGCTTTTCGCCCTTATTTAGATTGCACAAAAAATAGTTTATATAGGTCTCATGTACAATGCAAAGGATGCAGGAAAAATTATTGGTAAGATTGATTTTTTATGGTCACGCTGCCTCAGTTGTAATAAACATAATTAAAAAAAAAATGGACCTTGAATTAACCGCCCCACAAATCTCAATCTCATCTCGGCTTAAGCCTCCTCAGTCTGATAAATCCACTAATTGCAAATGAAATACAAAGCTAATCTATAATATAATGAGTCAGTTTTATAGTTTAAAACAATGAAAATAATCAATCGATGTACAAAATAAAGTTTGTTTCCTAATATAAGTAAATTATTCTTAACATGTTTTTGTAAAAAGGTGAAAAAAAAGTTTAATCCACATTACTAAAATCTATTATTCTAGCCAAGTTTAAAAACATCTGTTCTTTTCAATACAAATTATAAATAATGTGCTCTCTTGCTTATAAACATTATTCCAGATGAAAGCCAATTGTTTATTTTATAAGAACATTTCCTTTGAACGTTTAAAATCGAAAAATTTCAATACGTTTCTTTTTAATGATATGATATATTAGATTATATACGCAATAATAAAGTGGTGAAAAGAACACTATTTGTGCATTACATTTTGTACGAAGTTAACCATTGGGTTAAAGATAATCTTGCGATGCGTTCGTTGCTTCTAATTTATTATCGTACATTCATAGACGAGAGCGCCAAATTTCTGCTTAGTATCTTTACACTGAAAAGTATTACCTGTTTATCCTATTTGAAATGAAGCAGATCCTATTTCTAATGTACATTATCTAGAAATAGCTTGTTAATGTATTATATATCACAAATGTATTAATTCCATTTACTCGCAAACAATGTAAATTGTTAACACTTATTAACTTTTAACAGCTTTGGTTAGTATATACTTAATTTTCTTCGTTTTTATATAGTATTATTATTTAATGTAATATTATTATTTAGTTGAACAATTCATGTTAGTAAATATATACTTCATTGCCATATTTGGCAAAAAATAAACTAAAATGAAAAACAAGCTATAAATTATATTATTTACATTTATATACACCATTAACCTGATTAATTTTACATTTATTTTATTAAATGAATTTAGAATAAAGGACTAACATTATAAAAACAAGAACATAGCTCATGTAGAACCCAAGAATATATATTTTTTTATATAAATTACACTTCAGTAGTCATAATAGAGCATTCATATAAAAATCTCCATTATAATTAATTACCTTTAAAAAATGTTCAACTTAACGGTTTTGGCTTTTTAATATTCGGATTTACATTAAAATTTATCAATCATTTCTTAAAACAACAAATTTACTCGCTGTGTTTTTTTATTATTTTATAAGGCGCGAGCTAGTGAGCAACATGATGCAAAGTGGTTAAATTCACCCATATACACTGGATCTTCGAGAAGTATATACCCTTACAATTTTTATGCGCAGCCAACCATAAGACCTAAGATGGTACACCCATGTGCCTATAATTAACTGACTCCACTCACCCTTCAAACGGAACGCAGAAGATAGTATTGATGTTAGGCGGTAGAATAATTGACATGAGGCACATGAGTGAGCCTCAACACGTGTGCATTATGAATTAAACTCAATTGTTATTATTTTAAACTATCTACCATTATTTATCAGATTAACCATCGAACTACAAATAATTCAACGCGTAATTCATTTATGAATTTTGATATAATAGGTACATTTGTGTTTAGCATTTATATAAAAAACTTCATTTGTTTTTATCATGAAAACCAATTAATTATAATGATGTTTAGACGGAGTTTGAAATAATTTTCATATTTTTACTAGATGTTCTAGAAATATACTATCAACCACCGAGTTAGACGACGAAGTCGCTTCACATCGAATGAATGCCTATTATTCAATCTTCTAGATCACTTGTCAATGTTAATAAAATAAGAAAACTCTCGAATTACAGTACATGATCTCTTTGAGTTCATGATATATCTAAATAAAAAATGCTCACCTTTTGTTTTTGGCTTGATTATTTTAAGTATAGATGTCAATGATAGCAGGAAGGTAATGTCATAATTCTGTATCACCGTGTATTTTTAGTTTTTAATAATCGGTAATGATCCTATAATAAATTAATGAATTAGATAAAAAATATATGGTGTATAAATTAATTTAATATTTTATCAATATTTGGAAAGTTTGTCGCATGGACCTAATATATATAATAGCTATTTAATAGCAGCTATGAAAATTGGCGCACAAAGTTCAAATCAATAACGGATTGAGGATTCTTAAAATGCCCGATCTCAAATAATTCTGTAAACGATATTATTTATAGGGACAAAAAGAATAATCCTTAATCAAAATTCTTTGATAGAATTGAGTGCAAATTTTAATCGCCACAGGTCTCAACTTATTGACCCACGCCAGTTTTTACCTGAGTTTATTTTTATAACAAACAATGTTTTTTTTTTTCATACTCTACGTTAAATAAAATGAGACTCGAATCACTTTATGCGAAGTTCCGACGATTTTTATCTTGAAATACGGAATGTTAGTTTGTGTTAAATAATAATTAAGCTTTTTGGATGTTCCATTATAAAGATAACCACAGATTTATACAGCCTTTTAAACTAACATTTTATTGAATTTTAGTATAAAATTTTATAACGATTTTCCAACATGTGCTGTCCATGTGAAATTTAGAACGTAATAAGTACGAATAATTTTCTTTAAGCTGTTCAAATTTGTCGAATCATAATAAAAGGTGCGGGTATAAGGAAGCTAGCTATTAGAGTAATCTGAAGACGTCGCGACGCCCTGTGTAGGCAGTAGTATCCTTTATATATGCTGTGTATATCATAATAGTAGCGCCCAAATAAAGTAAACATAACACATTTTCTCTGATATAAATACAAAACAAAGATAAAATAGTTAACAATGAAAGAATTATCTCTACAAATAGAGCTTCTGTCTTAATACAGAAATAAAAAAAAAAACTTTTATTTTAAATTTATGTATATGTACTAATAAGTGTCTAATTTCATCGAAATTCTGCCACATGTGTATTCCACCAACCCGCATTGGAGCAGCGTGGTGGAATAAGCTCCAAAACCTTCTCCTCAAAAAGGGAGAGGAGGCCTTAGCCCAGCAGTGGGACATTATAGGCTGTTACTAATACTAATAATATGTACTTTACTTGTGTAAAAAAGTAAATATAGAGTAATAATATTTATAATATTGGAATGTTACATTCTTAATGTTAATTATGGAATCTCGGTTTATATTTTTTTTACATTCCTGTTTATGGCAAAAACTAGAGTGCAAAGATCGGTTAGCTATAATAAAATTCTTCTTCTGGTTTCTACTTGTAGAAGCTTTATGCATTTTGGAAAATTACATTACAGGTCTGTGAAACGATCACAACGTTAATTGTACTTTAAAATAATTATTCGACTATATCTCGCTTAGTTACGAACATTTACTAAAAAGCTGTACGCAAATGTTAAGCTTAGAGGAAATAATTGTTTTTTAAATAATATTTCTTCTATTACTTCTCCTCTCTTCTTAAATATTTAAAATTTCAGAATACGCCACTACAAAAAAAAAAAAAGAATAAGTGACTAAGTATTTGTTAAAAAAAAAAACCGGAATTCTAAAAAAACAATTAAAAAACGATTGCAGTTCCGTACATTTGAAAGTTATTTTATTTGATATTAAATCCGTGTGTAGTAATAGTGATATTCCTATCAGTTCAATAAACCACGATATTATTACTCATATTCTTGACAAATTGTTTGAACTCACTCAAGAAATAACTAAATGGCATTATGTTGTTTGGCATTCTCGGCACGAGGGCGATGGTATCGAAGCGCATCCGTAATAAATAGCTTGACAGCGAGGAATATGAAACAACTTGATAAATAAATACTGCAAAGCATCCATAGATATCGTGTATTATACATGTTTTCGAATTAGATCATTCGATTGCCTATAAGTAAACAAATATATCTCCATAACAGATTAAATTAATAAAACAGAATAAGATCTTTTATTATCTAAACGACGTCAGACATTTTAAAACGAAATCAATTTCATATCGACAGAAAAGTGAAGAAGACAATAATCTACCTACATACAAAGCTTTGATAAAAGACAATGTTTGTGTTTGTATATATTTGATATTTAATTGTAATTTCTTAAAACTTATATTTAAAACGTTAAATGATATATAATAAAGTTATTCGTACTAGATTATTTATTCATGTATTATAAAAAGCAGGCGATATATTTAAGTTGAAAATTTGAAAGAACTTTATTTTCGTAATGTAGAGATCACAGGTAGAGGCGCCCATATAGGATTTAGTTTTATTTTAATTTTAAGGGTAATAGCCCCCTTAATTTTCAACTTTTTCCAATGATATCCTTCAAAATTCCTTAAAGATCATCAAGGTCACTTGCATTTTTGAAATTAGATAGCCGTAACTCATTAAACGTATATATACATACATATCATATGATATAACAGAATCCGACACAGTGGTTCGCACAATTTTTTACGACGGTGAGAAAGCGACTGCGCTTTAATATAATGTTAGACGTTAGTATTATATAAATGAATCGATTAAACATATAATATTCCTATCCATAGTTCGTTTTTAATATTGTTTTTAGTATAATTTTATTCGCGGCTAATAAATCCACTACTCGGATTCCTTAACCGCCAGTATCCCTTCTTACTATTATTTTGTTTCTTAAAAACAAACATGCTGTATTTATATAATTAAATTGTCTGAATCGAATTTGTATAATAGAAATAGGAATAAAAACGACATGCAATTTTAAAGTATAATAATTTTGATTTGAAGAAAGAGGAGAAACTAAATGACTCTAAACATTGCAATAGGCTTATTTAAATAAGGGTATCGCCTCTTAGTAACTTGTTGTGCAACTGGAATATTTCGAACAGTCAATATAAAGTCGTTAGGTAAATTAGTGATTATATTTAACTGGTGTAAAACACAATATATGTATCAGGTATAATATATACTGTTAAGCGATAGAACTTCCTTTAAACTCCCTCTTTGGAAACGTGAGTGCAGTCACTACGTTAGTAATATATATAAAGCTTTTTATTTCCGTCTTTGAGTATTTTTATTTAATTAATATTTATGATTCTTTTCTAGTTTCCTTTATAAATTAAAATGATGCCAATTTTGCGTGTAATTTGATAGTAGATATTTTTTATTTGTGTCTTTTATTATATATTTTTCAAACTTAGAGACAATTAATTTCTTTAATAAATTAAATTTTATTAATCATTTAAAATTACCTGTTTAATATTTAGTTATTATAATATACGGGTTTTGTCTTTATAATTTTACGCAATAATTTTAAACTGACATGACCTCATTAAAGTCGAACTATATTGATATAGTAAATAGTAATGTTACTTTAATATTTAATAATAAATTTAATCAATAAAACGATATTTAGTATACTTAGCTACACATAAAGCTTTATTCTCATTGAGAAGTTCTCTTGACCGATTTCGGCCATATACTAGCTTTCCCGTAAGAACTCTCAATGTTAAATACATTGATATCTCAATGTTTAATACATACATTGGACTCACACTCCTGTGATATTAAAAGCCGACTCACGTGTATCCTTAAAGTGTACACTTAACGTGTATCATTTAAATGTTTTTAATATTATGTCGTTACATATGAAATTAAGTGATTACAACAGAACGCTAATTTCATATGTAAGGACCTAATATTATCATAGTCAATGTCGCATATCGTTTCTGATATTTTAAGTTTCGAATTTGTTTTATAGTTCCATTGAACATTTGTTTCAACTTGTTTTGAAATGTCCCTGTGCAGTGTTAATGTATATTGACACCGTAATTCCGGTACGAAGGGTGAGCGAATGTTATTACAGGCACTCATGTAACAACAATTTTATTTTGCATTTGATGACGTATCTATTGGAATAATACACGAAGATGATACCTATGAAGTTTTGTGACGAAATATTAAATTAAATATTTATTTTTCTTAAGATCCATATAAGGACTTTTATTTCGATTCGATTGAAACGTTTAAATTTTATTATAATGAAACTAGTTCTTTTAAATTTATAAAGTAATATAATATATATAATAAATTAATACAGGAACTAATAAAAATGTTAATTTACATAACGCAATGCGCGTAAATAATATTCGCTGTAGTGTTTTAACGATGCAATACCGTTACGCAATATTGTACAAATGAATTAGACGAAGTTAAGTTCAAATATAGATTTGACTAAGGCTTAAAAATACCGGAACTTACCTATAAGTAGCAGTATTTTGATTAGACTAGATTACATTTTTCTAATTGGATTGTAAGTCTAGTAGGTACTATTTTGTAATCCTATTTTGGACCTTTTAATGAAGGTAGTACCTGATCCTGCTACTCTCGAAATTAGTAATTTAACCAAAGCAGATTTTTTACGGGGACTGTGTGATAACTTTGGAATATCGAAATAACGAAAAAAAAAATACTAGCTAACCATTTCGACAAAGATGAGAACAGATGTACTCGTAATAATGGTTTTATACTAAACAAAATATTGAAGCAATCATTGACATTTTACCATTTATTAAATTTAAAAAAAATTACCGTGTTTTTTTTATAAAATATATACTTATGACGTTATGGACTTTGTTAGAGATACTTAAAAGATCAACGAAAATGACATATAAAGTTTTCGTATATTTACTTGTAGTTGGCAACGTCCGCTTGAAAAGCGAATATTAATTTTCTCCTAAATTACTTATATAATAACCTATATCTTCAAAATAAAAACATTTTGTATAACCTATGTGACCATACCATATATACCGTGTCCGTTCTAAAACAGCAATCTTTCATAATGTGAAAATTCTAAATCAATCGTATTGTTTTCTTTGTGTAATCGAAAAAACAAACAAACAAAACTACCTGTCTGTATACATTTTATGTTCTTAGGAAGTCAACTAAACATAATGAGCACATTTTATGATGAAATTTAAATTAATAATATATTATTAAGATTGTGTACACACTTACGGGCCAAATCACCATGCAGTAATTTATAAAATTACTTGGATTTATTTCCCTTTAAATATTATAATATTAGGTCCTTACATATGAAATTGGCGTTTTGTACGGGAGGAATATAAAGTCATTTTTTTTTTTGTAAAATATATTTAATTAATCAAAGCTTGCACCTTTGTTATATATGCACTTTTGCCATCTCATAGGTACTTCACTGATCCCTTCACTAAAAAAACCATGGGGGCGAGAATCAATAAACTCTTTGAAGGCGGTTTGGACTGCCGCATCGGAGTTGAATTTTTTTCCTTGTTGTGCAAATTCCGGAAAAAATGGTAATCTGTTGAGCAAGGTTCGGGGAGTACGGTGGATGTCGCAGACATTCCAATTGTAGCTCATCTAACTTAGTGTTTGTTTGTTGTGCAGTGTGTGGTCTTGCGTTGTTGTGAAGCAGCAGTGGCCTAGAGCGATTGACCAATCTCGGTTGCTTAGCAGCTAGTTCTTCCTTCATGGTTTGCAGTTGCTGACAATAGATATCTGCCGTAAGCGTTTGGCTAGATTTTAGAAAGCTGTAGTGAACGACACCGGCGCTAGACCACCAAACACTCACAAGTAACTTTTTCTGAGTCAATTTTCGTTAAGGGCAGGATTTGGCTGGGTCTCCAGGGTTCAGCCATTGCGACGAGCGCTTCCGATTACCGTACAGTATCCACTTTTCATCACAAGTAATGATTCGATTTAAAATCCCTTCATTATTGTGTCGGTTGAGCAAAGTAACACAGCAGTCGACGCATGTTTGCAAGTTCGATTCGCTCAATTCATGAGGTAGCCATCGTTCAAGTTTTTTTACTTTCCCGATTAGCTTCAAGTGGATTAATATAGTTTTATCACTTACCCCGAAGCCTGCAGCTATCTCTGGAGTGCTTTGTGATGATGGATCCGCTTCAACCAAAAACGTACCGTATTTTTGATTTATTTCATTTCTGTTTATTTCACCACTCATAAAATTGAATTCAAATAAACAACCGTTATTTATTATAATTTATTTACAATTGTATATCGAATTATTTTTTACATTTTAACCAGTTATATGCCGGCACGATAGCCGTTTATATTATTACCCCAGTCGCATTAGGGCCAGACGTTTGTTCACAAGCAATTACACGTTGATTAGCACTTATTTACTGGAATGTGCAGATTCTGATTTTAGGAGTTTAGCTTTTCTATAAATAGAAGTAAAGACGTAAGTAGCTTGCAGATTTTAAAGCTACTACAGTTACTGGATGTATAAAATTAATAAATAGGGAAAATTATCACTATTGTCTATTCATAAAGAAAATTTAAAATCGTTTTAACGTGTGATTTTTTTTAAAGTTTTGATTTACTGAGTAATTTGTGTTGATGCCTGAAGTGCCTTCATCTGCCCTGACATACTTTTGATAAAATCATCAATAAAACTTTGAGTCATGAGATTTCATTCTTTTTTGCAAGTTTAAGGTATATTAAGTATGGTAGTACTAGATTCCTTTGTTTAATTTGTCTTCAGAGTTGTCGAGTGCGATCAATTTAAGGTCTGGGGCTCGCTGGTCACTGCTTCTCGATTTCTTCATCTTTATATGTATTCTTAATCTATCTTTGTTGTTTGGGGCCGACGCCAACAGACATAAAAATACAGTTAGTACTAATTATTATGAGGCATAAAATATTCAAACAGTCTGTTCTAGAACTATCTACATACCGTTATGCGGTTCTGATCCTTAATCGTAATAACTGCTGGGCTACTATGATTAAGGATCAATAATTGTATGGGGGGCATGAGAGCACGCACGGAACTGCATACCACAGCACATGGATAACCGCAGAACGATACGTAGATAGTTCTAGAATAGACTGTGATCCCTTACGATTATTGATCCTTAATCATAAGTCTCTCTTTTAACAATCTCTGCCTGAGCTTTTTCCCTTGACCCTTCCAAAGTTCGACTTCTAGATACAAAATTTACTAGCAAGATTAGATATAGATCGATGTACTCGATTACCAAGAGTAAGTTAAGGTAAGACCCAGGGTAAAGTCGGAAGTTATGAATGTCTCCTTTCTAATGGCATTCACTTTTACGTCTTACTCGTCACATCATAAGAAGTGGAACTAGGATTTCTTTGCGTAGAGTTCACAATAAACCTGTCGTCTTCGTCGTTGTTATTTAGCGACCTTGCCCTTTGAGTCTCGTATATTATTTAGTCTACCGGTGTCATTTTATTAGTTATATCAAATTGAGTCAAGTGATATCAATGTAACACGACAAAAAAAAATTTCAATTAATTTTCTATAATAACAGCTAAACGGTCACTGTTTTGTTCTAATACGCACTAATTAAATTAACACACTCGAAAAAAATACAAATTGCTTAATTGTTAAACAGGCTGGAATAAATGACCAGTTCGTAATAAGAACATAATTGTCAGATACTATTCTAATTTGATTCTGTAATGTCTGTTCGATAATATCTTAACCAATGAACCGATTTCAATAATTCTTTCACCATTAGAAGCCTTCTTTATTCAGAAGTTGCATAGGCTATATTTTATTATATATAATATATAATTACACCACTACCAACACATACAATTTACATTTATAATCTCACCTTAAACAGTTTCTATAGTATACTGGTGGTAGGGCTTTGTGCAAGCTCGCCTGGGTAGGTACCACCCACTCATCAGATATTCTACCGCAAAACAGCAGTACTAGTTATTGTTGTGTTCCGGTTTGGAGGGTAAGTGAGCCAGTGTAATTACAGGCACAAGGGACATAAAATCTTAGTTCCCAAGGTTGGTGGCGCATTGGCTATGTAAGCGATGGTTGACATTTCTTACAATGCCAATGTTTATAGGCGTTTGGTGACCACTTACCATCAGGTGGCCCATATGCTCGTCCGCCTTCCTATTCTATAAAAAAAAAGTATGAGCACAGGTAATATAGTACTATGCTAGGTATGAGTATAATCCTAATCACCTAATACTGTAGGGATAATATTTAATAATAATTAACATTGTATGTCTGTTCGTTGATACATACTTACAATATTAAATAAGCTCTGTTTTGCTTTGTTTACTGAGAGCTGGCCTGTGTATTATTTTGTTTTACTATGTTTAAGCAGCACCCAAACAAGCTAGCTGACAAGGCTTACGGGTGTCACGAATAAAAATAAATATTAATATTTTGTTGTTATCAATAAATATTTATTAGCAAATCTTATTTCAGATATAATTATCTGTATTGCACAAACTGCATACATATATACATGTTCAAAGATTGTGAGTTTTGCTTGCAAAGAAAAAAAAAGTTTTAGACATTTTTGGTAACAAACCTGTAAGTTATATATGAAGAACACTCAGACATACCAGTGGAACTGACACTAAAAACAAAAAAAAAATTATAATTGTTTCCTGACTCAAATGAAGGCGCTGACAGAAGTGGACAGTAGAGCATAAAATGATTTTATTATTTCACAAGATCTTAATATTCGTAAACGTTAGTTTATTTATGAATGTTATTTATTCAAATAGGTCGCTCGGCATTTACGATTCAATTACATTTATAACATGTAATTCTGTTACTTCCAGAGAAAATACATTAGCTATGTAATAAATAAGTGTAATGTTATTTATAGTAAAACAATTGTTATTCTTAGTAGAGTATATTATTATTTTAGTCTCTTTGTTTCAAACGTTACTTCACAGGCGTTTTATTATGAACTATTACGTTTAAAACTACTCATATTAATAACATGTCCATTTGAGAATTCACAAGAACCAATTAAAATGTAATCTTAACTCAGCAGAGTGAATAAAACTTAGGTTAATATCATAACCAGAGAGGGGGATTCAAATTCTATTTGACACATACATTATAAGTGCGTCTGTGTTAGAGCAGGTTTCTTAGAAACGACGGTCCGTGTCAGACAGCTCGACGCCGTATCACAATGGAGTCAGGTTTTTTGCTCCCGTAAAGGCAAAGTGTCTCTTCCATAAGGTTAAAGAAAAAAACTACCCAGACATCGTTTAATAGGTCTGTTCGGTCATCTTGCGCTTCTTTGATGTTTTATATTTAGCTAAGTCATCTACCTGCCCTTCGTTAACTAATCCAGATAACACATAACGTAGCTTGTGACGACACATGCTTACAACATTGTAAGCATGGCGTTAATTAAAGCTAACTTGTACAACAGCAAAACGAATATAAAATGTAAATGTGACTTAAGCATAGGGACCGACATAAAGTTTTAGTTTATACAGCAAAACATATTAGGTATCAAATAAGTATTGTAATTGAAAGATATATTAATAATTCAAGAAACTGTTACTAACAAAATGTTTCGAAGGGACATAAGCAAGCTCCCGGTGGTTTATATTAAAGAATCCTGACGCCGGGATGTCTGGGCGTTAGCTGTACACACACTATTCGGTTTTTACCCTTACATTCAAACACAATACCTTTTGTTGATTTAACGGACAAGATAAAACAATATATTTTGAACGTTAGTAGGAAGTTTTAAAATTAAAAAAAAGACAAAAGACTATAAATTTTTGGGATCGTCTTATTAAACTACGATTTACTTTTAATATTTATTATAAAAGGTAGATATTGTCAATACCTTTCCTTATCAAATGTCGATTGATAACAATATATCAAAAAGTATATAAAAAAATTTATTGTATAATGTATATATTATATATATATATATTATAATTACGTCTATTTCAATTCAGAAATTGGTAAATATATATTTTATATAATATATACCTGAATCATTCCTTAGGTTTTAAACACTAGGTTACTATATTAAAAAATAATATATTAGATAATTAATACAATGAATCGAGATAAACATCATGACCAGGCGGATGGAATGGATAAAAAAATCAAATTCTTACTATTTCATTTTAAATGTTGTTACAAAGTCAAAAAATATGTAATCGACTGTATACCAAACATTGCTATAGTATTTACAACAAAACTTAAATTATTGTTTATCATCTCTTTAATATATAACAAATTCTCCGCACAATCGAAATATCGTTTGTTGTAATTGATTTAAAGTATTAAGGTCTTAGGAAATAAAGTACACAATTACAATCATGTTAAGCACTGCCTTATTTGGGTTATAGTTCATCCACGATATATACAATTTATTAGAAAAATTACAATTCATATAATTATTAATCCTATAATTTTAAATGTACCATATCACTCCAAATGGTTTTGCTTAAACAATATTACTTATCTTTTATTAATTCGAAAACTACAGAAAGCACACACAAATAAAGCTATTTGGCCATCGTTCAATTAAAAATTTATGGAGACAGCATAGGCATTCGCAGGGAGCTCGTTCGTTACCGGTTTTCGTATTGACTAATGCTGTACATCACTGCCATTTGGACCGGTTGTGTAGACGGTGCTCCCCCGCCTCTCCCCTGCAGGATACCGCACACTTGCGTCAAGTATCGGTACAGAGTCTATACCACACGCGAGCCACATGTTGCTAGATGCTGATGCACGCCACTTTCGGTCAGTCACGAAATCTAAAGTTCCCACAACGAATGCCATTTTAACGGCATCATCAATCGTGCTTCAATTTTTTTTTACATTTAAAATACTGATATTTAAAGTTTGGATACAAGACGTTAAAATGATTTTTCTAATCTAATCTTAATTTCTTTTTAATATAGAACTAAAATGTCTCCGACAAATTGAGTAACTAAAGTAGCAACTATCCAATTCCTGTTGCTACGACTCGCGCGGTTCCAAGTCGGCTCAATTGCACCATAAGGATGGAATAATTTAAAATTTAAAAGGGCCACACACTAACGAAGATTAATTTTGAAGCAATTTTAAGACAATTTTAGGTCACGTAGTACGTGCGACACTCTCATCCTTTTTAAACTTTGACGCTAATATTTTTATATTCATGAAAAATATTTATAAGTAGGTAATCATTATTTTTTTGGTATTTTATATATTTGCTTGTTAAAGCTGCGATTAGAAAATTTTGTATGTGGTTATTATGAAATAATTTCTTCTAGTTCTGCTATTTTACGTCAAAGTTGATATATTGAATTGATATTATGATGAATTTTGATATCCTAACGATTGTTGACAAGCGTTTTAGAGACATACTAAATATGGTAGAGTTGTAGAGATAAGAGCGGTAGTAACTACTCCTAGCCTACTCAACTGTAATTATTGGCGGTAAGGACATAATAACATAGTTGATAGCACATCAACAAGGTCAGAAAATGTATTATTTAAGTCTAGAATCTTATAAATGCGAAAGTCTATTTGTTGCCTCATCACGACTAAGGCACTGAACCGATCGTAATCAAATTAAAAGCGGAAAAAGCTGAAAACCTTTAACTTTTGTCTAAGCAGTGGCAAAACAAATGAAGACATGTGTTGATGAAGTTGATAAGTCACGCATTTGTAATTTTATAAAATGAGCTTCAAAGTTTCAATTATTATTTTGCGAATATTTAAATTTATGTGTGATAGATTGTGTTGTAGTGATTTATATTCTCGGTGAAAACTTTGAAAACTTACAAAAAAATATTTATTAATAAAAAATATAAAAAACACCTTATTATGTCGGTTCATGTAATCAGTAAAGGCACAAATAGAAAACTAACGAAACTAATACTATACGAAGAAAAAATGTTTCATATCACTTTTATCCTGTCTTTAAATATTTTATGGTTCTATTTATTACTACTATATCTTAACCAAATATACGTTAAAAATTTAAGTCAAGTCAGTGCGTTTCGTCTATTGTTTCGTCATAATCAGTAACTAGATGTTGATATTTTTTTTTCTTACAGGAAAATCTCAAACAAAACGAAGGTCATCAGTTCGGGGGCAGCGAAACAAAAGGAGTAAGTTCTCGTACTACCGACATATTTACATAAGTTTAGGGCATAACAAGCTATAGAGCTAAGATAAGCATAATTCGTGTTTTTGTCATTTTATGTACGCACATATAACACAAGGAAAATGTTTGATTACATTTCGTAAATCGCATTCATGTTTTAAATTATGCATATGTATAAAAATGCCACACGAACGTTAACGTAAATCTCTAAGTATATTGAATAGATCACGTTCAATCTTGAAATGCAGAATTACCATTGACTTTCATCGCATTTTTAGGAATCCTGTTATAAATGCACATATATTAAAAATATCGATGGCACGATCGGCACGCGATGTATTTCTATTATCACGCTCCAGCGGCATTAGGACCGTGCTTGTTCTACATCACCTTCCTATTTAAATACATATGTACTGGTAAATAAAGCAACAATTGTCCAAACAATTGTCCACTAGACATTGTCCTATGTGTAGTTAGACGACGATCGGTAGCCTAGAATCTAAATGGTTATTTTAGATGAGGATACCGTTAGTGTTCTGAAAACCTTAATTCACACCTAAAGAATTATACTCAGACATCGGTTCTTAGTATTATTTTTATTTCCGGTCCTATTTTATCGAAGATAGAGGATTGATTGTTAATTAATCTCTTAAAAGAAAATTTCTAATATAATATTGGAAGATTTTATTCGCGTCCATTTGAGGTCAAACGTCGCATAAATTATAAAATATGTGTAATATTAAAAATTAAACGATCTCGAAAAATAAAAATACTGTTTATCTTCTACGTTTATAAAGACCTGGATAAATAATGACTATGCGTTGTTTTTTATAAATTTACTTATGTATATACATAAGTAAATTTATAAAAAACTATTCGGACTATATAAGTAGTAGACGACAGTAGTAGAGTGATTATTGAAAACGTATTTTAGGTTGCACTAGAATTGACCGTGCTCAGTTCAATGGGAATCTGATAAAAATATTCAGTGGAGAATATGACCGGGCGCGGTCTGATCAAGGGGCCGTCGCGGATCCCCGAACTGTTGCTGACTGGAAATTCAAGGAACTCGATCGGGATAGGGGTGGCACACTACAGAAGTCCGAATATCGAGGGTTACGGCGACTTATTAAAAAGGTAAATATTTACAAATACACTTAAGTACAAATGTAACTTAATTAATATGATATTTAGAATAAATAATACAAATATATACAAATAAATAAAATAGACGTGTGTAGGTTAACATGCATATTTGCGAGTTACCAGCCATAATTTTTTTTGGGTATAATTCCATATAATTATAGGCTAATACAAATTTTTAAGGATTTTTGTCACAAACTAATTAATATTCACCCTATGTGTAGGTTTTTCTAAGTTAAATGACTTTTAGGTTGTTAACAAAATAATATCATATTAATAATATTGATGTATATTTGGGTTCAACATAGACGCGAAGTCAATTACACACGCTCCTAAAATATCAACAAAATCTAAGCGTTCAATTCGACAGTTCGATTTACTTTTTACGAACTTGACAGAAGCATATTTCGAAATTTTCGATAAAAATAAAATATAGTTTAAACCGCGTTGTGATGTATGTTCATACATATTAAATAGAAACCTAAATGTATGTAAAAATCATTAAGGCAAAGTTGCAAATGAAACATTTTTTAAATTCGAATTTTAATAACTTGTGTGCACGAATGAGCACCAATCCATTGAAAGATGAAATTAGTCTAAATATATTGAAATAATGCTAATGTACATAATCACAAAGCCGTGTAAGCAATGATGTTAACAAGGACCGCTATTGTTTGTTGTTTCATAAATAAAACGGTTTTCTGTCTATTAATGTCGTTTTAAGTGGTCTACTGTTTTTACGATGCTAAAATAGAACACAAGTATGAATGGTTCAAGATAAAAACTAGTCGGACATATTATCGTATTCGCTATTAACAAATATTATACGTATGTGTGGTAAAAAGGGGTAACGGTTATTATGCGGATACTAATATTCTATATTATAAATGCATAAATTTTTGAAATAGCCGTGACTCCTCATTGGTTAGAAGACTTAGAGAATCTTAACCAATGTTTCCGAGTTCAAATCTCGGCTAGCACTACTGAATTTTCATGTGCATACACTGTGTTTATAATTATCAATCTCGTGCTCGGCGGTGGAGGTAAACATCGTGAGGTAACCTGCAGATATGGCAGATGAAAATCTGCCACGTTTATCAATCCGCATTGGAGTATACCATGTGGAATAAACCAAAGTCCTTCTCTTCAAATGAATGTCTCAATAATTATAAAATTATTGAAAAAAGGCTAAACTATAAAGAAAATTTGTACCTAAAATATAAGACACTTCGCTATCTAACTGGTATTAGAATGTCACCATTACAGAACATAATTTATAATTAAATCAAATCGGGTAGCTATTTAAACATTGTAACGAGCGTAACTGCCGAGTTTATTCTATATAGTCTAATTGATATTACCTAGACACCTAATATTATATATTTAGAAATACCGTGCCGAGTCGTTCCCAACAGAGTAAAATATTCAAAACATGGGCGTTGAAAGATAATAAACGATTTTTGTGTTGGGAACGCATCTGTCTAAACCATCAGTATATTTAGTTCAACAAACCGTAATGACGGGAAATGAAACAAGGATATCAATCGGTGGGCTATAAAAGTGTGCCAAATCCATTGGAAGATCTTGCAATGAAATAAAACATACTACACCGATCCCCGAAATGTAATACGGCAAATGATACAATCAGAAATACGATATTAGTATTGTACTACTGACTATAGTTCTACAGCTTCGAATACTTGTCTAGCTACTGCAGCTGAGTAGATATAATATGTAGGTACTTGTCTGTGTTTTTACCAAAGCATAAAATATTCATAATGAAACCCGACTTAATGATGGAAGGTTTATAATCAAATATATTTCAGGAAATAATCATAATGAACGCACTTGGCTCTCGGGACACGGCAACTTGTCTATTGTATGTGATTTATTTTGATTGTAAGGTGGTAAAGCCGAAGAGATGCGCTCGGGCGTGGACACGCGGTTGTGACGCGGACGGCGACAGCGAGATAGCGCGCGCGGAGTGGACCGCCTGCCTGCTGGCCAATCCCGAACCACCCGCACCGGACTGTAAGTTCCTTTACACGAAAAACAAGACAATAAACTAAATTTTAGTCTAGTCTAGTTTGAAAATTAAGTCTAAGCTATAATTAGCTAAAAGGCTTTATCAATATACCTATGCATGATTTTGAAATGCCTTGCTTATGATAAGCCGGTTGGCGTGGTTGGTAGATACTTGCCTTTCATGCCGAAGGTTTTGGGTTCGATTTTGTGAGCATGAACATGTCTGTTTGTCCTGAGTCTGGGTGTAATTATATATAAGTATGTATTTACAAAAAGAAGAGTAGTATATGTAGTATATCAGTTGTCTGGTTTCCATAGTAGAAGCTCTGCTTAATTTGCGATCAGATGGCCGTGTGTGAATAATGTCCCAGGATATTATTATTATTATATAAATATATGCGAATATGTGCGCAAACATAATAATAATATATAGTCTCTCTCCGTTTCTTCATGTCGTTGAATGCAGACGACGATAGCGGACCAGAGCCGGAGCCAGACTATAACGAAGAGGAGCCGCCGCCGGACCCGAGTTCTGGTAATTGTGACTTTTAATCGATAAACTGCAGAACTACTGTATCTACATCATACTACTAAATCATTTAGGCATAGAGTAGAATAAAAGTAAACCGGCAGATTATAATGGAGCCTTTACCGTGGACCTACAAAAAGCGTCAGGCTTAATTTTTTTATCGTCAGACTCCAAATAGGTGGACCCATTGGTGATCCAATTCCCGAAAAAATTATAACCAATAAAGAAAAAGCATAATACTTTTCCTAGAAATTATATTACTTTAATATTATTATATATATTTTTAAACTCTGAGCTAAGAATACGCGATAAGGGAATCCAATCAACATTTTATGAATAATTAATATTGACCTAAAATGAACACTTGAAAAGATGATTCGATGAGAACTTAATTTACAACACAATGATTAAAATTCTTAGACATATTACTCACGAATAAATTTCATTGGAATTATGAGTCAGTACTCCGCTAATAAAACTTACAGGATTCATACAATATCTTAGAATAAAAATCGGTTTGTTTTGTTTGCCTAAATTTCACATCACACAACTTTCTTTTTAACCACCACAATGTGGGTGTTGGATATATATTATACATGTCACAACGATAAAAGTTGGGTTTGACGGAAATGAACCCGGGATCTTTGGTCATGTTTCATTTGTCTTACCGACAGTTCAGGATTTATGTCTAGGCCTAGAAGACACCGACCTAGGGCTCCCACAACGCCAAAAATGATATAATTTTACTTTAACCGCTTCGGAATGGGAGGACCTCAAATGTCAAAGTGCCGAAGCGCCTTGTTGTCCGGGCTGCTTTCCGACTGAGCCATTTCGTCTATAACTAAATGAAACCCAGTTTAAGTTGAGCACATAGCGTAACGACTATCCGGTATGTCGACAGTGCTACCGGGCATTATGAGGAACTCGTTTGCACCGGACGGCTCCGTCGCCAGGGAAGACGAAGCGAACGACTGCCTCACGGACCGCCAGGCCGTGTTAGATGAACAGGTAAGCAGACCTCGTGATTGAACGCGCTTTATAATTAATTCATTGTTTTTAACCGGTCGTTGCCTCCATTTTGCAGATCTCGAGACACTCCAGCATATTTGCAGAATTATTTTAATATTTATAATTTAAGGCTAAGCGATAATTTATTGAAGCAATTGCGATGGTAATTTTATGACCTAAAGCGATTTTTAATCTGTATTGTGCTGCTTATACTTTATGATTTCTAAATATACATTTATAAGTCGGTCACATGTGTGGCCACTGCTTTTTATTAATATCGACATACAGATAATTGCATAGCCTTATAAATACATGTTATGATTTTATGCATTTTCCTGCAAGTTGTATTTTATTACTTCTATGTCAATCATATGTTCATACATATCTTAATAATGCTGGCCTTGTTTATGTAGTTAAGATTACTTTATTTGATGAACAAATTTATTATGTTAGTTAATTCATTTTCAATTGTTTTCTTGGCAACGAAAAAGTTATTAAAAATATATAAAAGCGAACCATATAAAACAACAATTTTTTGTGATAAATTATAACATGTAATCGTATTTTTTGTAGGTTAACTCTCAGACAGTTCATAGTTGGTGTTTATTTCGTATAGAAAGCGGGTAGTGCTGTGCTCTATGTACCAGAGTGCATGGGCGACGGTCGGTACGCCAGGGCGCAATGCTACCGCTCTACCGGGTACTGCTGGTGCGTACATCAGGATACCGGAAAGCCTATACCGGGTTCCTCTGTTAAAGACAAGAAACCCGACTGCGATGCAGCGCCACAACACGCTAGCCCTATGAGAGGTTCGCCATGAAATATTACTTAACTTTGTAGCAACGTAATGTTTTTCCGTCAAGATATTCTCAGTAGCAGCCTGGACCGTAAAGCCGTTGGACCTGCGCCTGAATTATATTTTAAATATACATACATATTACATATTTCAAAACGCTTTGCGTTATCATACATTATATAATGGGTAAATAGGAAGATTTTATCTAACACATTCGAGGTAGTTTTGACACCATTTCAGGTACGTATTCAAAGACACCATTAACAAGTAAGTGTGTAAGAAAGACTTGATTAGGTTTCGTAAAAGCCGACAAATGGTATTTTTTATGATGAGCACATTGACCAGTACCATCACCACTAGGGTAGGAATTAAACAGTAAAAAAGAGTTTTACAGCGGCCGTAAAAATGTGTATAATATGTCATTAATGCATATAGGAAGAGAGGTGCTGATGACTGAAATGAAACTAAGACATAAGAAAAAAAACACATGTTTTTTTATGAATTCCAATTAAAGTTTTGCACTAAACTAGTAAAATATATATAAAGCGATAACATTTTTTTTCTCTCAACAATGTCAACTTTACCAATAAAAGTTGTTTAGCGGGCGATTAGTTAAACAATGTCGTTTCTTCTTTCATATGTCAAATCAATACAGAAAGAGAATCCATTGTCTAACTAAACAGCCATTCATAAACGTTTGCAAGCCATGTCGCGAATCTACTTTTATATAATCGATGGTAAAATACGCGTGTATTGCGTTTACAAATGACAATATTGCGTGACAACTGTTAACGTTTAAAACATTCTATCTAACATCAAAAGCTACTTAAACTATTACAATGAAGGGACTCTAGCTTATTATACTAATGAATAATAAATATTTCTAAATACAAAATGTATGATTCACTAAAGAAACATATTACACTATAAAAATGTACTATCTAGTAAATTGTATAAAATCAGACTTTTGTTTAATATATACCCCTATTGAGAAGTAAAGTACTGAAATATGGCTGTTAAAACAATTTAAAACTTAAAACATAATCATCATCGTTAAATCTGTTATTCATTCAAACTATCCGTTTGAAATATTCCTTCATCCAGCAGTATTGTAAAACAATTTACTATACACAATTAACTAATTGCAATGTTTCTATAACTACAAATGATAAACAACTATATTCACAATCAACATACAACATTTGTATATATTTTATTAAGTATGTCGTTTTAAGGTTGCCCTGAACCTATGAAAAGCAATTTTCTGCGCGATCTGTTGGGCTTCTTCACATCGAAAATGACAACATCGATCAACGGTACTGGACCGGGGTGAGATATAATCCACTATGCGATTCGGTTACAGATTAAAAAAAATACCAATAATATATTTAACTAACTAGTATTTAAAACATTAAGTAAATATTGCACAACATCTAACATCATTTTCCAAAACACAATATGGTATAAATGCTTGTTATATAAAACAAAACGTATCAATATTATAATAATAACAAAGTACATAATTATCCTAATGGACAGTTTCTAATATTTAAGTCTGAATTTTAATAGAGATATGGTGAAATGGGGAGCCTCGAAAGAGGAACAGGCGGCAACTTGGACCTACGTAATGTTAGACAAGGATAAAAATAAAGCTCTGGAAAGACGAGAGTGGAAGGCTTTCCATCAGCTCATATCGAACGTCGAGCCTCTGAGGAGATGCGGGCGTAAACTACCACGATACTGCGATGTAAACCACGATTCAAAAATCAGTATTACCGAATGGATGGCTTGCTTGGAAGTCAATCAAGTATCTCATGGACATACGAGTAAGCGATTTAGCTATATATATATATATTCGAATTTTGAAAGTCACATTTAGAACAGCATCTCTTAATATTAAACACACTATATATAGCACAACAACGAATTAGCTAGATTAAATATTAACTTCTTTTTTTCAGCTGAAGCCACGAAAATGCCGCCTAATCCGAGGAGAAAAGGACCAAATCCTTTAGAATCGATTCTCAAAGCGGACGACTAGAGAAGGGGAATTTTATAAAAGAAATTCTCTTTGTTTCTTTCAGATTACGTTTTTCAGTTCATGAAACTGTTATACGTGGGGGGGGGGAGGGGTGTTAATCTCCGACAAACCCAGTGAAGTGCATATAGAGTTTGTGCAGAAATTTAAGGAGCCTGGTCAGTGACTGAACTATAAAAAGATTATTAAACTAATTTATTATACAATTTTATGTTATGTCTCATAGTCTTGCAACTCGTATTGTTCCAAGATGTGATCATGTTAACGTCGGCTCGACTGCCTTCACAGCAGTGACTTGCTTTCAAGTCGCCTTACGTTAAATTGTGTAATTAGTTTTATCATTAAATACTTGGTATTATATATGTAATTATTTTATCGCACCGTGTTCGGTTATACTTGGTTTATTATTAATGTGTCTATTTTACATTTCAATATTATGTCGAACGATCTTTCATTATGTTTAATGCTATATTTGCAAGATTGAACGACGGATATAATAGTCTTATTTGTATTTAAAAATGTATGACTAACTTTAATATTAACATTCCTCCTTATGAGGACCTGTATTAAGTTTAATATTTATAAAACATTTAGTCAGTATAAATTGTAAGAGCTATGTGATATTTTTTTTTCATTTCTATTACTATTGCTAAATAAATATTTAGT